>NC_091071.1:160442424-160745454 GCF_032405125.1 Capricornis sumatraensis
CCAGTGGTTAGGACTCGGTGCTTCACTGCTGTGGGTCAGGGTTCAATCTCTGATCAGAGAGGTAAGAACCTGCAAGCCGCCTGGTGCAGACAAAAACACAAAAACAAACAAAAAATGCTTACAACAAGCTCCTGAAAGTAACATTGCTGGTAGCTGCCATTTTTTTTACTTTATTTCTATTTGGGCAGATATTAATAGCACTTCTTTTCCATGCTTTGTTTCTAATCCTTTGAAAAGGTTGCAAAGTAGATATTATCTCCACCGCGTGGATGAGAAAGCAGAAATTCAGAGATAGATAATGAAGCTTGCCCAGGGTCATGGAGTTTAGAATCCAGTTCTGTAAGGATGCAAAGCCTAAGCTCTTCTTCTTTATTTTCCCTACCTACTGGGTTAGGACGTGATTATCATCTCATTTCTTTTCCTCATTCCTTTCAGGTTAACCCACAAGCTTGTTTACTTCCTTTGTTCTTTCAGGCTACTCCCAAAGATTGAACCTGTGTGGTATTTGACTTAAGATCATCTTCTCAAATAAGTATCGTTAAATGGTCATGTACCATCCTAATTGATGAGAAGTGGAGGATGAGTTCTTGAAATCAATTCAGAGCACATTTACAGAAGCTCTTCTTTGAATAGTTTAAGCACCCCATTCCCTAAAACTGTTCCTTCTGCAAAAGCAATCCTTTATGACTTAATGCTGGTGACATCTACTAGTTGTCAGGCTTTTAGTGATAAGATGCTTAATTTCCCATCTGGAAAGGTTCCTAGATTGAAAGTTTGGGTGAAAGGCAAGGAGCAGGTACACCAAGACTTATGGTTGTGTCCATGAGATATCAGGACATAGGAAGGGGAAAGACCCTTTCTTTTTCTATCCCCCAGGACCTGTTCCAGTCTACTGCTGATGCCGCTAACAAGAGTTTTGGAGGTTGTCACAAAGATGTTTTGCCTTTATTATTGCACCTAATGGCTTATAATTTTGAGTACATATTGCACACCCTCTCCAACCTATGGAAAATCACAAGGTCAATGATGTTTAAATGACTCTTTAACTCATGAGGAGTAGAAATAAGAATTCATACAAATTGTTACTTTGCTATTCTGATATAAGTTTTTTTCTTCTCTCTGGAATGAATAATTTTATGTACTATATTTTATCCTATTAAGATCAAGCGAGAGAAGTTTCATTTGGTGAAACCGATGTCTGAAGCAAAAACAGGAAAGATGTCTTTCATCAGCAGCGCCTTCCAGCAGATAAACCAAGATCGTCTGGGTTTACCTTTGTGATCTTGAAAGGAAAAGAAGGCTTTACCCAAACAGGGAGTGTAAGCCAAAAGAAAACCCAGAATTAACAAGGCGCATGTGGAGTTCTGTACTGTGCTCCTTTCGGAACACAAAGGCCAGCCACAGTCATAATCTCAGAGTTCCCATCTAGAAGGCAGACGGGGTAACACCTGCCACAAGTCTTTACTGAGCAATAAAGCATGCCATGGCAAGCCGCCATCCTTAGCAAACAGGAAGGACCACGTCAGTGTTTCATTATCACAGATTAACGAAATCTCCACCTTTGCATTGTCCTTGTATTAAAAATAAATCACTGTTATTATATCAGCAACTTCTTGAAGAGTTTAAGTTTTTGGATTTTCTCAGCACCTAGTTTATATATATATATATATATATATATATATATATATATATATGAAAGTGAAAGTTGCTCAATCATGTCTGACTTTTTGCGACCCCATACAGTTCATGGAATTCTCCAGGCCAGAATACTGGAGTGGGTAGCCATTCCCTTCTCCGGAAGGAGATTTTTCCAACCCGGGGGATTTTTCCAACCCAGCGATCAAATCCAGGTCTCCCACACTGCAAGCAGATTCTTCACCAGCTGAGCTACCAGAGAAGCCTGTATATACATACATATATATATATATATATATATAATAAATATATATGTATGTATATATTTAATTGGAGGAAAATTGCTTTCCAGTATTGTGTTGGTTTCTGCCATACAACATGAACCAGCCATAATTATATATATATATATATATCCTCTCCCTCTTGAGCCTGCCTCCCCTCCCCCCACCCCACCCCTCCAGGTCTTCACAGAACACCAGGCTGGGCTCCCTGGGTTATACAGCAACTTCCCACTAGCTATCATTTTACACATGAGAGTGTATATATGTCAATGTTACTATCTCCATTCATTCCACTCTCCTTCCCCCACTGTGTCCACAAGTCAGTTCTTTACAAGTGCGTCTCCATTCCTTCCCTGCAAACAGGTTCATCAGTACTATTTTTCTAAGTTTCCTATACATGCATCAATATACGAAGAACCTAGAGCTTGTTATACAGATTGAAGTAAGCACCTAGTTTTGTTAGTGACCAGAAGAACCATCACATTCTTACTATTTCACAGGCTTCGTATTTAAATCTTATGCCAGAAGGCTTCTTTAAAGTCACAGTTTTCTTTCTGGAACACTTATTTGGGTTGAATTTTAAAAAGTCAGCATGCTTGTCCTTTTTCCCCAAGACATTTTATTAATTCCCATCTTGAAGGTTGGTTACATTATTTCCCCCGTTATTTTCTTTGATAAAGTTTCCCTTTCCAGGCTCTCAAGAGTGTTTTGGTCTTTTAGGATTAAAATGTAGACATCTGTCTCCTTTCATTGCAATCAATAATCAGTGTGCTCCTCCATTTTTCCTGCTATATCTCTTACAAGCTGTTCTTGAACCACCGCCTTTAAGATGTATGCGCTGGCTCCAGGCCAACACCCTTCTGTCTGTATGTGGGTGTAGCTCAGGGCTAGATGTTTGCCAGTCAGCACTGCGGATTTTATTTAATGACCCTGAAGCCCATAGACATTTGTAGGTCAGGTCAGTTGTCCTTATACAGCCATCTGGAGGGGATTGGTTTCAGGACTCCCTCGGATACCAAAAGCCACAGATGCTCAAGTCCTTATATAAAATGGCATAGTTTTTGTTTATGACCTACATACACCCTCTTGTGTGCTTTAAATCATCTTTAGAGTACCTATATATCTAAAATAATGTAAATGTTATGTAAATAGTTGCCAAGAAGTGGCGAACTCAAGTTTTGCTTTTTGGAAATTTTGGAATTTTTTCTTTGAATATTTTTGCTCTGAGGTTGATTGAATCCTCAGATGTGAAACTCTTAGAATCAGCTGTAATCATTTTGAAAGATCTGGAAAAGAAATGACATTCATGGAGAAAGCAAAGAGGAACAACAATGTTACCCAAGATTCTAGTTTGTGCAAAGTAGAAGGGAAAAAGGCTTCCCTGGTGGCGCGGTGGTAAAGAATCCACTTGCCAAGGCAGGAGATACAGGAGACGCAGGTTTGATCCCTGGGTCAGGTAGATTCCCTGGAGAAGGAAATGGCAACTTGCTCCAATACTCTTGCCTGAAAAAAATCCCATGGACAGAGAAGCCTGGTGGGCTACAGTCCGTGAGTTTGCAAGAAGTAGGACGTGACTGAGAGAAAGAGCACAGTAGGGAACAGAACATGGGATGTATATCCTCATGGATACATTTAAGAATTTGCTTTGGGCGATTTTAGCCTTCCCTTGCCCTTCAAGATTCATCCCTTGTCTTTTCTAGATCATCCTGGGAGATAAACCCGAACACAGTACCTTACCTCAAAGCCTCCCTCCTGCCTTCCCTCCCAGCCCTTTAGGTCATAACACTAAATGCTGGGTTCCCTGTGTTATTTAGCAACTTGCCACCATCTCTTTTACATATGATAGGGTATATGGGTCCGTGCTGCTTTCTCCATACCTTCCCCACTGTGCCCACAGGTCTGTTCTCTAATAAGTTCATCAGTACCATTTCTCTAGATTCTGCATATATGTATTAAGATGCATAAATTAATACACATTTTTCTAGATTCCACATATATGCATTAAGATACTTGTTTTTCTCTTTCTGACTTGTTGTTCAGTCGCTCAGTCCTGTCCGACTCTCTGCGACCCCATGGACTGCAGCATGCCAGGCCTCCCTGTCCTTCAAGTAGGTGACGCCATCCAACCAGTCTTTCTGACGAACTTCACTCTGTATAAGAGGCTCTAAGTTCATCCACCTCACTACAACTGGCTCAAATTTGTTCCTGTTTTGGCTAAGTAATATTTCATTGTATAAATGTACCACAACTTCTTTATCCATTCATCTGTCGATGGACATCTAGGTTGCTTCCATGTCCTGGCTATTGTAAACAGTGCTGCGACGAACATGGCATAACCTACTATTTTTCTGCAGTTGTCCCCAGAAATAAACTCTGACTATAAAGTTATAGATCAGGGGTTGAGGGTAGGGTCTACCAATACTGGATACCTGGAAATAGAAATTTAAGGATTTAGTTGAATTTCATATACAGTCAAATAAAATAAATTTCTTAAATTTACTCCTAGTGTTAAAGCAGGGAAAACTCCTCATCCATTTAGATAAAACTATCATATGATGTTCTAATCTGGGCCAAGATCTAATTTGGTCCAGATGGAGCAGAAGCACATGCTAAAGGAAGAAAAAAGACTGTTTAATTTCTATTTCTCTGCTGAAAATGGAGGTGTTTTTTTTTTTTTTTAAAGCCTTCTAATTAATGCAGGACTAAAACAATGCCTGGTTCATATCAAGCACTCCATTAATTGTTGCTGTTGTTTAGATGCTCAGTCATGTCCAACTCTTTGTGACCCCATAGACTGAAGCCTGCCAGACTCCTCTGTCCATGGGATTTTCCAGGTGAGAATACTGGAGTGGGTTGCTATTTCCTTCTCCAGGGGATCTTCCCAACCCAGGGATCAAATCCTCATTTCCTGCATTGGGAGGCAGATTCTTCACCACTGAGCCACAAGGGAAGCCCGCTCCATTAATTAATAGTACATAAAAGGTTTTACTTCTGAAGGGACCTCCTCCAGGAGAATTCAGTATTTTCATCCTCATACAGACTGTCTCTTTTTGAAAAGGTTTTTTCGAAAAGGTCTTAGGACCTTTACTTTTCCTACGGTTCAGTAATCGTAGTTTCCAAAACCCAAGCTACTGCTCTGCTAGGTAATTACTCAGTATCCTCAGATACTTGAAATTTCTACTTAGAAAAATGCTAACGATGTGATCTTTGAATCAAAACTCGGGCAACTCAAGGAAACATATATACCTGAACATCTCACGTTTAGAAAAATAATTATTAACAGTAATACTAGCCAAGACTTACCCTGCCCTGTGTCCTGAGGTCTCTTGGTAAGTGACATGTATGTCTTAACCCATTTAGTCCTCACAACACTCTTACAACCTAACACCATTCTTGTTCCCATTTTGTAAGTGAGAAAACTGAGGTGCAGACAAGTGTCCCCAAGTCATGCAGTACATGGAGATGGGAAGCTGGGCAGTTTGACTGCTCAAATACAAACCTCCCTGACACTGCATCAGAATACTATGTTAAATCACCCGATTGCCCCCTCTGTTGTTGGGTAAAACAGGAGGTTGGAGCAGTTTCCCTTTCTCATTTCTGTCTCTTTTGGTTACCTTCTGGAGGAGTTCTGATTTCTACTCCTGCTCCCAGGACCTGTGGCCTCCCAGGTTCTGAGACAGCCCCAGAGTCACCATCTGTGACATGCTAAAATGTCAGGGTCTGGACACTGAAGCATACACCCTGCTGAAGCCAGCTTCTTTTGTAAAGTCACACAAAACTCCATTCTTGGATCTAGTTCTTCCTGGAAATAGGGGAAAAAAAAAAATCATAAACCAAGATTTCTCCTAAACTGATGTGATCAAAGAAACCAAATTAGAATTTTTTTAGAATGTTGTGCTCAGTGACCTGAAGCCCTAGGAGCATAGATTTAGAAAAGATTCCCAGGATAGTCTCCAGCCCAAAGTCATTGCTGGCAGAATACTCCCCTCCCCACTAGCCTGTCCCACCCTAGGTGATGTTTTACCAGCCTCTGCAGCAGTAAAGCAACATAGAATGGTGGGCTGAGAATATTGTTGCTTTTATCTTGCTGTTTTACTTTTCTGTTGAATATGAGGTATATTGATACATAGGGAAGCCTTTGTGCATCAGTGGAGAGCTAGACATTATCTAGATTCTAGAGACATTATCTAGATTCCAGTGACCTGATTCTAGCCTTTTACGGCCAGGTGGGCTATTTCACAGAGCTGTACATTGTAGATAACTGAAAGAGACAGAAAATAATTCTTATCTGTAAACTTGCAAATGAATGCTGTCCAGTACAGGGGATTTCCTTCTTCCCTGTGATAAAAAAAATATGAAAGGAAGTTTCTTTGGGGTACAGTTCTCGGTTGACAGTTATCTTCTACTGTCTTCTGACTTTCATTGTGTTGAGACAATGAGTTAATAATTGTTTGATTTAGTAATTATTTCTGCCTTTGATTTAGTCATTGTCAAAGGACATGAATTTTCAATTGTGTGTCTAGAGGCCATCATGATTTGCTCTGAGCAATACACATTTCCTCACCTAAGTCAACCTGCCAAACCTTGGTGAACACTTACAAGACAATAGGGAGGTTTAGATATAGTCTGTGGTTGTGATAATGGAATAAAGCTAAATGACACATACAGGAGTCAAAGCTGTTCCCTGGCCCGTCAGGACCCAGTGGTCCTTCCTTGATGACACAGCCCCAGCCTGACTCTCTCTGGCAGCGGTGAATGTGCAGGGCCTCTGAGGCCCAGGCCTCCCAGCTACCTGCCACCTGCCTTTAGATATTTTCACTTCTGCTACCCGTGTGCCTCTTCCTCACAGGCCCTGTGACCCTGCTTATCTGCCAAAAGTGCCTCTTCTGTGACAAGTTTCTCAACTAGAGCAACATATTCCACCTTCATCAAGGCCTAAATACAGGCAGAGAGCAAACCAAACAAGCTAGAACCATAACCATTTCTTTTTTCTTCTCAGAAAAGGCTATCCTTTTGCTATTTCTTCCTCCTTATTTCTGTTATTTGTCTATGAGTTCTGTTTCTGTTGTTTCTGAGTCATTCCATGTACAAAGCAAAACATTTAAAAATTTTCTCCATAAGGTATACTTACCAGTCACAAAATCCTACATCTTACCAAGCAAACCTATGTTTCAATTCAAAAAAGTAATAACCTTTCTCTTTATTGAGATACCAAATAAAATTTTCTCTTGGAAAAATACTCGATTTTTTCTTGTGTGTTTGCTCCTTTGATTAATAAATGTACATTCTGTTCACCTTGCATATTGCCCAAAATGTAAAAACAGTGGAATGGTTATATAGAAATAATTGAAGAATTCTAGCTCCTTATTCATCCATGCTAATTTATTTCCCAAGAAGTTAAATGCTTTTTGGAAAATTAGTATTTTAATTTCAGGGTGCAAACATCAAAAACCATGACGAGATGACAACTCCTTTGGGTTCCCGTTACCCCACAGCAGGGAAAGATTATTATCAGCTTTTTTTAATCTTTCCAGAAAAGTTGTATGTGTATGTAAGCCAATGTAGTTATTTTTCTCCTTACTTTTACATAAATGATGAGCTATTGCATTCATTACTATTTTGTCATTTGACTTTTCTTCACTTAACAATAATTTATCATTACTTACTAAATAGTCATAATATATTTAGAGTCCTTTATCACAATGAAAAGATATTCCTCCTTTTTTAATCTAGTTAATATTATTACGAGTGAATATACTGGTGTCCCATAATACACTTTCCTTTTCCCCTTTTAATGAAGCTTAAATAGCTACCAATCCTTTGTGCCTAGAAACTTTGCTGTAATGAAATACATTTACACAAGTCAGTTCCCAGACATGCAAGTATATCAGTAATACATATTTCTATCAGACAAATCTATAGGTGAAAGATATACACATTTGTAATTTTGAAAATCCTCAATTTTCCTTCCTAGCCATGAAGATAATGTACACTCTCACCAAGAATCTTCAAGACTGCCATCGACCCATTTCCAAAGAACAAATTCTATTATCACACATTTAGATTATTTTCTACTCTGAGAGGTGAAAAATGGAGCTTCATTGTACTTTTAATATGCATTTCTCTTATGAGTTAAGCATTTTTTCATATATCTGAGTCATTTATATTTTTCTTTCTCTGAATTCTCTGTTCACATTCTTTGCCCATTTTTTCCTCAGGTTTTTGACTTCTTATCAATTCGTATTGGTTCTACATAAATTAGGAAAAGTAGCTTTGATGAGTTGGGATATTTCTTCTAGATTATCAGCTGTCTTTTGGCTTTGCTTATACTGCTTTACTTTTCATGCCTAAGGTTAGTTTTATGCTGTCAATTCACTTTTTTATGACTTCCAGATTTTCTGTTACTTTAGAAATGTTTAAAGTTCTAAAGTAAGTTTTACATGTTTTCTTCTGGTAGTTTTGCAGTTTCATTTTTCATATTTGCCTATTGATACATATACATTACATATTGATAGTTATTCTAGTCCAAGTTAGTTTTACCTTTGGAAAGAATAATTTCAATATTATTAAATATTCACATTTCTTCTTGGATGAAATGCTATCTTTATAATAAATTCTCATATGAATTAGGCACTAATTCAACTGTCTCTTCATGCTGATTATGTTACTGTAATTAAGATTTTAAAGCTAGATTTTATTCTCTGCAAATAATTTAATCTTGTTTTCCACTTAAAAACGCATTCTATTGGTTCTTCTTTGTTAATTTCCAAATAAATTTAGAATCACCTATTTTAGTTAAGAAGTATTTTCTTTCCTCTGGGATAGGATTTACCATAAAATTATTTAGGAAGCCTAATATTCAAAAGCAGAGACATTACTTTGCCGACTAAGGTCCATCTAGTCAATGCTATGGTTTTTTCTGTGGTCATGTATGGATGTGAGAGTTGGACTGTGAAGAAGGCTGAACGCCGAAGAATTGATGCTTTTGAACTGTGGTGTTGGAGAAGACTCTTGAGAGTCCCTTGGACTGCAAGGAGATCCAACCAGTCCATTCTGAAGGATATCAACCCTGGGATGTCTTTGGAAGGACTGATGCTGAAGCTGAAACTCCAGGACTTTGGCCACCTCATGGGAAGAGTTGACTCATTGGAAAAGACTTTGATGCTGGGAGGGATTGAGGGCAGGAGAAGAAGGGGACGACCCAGGATGAGATGGCTGGATGGCATCACGGACTCGATGGACGTGAGTCTGAGTGAACTCCGGGAGTTGGTGATGGACAGGAAGGCCTGGGGTGCTGCGATTCATGGGGTCGCAAAGAGCTGGACACGACTGAGCCACTGAACTGAACTGAATGCCTTTATATGTATTTTCTTACTAGTCAAGAACAAGGTAGCTGACTCCATATGTTTAGGTGTTGTTAAGTAATTTTCAAAAGTGTTTTCAGGCATATTCTATATGTCTTACACACTTATTGAATTGTTAGATTAACATTATCTTAGATATTTTATTTTTATTCTACTATAAATGTGGCCTTGTACTCACATGTATCTTCTAAATGGTTGTTGTATCACAAAAACTCTTGATTTCTATACACTTACTTTCTCTACTACTATTTGTTTTTATTTGAGTCTCTTTGATGCATATCTATAGCCTCCGGAATTGTGACAGTCTTTCCTCCTTCTTTTCAATTTTTTTGTTTGTTTTACGGCAAGCTGCACAGCTTGTGGGATCTTAGTTCCCAGATCAGGGGTCAAACTTGGGCCCTCGGCAGTGAAAGTGCAGAGACCTAACCACCAGACCCCCAGGGAATTCCCCTTCTTTCCAATTTTTGACTTTTCATTCTTTATCTTACTGTGTTGACTAATATCTTCACTACAATAACCAAGAAGGACAACAGTGGTCATTCTTTCCTTGTTTTTGATATAATTATGTATTAGCTTTCTCCACTAAGTAAGTATGTTGATTTTTGGACTGAATTTTAATTTTTCATCCAGTGACTGAATTTTGAGATTTGGAGAAAATTCTATTGGAAAGACAAATATTGAATCAGCATTCTTTATTCCCACTGGCAGATTGTTCAATGGGACTGTTGTTGCAGTTTCAAAGGACATGCAAACTCAGACATTTTTCAGCACATTTCATCAAAAAATTAGAAAGGCTCTTTTTTTGCACACATCTATTTTATTTAGCACAATTTCTCCCATCTAACAATTAGATTTTCTTATTTACAAATACTTCTAGAAATCCCTAAAATGTCTACTTAGGTTTTTCTGTTTTAGGCAGACATCACACTGACATGATATTAAAACACCTCTCTGGAGTCAAGATGGTGAGTGATAAGTGATAGTCGCACAATTGTGTCTGAATCTTTGTGACCTCATGGACTATAGCCTGCCGGGCTCCTCTGTCCATGGGATTCTCCAGGCAAGAATACTGGAGTGGGTTGCCATTTCCGTCTTCAGGAATCATGACAGGAGAAAGTTTATTGCCTCTCCTGGGACCACTGGAAATTGGCATGAATGTCATTCTGTGGCCACACAGGAGTGTCTGAAGCTATTTCTGAGGTAGAGTTTCAACAACAAAGCTCAGCAGAGCACAAAGTGAGAAGTCATCTTGAAAAAAATTAAGTGGTGATATTAACAAATAATAGCTTGTGAATAATACTGTGTTCTCAGGAGAGAAAAGAAGTCCTTACAAATGGGACCAAGTCTTATAATTTTCCCAGGGAACTGTATGTTTTTAAGAAATATATTTAATGGAAGAAGGACAATGATTCATGTGACAAAAAATGTCCATTGCGTTGCCTATTTTGGTAAAGTAAAACAAATATCTAAGAAAGGAACAAGGTCACTTCAGTTAGTAATTTTGTTCACAGCTGGGGAACATCAACTTAAGGATGACTGGGGTTTTTTCACGGTTTGTTTGCATACCATGTGCGTATCCTTGTAAGCGAGCAAAACCAGAGTTTTTCAGTCATGGCTGTTCACTGGAGTTCCCCCGACGTGGGTTGTTGAATTGCGATGATAGCCCTGGTCAGCTGCATCCAGGTCAGGTGGGCACAAAGATATCTAGTCCAAAGCTGAAGTTTCCTGGTTTTGAAAATGTTCGTTGGAATCTAGACCTGTGAAGGGTGTTAATATATGACACTCAGTATATACGTGAGTGTGACCAGCAGAGTCCTTGCTCAGAGGCTGCAGTGGTTGACAGAGCTTAGAGCTTTGCTCATTAGACGTTCTTTGGTTCCTCTGGGTGTGGCCTATATTGATTCTGACTTGTAGTAACAGAGTTCTGTACTCTCTTTCGGCATGTGGCTGAGTAGATAATGTATATGCTTCTCATTAGGAAAATGCCAGCAATGGCTGCAAAGTAACTTCCATAAACTAAAAACTAGAGAAAAACAAATAGAGTGAATTAGACACACATGAAATATGGTTGTCCTTAATAATACACAGCGATACTATTGATTTACTTGGATTATGGGGTTACTGAGACCTAAGATCTTAATACAGATCTTTTAGATTTGCATAAAACTTCCTTCTCCCCTTTTAGAAGAACCAGGTGTGAAAGGATAAGCAATGCAGTAATTAAGAGTGTGGGCTCTAGAGTCAAGGTTGCTTGGGTTAAATTCTAGCAGATACCACTAATGGTAAAAAACAAAACCACTAAATCCTACTGATGTATGTGTCCATTTTTGGAGAATAGTGCATATGTAGTGTCTCCAGGAATGGATTATAAACACAGGTTATTTTTCACCTGCCTTATCCCCTTTATTTCGGAACCATAAGTAAAACGTGATGCTGGTCTAATTTTAAGTCTCTCAGTGCTCAAGGGAAAAAGGAAGTAGACTCGGTAAGCATGTACTCCTCCCCGGTGGCATCTTAGTAAACCTTGGTCCTAGACTATGGGAAGGAGAGGAGACATAAGGGGGGCGTGGCGGTGAGCGTCACTTGATGGGGCTTTAGGAGCCAAAGCAAATGCTAACCTACAGTGATTACTGCTCAATATCTGCTTGATTTTACAGTTGGTAATTAAAGGAATGGCTCATTTAAAAATTTCCTAGCCAAGGAATTCAAGACATTAAATACTGGCAGTGGTAAGGCTGAACAAAGCCCTTTCATTCTACGCTCCCCCAATTACATGAATAGGTAAGTGGAGGTATTGCAACCTACCTGAATGCTGATTGGAAGCCCCAGTCCTCCCTGATCTACTACAATTACAGTTATAATGGTCTGAATCACCAGGGCAATGAAGGTATTGATTCCAAACACCAGGGCATAGCGTTCCACACTCAGATTAACAGCGATTTGAAACCTGTCATTCAACACATAATAGCTTTTAAAACATGGACATACATGGGATTCTTATCTTTAAAAGACAGAGACGGAAGAGAAAGTGTCTTACTAACAGAACTTTTTGTCTAAATCTCCTCTAGTATAGACAAACAGGGAGAGCAGAGAAAAAAATATATATAATACTTACAGGCTGAATTAAAATGTAGTTGAAGGAAATATGGCAAAATTGCTCCTATCCAATTTAATACTTTTGGAAATCAAACCTAAATGTTCTAGTTCTCATAACTTGAGAATATGAGAGGCTATCTGATCTTAGACACTGTTTCACAGTGAATTTTTTATGAAAATCAGCAACATCCAACCTAAGGAATTTTTTGGACAGTTATTCTTTTTATTGTTGACTTTATCGGCAGTTTTAAAGTTTTGTAGGGGAATTGTTCTTTGGAAAATCCAAACCGTGACTGGTGGTATAACTGAGTGAATCTATAACTAACTTCTTTTTTTAAAAAATAATTATATAGATTTTGAAGTCTTATTACAAAACAGTTTTGAAAGGCTGGCAAATATATGATATTTGCAGTTCTTCCTTGGAATGAAGGTAAAAGGCTTTGGGTTCTGAATATTCTTAAAATGAAAAGAAATAATGTTATTCTACCTTAACAAAATACATTAAAAAACTCTCAAGACATGAGTTTGATACATTAACCTGATTCCATTCAGTGAAAAAAAAAAAGAGAGCATGCCACAAATTTCACCTCTTTCCTATGTTTTTCCTATGTTTCATGATCTTTTCTCAGGGTCTTTATATTTCTGTGTTTTGTCAATTACTTATCAAGCATTTTTCACAGATTAAAACCTAAAACTTCATAAAGCTTTTGGCACTACTTCTTTTATGTGTTTGAAATTCAAATGTTTCTTATCTCTTTCAGTGAAACCAAATCATATTTCCTATACTCAACTTTCTCTGCACTTAAATATGGAACCAAATTCTTTTAATCATTAAAAAAATCACTGGGATTTATAGTTTCCTGTGACTTTTGCATTTACTTTTTTTTCAGTATCCAACTTCTTACGACGGGCTGAGAATATTTTGTTTCATACAAAAGTATATGCCTGGAATTGCTCTAGCAACCAAGTGAAATTAGAGATGAAATCTCAACTTAATCACAAATCAAACTGCATCATACTATGCAAACCAGAAAATTGCTTAAAATAAAAATTATAACTGACACTGTAACATGCCTTTGGTTTATGACCTTACAAAACATTTTTCCTTGCTGACTAATATTATCAATATTCAATGGGTAAACAATTGAATGAAAAGATGGCTTAACTGTGCCTAATTTAATATGAAGTAGTCAACATTTAATATTGCATTGGTTAAAATCCTTCCAAAGTTCTCAGTGGAATTACAGGAATACAGAAAAGAGAACATGGCATCGTCTTGGGAGTGGGAAGAAATGCTTAGTAATACTTACACTGCTATGGTGATAAGGAGCATATAGACAGTCTTGAATATCAAATAGCCAGTGTAGCACGCCCATATGTTGGTCGTGTAATGCATGAGAAATAGAGAGCCTGCATTGACAACTGAGAAGATGGCCAGAGCCAGCTCTCCCAGAAGATCCCAGTTGACTTTCACGTAACCCACTGCGAAGGCAGCCAGGGCCCCTACAGAAGAAACATTAAGGAAGATCCAACGTACCCAATGAAATATTAACATGCTGTCTTAAGAATTCAGGTTTCAGGCAATTCTGAAAGAGGAATATATTACTTTCACAATTTGTGAAATTAATATGACCCGCCTAAAAGGGGATTTATCCACCTCTCAAGCATGTTTTCCCTTGGCTACTGTCTTTAATTTCTATTCTTTCAAACATTTAGTTGTCACACTTTAAATTAGCATCAACTATATGCCAAACACTGTTCTATGCATCAGAAAAGTTCCAGTGGGACCAGAAAGGTTCCTAATCATCAGAGTGGGGAAAAAAGATACATAAACTCAGTTGCTTAATATAACAAGCTCAGGGCAGGGATAGATAAAGATGAAACAATTGTTCTGGCAGTACACCTAGCCTGTTCATGTTTGCCTTTCTTTGTTGTTTTTCTCAGCAATACGTAACAGATATGTTGCACTGGGTAGTAAGTTTCAGTCATTAATACGAATCTTCATCTTTCTTCTAATCCCCATCCCAGTGTCTTCAAGATTTGGCTTAATCTACTTCAGGTTTGAGGTGAACAAGTTACAGAATTTAAGAGACTGAGTAATTGACAGAAATTAGGGTTAGTAATTATAGTTCTCTTTAAGGAAGTGAGAGGTATTTATGTTTTGAATTACTGACATTTGATTAACTTTTCCACATGTAATGTAGGCAACAACCATTACTACAAAAGAAATAAAATTACTTTTCTTCTCAGAACTTGAAATGTGGAATAAATAATTTCAGTGAACCAATTCCAAGACTGCCCTGGTTTCTAGGAGTTTAAATGTAAGTCTTCTTAAAAGGGAAACAATAGTAAAATGGATGCCACATGAAGTTTCTGAAATTTTTTTGTAAAGGAGGGTGTGGAAATCTCCTACTTCCTAGAAAATATCTTCAAAGCCTTAGCTGAATTTAAGTTTCTGTTAACCAGGATATAAATATTTATTGCAGAGTGAACTTCAAAGGCAGACTTCTCTCTGATATTAGAATCTTGACTCTCAAATACCTTCCACTTCTGATTTAAATCTCATGAGAAAGCTAATTTTGGAAATGTGTGGTGTAGAACTTGGAGTTGCTTAAAGACCGGCACTAGCTAAATCAAATTCTTTATTAACAAAAACCCTTCCGGTGAAAATTTGGAAGTCTTACTATTTCAGTTCATTTTCTTAGATAACAAAACACCTTGTTTATATATTAATACACAATGCCCATTTTCTTTTTGATATTAAGCGAAAGAAAAGAGGGCATTATTAACACTTTTCTTGATGAGGAAACAGAATTTTAGCAATCTGGTAAGAATGTAATCACTTGGTGTTGAATCCTGAACTCTTGAGTTACCTGTAACAAATTAAACAGAAATGTCGTGTCTCTCTTTTTCCCCCATTGCCTTCTATTCCTGAAAACGATTAATATGCCTTCTGAACAGACTTAATTTACCACTGTGGAGAATTTAGCAACTGGAGAAATGAATTTAGTTTGCAGGGGTGGGGGTGGGGTGGGGATTGGGCAAGAAAGGAAGACAGATCAATGTTTACTTACCTCCAAAGGTTGCAATAGCTTCTACTGCTCCATTATATACTGAACTCTGGGACGGTGCTTTGTAATCCCACAGGACTTGAACATAGTTCAAAACCTGGTTATAACCTGCTGTGGAAAAAGCCCACCACAGGGACCAGTAAAAAAGATGTTTTGAGGAGTAACACTGCTTCAAATCTTGTAACCACTGCACAAAAACTCTCAGAGCTACATTTCCTGGCTTTGGGTTGGTCACCTGGCCATCATCTGGGTTCCCTGAATCAGTGAACACTTCTTTTCCCACTGGTTTGTGATCCTGTTGAGGTTCCTCTGAGACAGTGTCCATTCCTGGTGGCTTTGGAAGGGCTTCTTGGCTGGGTTTTGCATGAAAAAACATGCTCTTCTTAGGCATGGGTAGGAAAAGTGAGAAGAGGAAGGCCACGGAGACAGAGGCCAAGGATATGACGTTGAGGTAAAAGTAGGACAGGCCGGCCAGGGATACCAAGAGCTGGGCCAGCGCGGAGGCCGCCGTGTAGGCCACCAGCGGGACACTCCTGCAGTAGCCGCTCACCTTCTGGTAGTGCTCTGGGCTGACCACGCTGTAAATGTAGGCATAGTAGGCCACCTCGGTGGCGGTGACCATCCCATAGAAGAATTCCAGCACCTGCATGGTCCCGACTCCTTGGCCAAACAAGAGCAGCAGCCAGCAAATGATGAAGCTAATCCCCTGGAGGATGATGACTGGCTTGTAGCGGACATAATCGGTGAGGATAAAGACTGGGAGCAGTAGCGCCAGGTGAGAGTAGGTCCACACGGGGAAGATCTCATTTGTGAGCTGCAGAGGTGGAGAATGGATTCTGTGACCACAAAACACTGGGAAGTGAGGAGGGTTACCTTTCTCAGACTTGGGTATTACTAAAGTGTTGATCCATGTGGCTTGCCCAATAAAAAACTTTGTATCTAATCAGATAGGGTGCTGTGCTTAGTTGCTCAGTTGTGTCTGACTCTTTGTGACCCCCATGGACTGTAGCCCGCCAGTTCCTCTGTCTGTAGGGAGTTTCCAGACAAGAATACTGGAGAAGTGTCCCACGCCCTCCTTCCGGGGATCTTCCCAACCCAGGGATTGAACCCAGGTCTCCTGCATCGCAGGCAGATTCTTTACCGTCTGAACCAGCTGGGAAGCTTTAATTAGATAGGGTATCTTCACATGACGAGAAAGCAGAATAGAAAACTGATTTTCAAGGAAACCCTAGGAAAGGAGAACTCCCCCACCCCCTCAAAAACCCACTTTATACCTTTACATGCATTTTACTACAAGAATATATCAGCTTAACGTGCAATCGGAAATTTGTGGGTTAGTTGCCAAGTCACATTCGACTCTTTCAAGACCCTATGGACTGTAGTCCACCAGGCTCTTCTTATCCATGGGATTTCTGAGGCAAGAATAGTGGAGTGGGTTGCCATGTCCTTCTCCAGGGGATCTTCCCGACCCAGGGATTGAACCTGCATCTTCTGTGCTGGCAGGTGGTTTCTTTTCCACTGAGCCACCAGTGAAGCCCAATGTGAACTACACTAACTGTACACACACTAGAGTCCCGGCATACCTCATTTTACTGTGTTCTGCAGATACTGGGCTTTTTACTTTTTGTTCTTTTTATTTATTTTTACAAATTAAAGGTTTGTGGCAACCTGCATTGAGCAAGACTATTGGTGCCATTTTTCCAGCAGCATTTGCTCATTTCATGTCTTTTTTTGTCATATTTTGGTAATTCTTGCAATATTTAAAGCTTTTCCATTGTTATTATGTTTGTTATGGAATCTATGATCAGTGATCCTTGATGTTACTATTGTAATTGTTTTGGCATTTTTTTAGCAATATTTTTCAATTAAGGTATATACTATTTTTTGGCATAAAGCTATTGCATATTTAATAGTCTTCGAGTGAAAGTCATGCTCAGCTGAGACCATTACTTGCTCAGTCATGTCCGACTCTTTGCAACCCCATGGTCTGTAGCCCACCAGGTTCTTCTGTCCATAGAATTCTCCAGCAAGAATACTAGAGTGGGTAATCATTCCCTTCTCCAGGGGATCTTCCTAACCCAGGGATCGAACCCAGGTCTCCTGAATTGCAGGCAGCTTCTCTACTGTCTGAGCCACTAGGGATTAGTACGGTATAAACATAACTGTTTTACGCACTTGGAAATAAAAAATAAATTCATGTGACTCACTTTATTGCGTTGTTTGCTTTATTGTGTCTGTAACCAAGCAATGTCTCTGAAGTATGCCTGTAAACTAGTTAAAAATTGTTCAACAGACCTGTGGGCTTTTCAGGCTATTAAAAAAATACTATCCTTGTCTCGCCTGAAGATTAATAACACTTGATAAAGCAGCTACAGTGTTAGAAGAATTCAGCAACCTTTATCTTCGTGTTGATTCACCATTATGGCAAAAAATCTTAGCCCGTGCAAGTCTGAATGAACACACACAGGAAGACAGCAAAGAGTAAATCACCCTGCAGAATTACGATGTGGGAACAAGCAACAAATTTCGTCTCCTTCCTGGACAAACTGGATGAGCTTCCAACCCCGTTTCTCTTCAATTCTGTTGATTTATCTCTGTTTATTCAATTCTCCGTCTCAGCTTAATATGAGTTGTCTCGTGGATTTAGTCAGAAATGCAGGGGACCTCACTGTTCATTCATAGAAAGCAGTGAAGAAGTTGTCTGGCGCATGGTGGGTACAGGAGTAGGTCAGCCACAGCAGCCTCTCTTCTGTGCCCCCTGCTTCCTCCCGCAACCTCAATGGGTTCCCGTGTCAGTGACAATGCGGGAAGTTCAGTGATTTGAAAAGCTAGTGGGACTGGGCTGTGCCTTTGTGCTCTAGCTATTTGTCCACAGCAGCTCCCTGGTGGCTCATACAGTAAAGAATCTGCCTGCAATGCGGGAGACCTGGGTCAGGAAGATTCCCTGGGAAAGGGCATGGCAACCCACCCCAGTACTCTTGCCAGAGAATTCCATGGACAGAGGAGCCTGGCGGGCTGCAGTCCATGGGACTGCAAAGAGTTGGCCATGACTGAGTGACTAACACTTTTTCACTGGTCCATAATGGTTGCAGAAGTAGAGGCTTGGGGTTCGCTGGCTGATTCTGGACCTCTGTCTGTGGTCTGCTTTGTCTTAAGAGAATCACGTTCCCGTCTCGGAAACTCTGAAACAGAGCTGCCCCTAAGTGATTTTATAGTGTAGCAGAATAAACTTGCCCTTCTGTCCTTATCGCCTTATCACCAAATAAAACAGCATCAATGACCCTTTCAAGTGAAGCCTCACAATCTGCAGTGTCTTCTTAGCTAGGGCTGGAGAACCAGCCTAGGGTGATTCTCCAACTGGGTCAGGGCACTTCATTGTTATACTTATATATATTAAAAAAAAGGCGGTGGACCTTTTGAATTAGAGAATTGGAACTTCCAGGGAAGATAAAGCTGGGAGATAAACTGTTAATGTCTCATCTGCTGATAAACAGTTTTTCAAAATTAAGTGTCCTAAGGAAAGGCTTCACTGGTGGCTCAGATGGCGAAGAATCTGCCTGCAGCGTAGGAGACTTGGGTTCAATCCCTGGGTAGGGAAGATCCCCTGGAGAAGGGAATGGCAACCTACTCCAGTATTCTTGCCTGGAGAATTCCATGGACAGAGGAGCCTGGTGGGCTACAGTCCATGGGGTAGCAAAGAGTTGGAGACGACTGAGTAACTAGCACTCTCAACATTTTCAAAGAAATGCTACATTTAAAAAAATATATTCTGCTTATACCCCAGCAAACTAAAAGTTTATTAGGACTAGATCCTTTGCCTGGCAGTGATTGTATTTTAGGATAAGTGTAACAGAATCAATGAGACTTGACATGTTCCCATGCATTAAGCCTAATGTTAGAACTCTGTAAAAGTGAAAATATTTATTATACATGCAATGTGTTTAGATTTCCCATCTTTACAAGTGTGAGGAATGAAGAGCGGTTTGAACAGTTCTATAAAATAACAAATACCATGAAAATGGGATTCACTGAGGTCAGTATGTTAATCTTATTTCCAGTTGAATGACACCCTGACTCTGTCCTTGTGTAAGCCCTGTAAGATTAAACAACATCAAGGTTCGTATGGATATTAACTTACCTCTGCACTGGTCAGGTTTTTATCTGGTCCAGATAAATACACCATAAGGAAGGGTTCTGAAGGTCTCATCATGGAGAAAAATCCAAACAGGCAGAGGATCACAGTGGGATAAATCCAAGACTGGCTCTCTGAAGTCTGGAAACAACTCATGGCTGATCAAGCAAAAACAAAACCAAAATGAACTGAGGTTTATTCTTTCTGGCATTCCGGAGAACATGAAGAGCTGATTTCTAAATGTTTAATGAGAGGACAAAGTTTCCTCTATCTCAAGCTGACCTAAAAAGGTGAGTGATTAACAACTGCTTCCAAAGATTTCTTACAGAAGCCAGTCAACCCTACTTTATCAACAAACTTCTTACTCATTATTGCTGGGAGTAGAGGCCCACTTCATTAGTGTTCTCCATCATAATCCTGGTAATAAGTAGCTACTAATAAAGGGTAGGGGCACGGCAACCCACTCCAGTATTCTTGTCTGGAGAATCCCATGGACAGAGGAGCCTGGCGGGCTGCAGTCCATAGGGTTAGAAAGAGTCAGACACAACTGAAGTGACTTAGCATGCAATAAAGGGTAAGAGCTTCCCCAAAAGCTCAGTGGTAAAAATACTCTGTAATGGAAGAGATGTGGGTTTGATCCCTGGGTCAGGAAGATCTCCTAAAGAAGGGCATAGTAACCCACACCAGGATTCTTGCTGAGAGAATCCCACGGACAGAGACACCTGGCAGGCTGCGGTCCATGGGGTCCCAAAGAGTTGGACACGACTGATGTGAATGAACAGGCACGCAATAAAGGGTAAACAATGGGCCAACAGACATGTGAAAGAAAGTAAAACATCGGTTAGTGAATCACTGGTGTACAGGCATACCCCAGAGATATTGCGAGTCTTTTAGACCACCGCAGCAAAGCAAATACTACAATAAAGTGAGTCACACACGTTTTGGTTTCCCATTGCACATAAAATTGTGTTTACATTGCACTGTAGTCTATTATCTCTGCAAGAGCATTATATCTAACAAAGCACTGTGCATAACTTCATTAAAAAGTACTTTATTGCCAAAAAAATGCTAACCATCTTTAGAGCCCTTTGTGAATCATAATAATCTTTCTGCCACACTAATATCCAAGATCACTAGCCATAGGTCACCATGACAAACATCATAAAAATGAAAAAGTCTGAAATACTGTGAGAATTACCAAAAGGCGACATAGAGACAGCTCAGATCAGTTCAGTCACGCAGTCGCGTCCGACTCTTTGCGATCCCATGAACTGCAGCACGCCAGGCCTCCCTATCCAACACCAACTCCCGGAGTCTACCCAAACCCATGTCCATTGAGTCAGTGATGCCATCCAACCATCTCATCCTCTGTCGTCCCCTTCCCCTCCTGCCCTCAATCTTTACCAGCATCTGGGTCTTTTCAAATGAGTCAGTTCTTCGCATCAGATGGCCAAAGTATTGGAGTTTCAGCTTTAGCATCAGTCCTTCCAATGAACACCCAGGACTGATCTCTTTTAGGGTGGACTGGTTGTATCTCCTTGTAGTCCAAAGGATTCTCAAGAGTCTTCTCCAACACCACAGTTCAAAAGCATCAATTCTTTGGCACTGAGCTTTCTTTATAGTCCAACTCTCACGTCATACATGACCACTGGAAAAACCATAGCCTTGACTAGATGGACCTTTGTTGACAAAGTAATGTCTCTGCTTTTTAATATGCTGTCTATGTTGGTCATAACTTTCCTTCCAAGGAGTAAGCATCTTTTAATTTCATGGCTGCAATTACCATTTGCAGTGATTTTGGAGCCCAGAAAAATAAAAGTCTGCCACTGTTTCCACTGTTTCCTCATCTATTTGCCATAAAGTGATGGGATCGGATGCCATGATCTTAGTTTTCTGAATGTTGAACTTTAAGCCAACTTTTTCACTCTCCTCTTTCACTTTCATCAAGAAGCTCTTTAGTTCTTCTTCACTTTCTGCCATAAGGGTGATATCATTGGCATATCTGAGGTGATTGATATTTCTCCCAGCAATCTTGATTCCAGCTTGTGTTTCTTCCAGTCCAGCGTTTCTCATGATGTACTCTGCAAAGAAGTTAAATCAGCAGGGTGACAATATACACCCTTGATGTACTCCTTTTCTTATTTGGAACCAGTCTGTTGTTCCATGTCCAGTTCTAACTGTTGCTTCCTGACCTGCATACAGATTTCTCAAGAGGCAGGTCAGGTGGTCTGGTATTCCCATCTCTTTCAGAATTTTCCACAGTTTATTGTGATCCACACAGTCAAAGGCTTTGGCAGTCAATAAAGCAGAAATAGATGTTTTTCTGGAACTCTCTTGCTTTTCTGATGATCCAGCGATGTTGGCAATTTGATCTCTGGTTCCTCTGCCTTTTCTAAAACCAGCTTGAACATCTGGAAGTTCACAGTTCACGTATTGCTGAAGCCTGGCTTGGAGAATTTTGAGCATTTCTTTACTAGCGTGTGAGATGAGTGCAACTGAGGGGTAGTTTGGACAGAGACAGGAAGCGAGCAAATGATGTTGGGGAAAATGGTGTGGATAGACTTGCTCGAGGCAGGGTTGCCACAAACCTTCTATTTGTAAAAATGCAGAATCTTCAAAGCGCAATTAAGTGCAATAAAAGCAAGTCTGTCTGTGCAAGACCTTCTATGACGTCAAACCTAGAACAGAGATTGACTTGATCAAGGCTTCTATAATCTGCCTAGTACACTTTGCACAGGAACCTCTGACTCTGAAATCTTACTTAATATGCTGAAGGTATTTATTTACACAATTTCTCACCATCAGACTCTTTCCTTGCTTAGTATTGTGCTTGACACAAAACAGACATCCACATTATTTTTAAGTGTCTCTGATCTGGGAATTAATAACTCTTTGGTTAAAAAAATTGAGCTGGTAAAGCTCTGACTTGCCATCTTTTTCACATTTCCCTTCTTTTCCAACCTGGTGTAACTCTGTGTTGTGAAAAGAATGCAGCCATGTCTCAGACTGTTATTCCACGTTTTTTTATGATGGGCCCCATCTCATCTCTAAGTCTGCAGTTTCACACTGCTCAATGGGGCAGGTAGCTTACTGATCATTCATACGAAGTTCATACTTCTTTTGCCAGCGCACCAATAACATGGCTTGAAATTCAAATTTCAGACAGAAACTCTAGTGAAGGATCTCATCCGCCAATGCACAGAAAAACAAGAACAACTAAGCCTTTATTTTATGGCAGCCACATTTGAGAACATCTTGCTTTTTTACGTGGATTACAATGCGTGACAGGAAATTCACTCTCATGCCTTCATAATTTTGCATCAAGTTTTCCTCTGTAAAGGGACATGTATTTTGGTGGTCTTAGACATGGTTAAGTTCTCCAACATAATTCATAGGAAAGATACTAAACTGCTGTGAGCCTGAAGTGTTTCTTCTGCACTGACCCTCTCTCTGTCTGCTGTCCACTGGGGCATTCTCGGACTGTTGGCTGCTAATGTCTGGCTGTTCTACCCCCACAGTCCTTCCTCCCTTGCCCCCTTCTCCAGGTCACCTTGTCAAGCACTTGCCTCACTGCATAGCTCTTCCCTATTCTGGCCAGTTACTGTGACTGTGAACTTGATTAGCATCAGAATCACTGGGGGTTTGGCGAAAATATGGCTTCCTGGACTCCAGCCCTTAAGTGTATGTGATTCATTCAGTAAGTCTAGTGAGGCCCATGAACCTACATTTATAGGCGCTGAGTGATTCTGATGCCAGAGCCCCAAGGACCCCTGGTCCCTCATCCACGCACTGGGCCGAGTGGCTCCATGCTGCAGGGTTGGGAGGGAAGTGGGTAGAAATCAACTAGGGAGCTTTCCCAAACCTACACATAGACCTATTACCCTGAAATTCTTTGCTGGTCCTCTAAGTCCTGGAGCGTACAAGATAGGTGGAAGACAATCTGATGTTTCAGATAAGACTCTCAAACCCTGCCCTACCCACTAACCCCCTGATAAGCACACATAACTCTGCTTGTGACCTATTCTGTCCTATCCAACCTAAACTGCTTGTCCAGTCGTGGCCCCAGAGTGCTTGTGTTCAGCCCTAAACAAAACACCATGGCTTACGTGAGAGTAGGACCATAAAGAAGGCTGCGTGCTGAAGAACTGATGCTTTCGAATTGTGGTGCTGAAGAAGACTCTTGAGGGTCCCTTGGACTGCAAGGAGATCAAACCAGTCAATCCTAAAGGAAATCAACCCCGAATATTCACTGGAAGGACTGATGCTGAAGCTGAAGCTCCAATACTTTGGCCACCTGATGCAAAGAGCCAATTTATTGGAAAAGACCCTGATGCTGGGAAAGATTAAAGGCAAAGGAGAAGAGGGCAGCAGAGGATGAGATTTTTAGACAGCATCACCAATTCACTGGACATGAATTTGAGCACTATCTCCAGGAGACAGTGAAGGACAGGGAAGCCTGGCATGCTGCCATCCATGGGGTTGCAGAGTCAGACATAACTTAGCGACTGAACAACAACTGGCTCCTTCAGTCACCACAGCTATTAACATATATTTATATATATATGGCTGCCCTGGTGGCTCAGAGGTTAAAGCGTACACGTATTTTATTATACATTATATGATATATTTTAATGCATATATTTAAATAACAGTTTTAACATATTATATTTTTATCAAATTGTATATTTATATAATATAAAATTGTAATTTATGTATTATACATTATATATATATAAAGTATATACATGGCCCCCAATTTCTCAGACATAGAAACTGAGCCTCCCCATAGCTCATGGCCACTCAGCTATAAAAGGCTAAAGCTGAGTTCAGGGCTGGGTTTGTTGGTTCCAAGGTTCTATCTTCCTTTTCTCTGATGGGTACTGCTTCCTACTTCCATGGCACCATTTCCACCACCTCCTCATTTCCTTGCCAGCTACCCTGGAAAGCGCTGTTGCTATGAGCTCTAGGATTCCAACCAAACAACCTGGTTATCACTCAAATCCTTGCTCTCCTATTGGAGAAACCTGAGGCTGCTGGTCCCACAATGATTGGAAGTTTTGGTCACGATATTTTTATCTTATCGAGATGCTACCATTTATTGTCATCATGGCTATGACTATGATAATCAAGTTACTTATGCAATTTCTTTGTACAATTTTTACATTTGGAAAATCATTTTAATTTTTTAAACTGAAGTACAGTCACTTAAAAGTATTGTGTTTGTTTCAGGTGTACAGCAAAGTGATTCAGTTATATATTTTTTTTCTTTTTCAGATTATTTTGTATTACAGATTATTAGAAGATACTGAATATAGCTCTCTGTGGTATACAGTAAATCCCTACTGCTCATCTATTTTATGTATAGTAGTTTTTATCTGTTAATCCCATACTCCTAGTTTGTCCCTCCTTACTTCCTTTTCTTCTTTGGTGACCAGAAGCTTGTTTTCTATGTCTGAGTCTGTTTCTAGTTTGTATACACATTCATTTGTATAATATTTTAGATTCTACATGTAGGTGGTATCATGCAGCATGGTTTAGTCTGACTTATTTCACCAAGCATAATACTCTCCATTCATGTTGCTGCAGATGGTAGTATTTCTATGGGTAATATTCCATTGCATACATACACACCACATCTTCTTAATTCAATTGTCTGTTGGGCTGCTTCCATGTCTTGGCTATTATAAACAGTGCCACTCTAAACACTGGGGTGCACGTGTCATTTTGAATTAGTATTTTTATTTTTTCTGGATTATACACCCAGGAAGGAAATTGCTGGATCATATGGTAATTCTATTTTTAGTTTTAAAGGATTCTCCATATTGTTTTCCTCCGTGGCTGCCAATTATTTTCATTTTTCTCTGAAAATTTTATGAAGTAGATAAAGGAGGTGGTATTGTCCTTGTTTTATATGTAATGAAACCAAGGGCCAGAGATTTGCACTGGTTTTCATGTTCAACCAACACTGAAACCTGGACTTGGACTTAGTTTTTCTAATTACAAGGTCAGTAATCTTTCCTCTCACACTGTGCTGAGCCTGCGTGGCTATATCCTCAGAATTCCAATTCCAATTTATTTTAGAATGGTGTCTTTCAGATGGTCAGTGTCAAAAAATTCTAGTGGGTTGTCAATAGGATTTAAAAAAAAGTTTCATAAAAAACATTAAGTATCAAAGTGCACTGCACAGTATGCCTCTTTCTTCCAAAACTTTAGTTTGGATTATCAGTTCATCAATACAGTAGATCCTTGAACCACAGGGGGTTAGGGGGTGCCATCTTTTCACATAGTTGAAAATCAGAGGAGAAGTTATAGTTGGCTTTCTGTGGTCCAGTGTTCTACTCTATTCACGATTCTGGATCCATGGATACAACCAAAGAGACTGTGTACTACTGTAGTATTTACTACTGAAAAAAGTATATGACCAAGCACACCTATGCAGCACAAAACCATGTTGTTCATGGGTCAGCTTTATGACCAAGACTTTACATTACATTACTGCAGATATAGCCACTGGCTTAGAAGTTGCAGAGGAAAGGAGAGAACTAAATATCTAATCACATCCCTCATAATAAACTCACCTGTCTACGTCATCACAGAACACCTGTTCTGTCTGGGAGGCCCACAGCCTTCATGGCAATGCACCATCCTGAAAAGGCTGTTCTCTTGCTACTTTATCCATTTATCATTCCATTTGGACTCCATACAAAATTCTCCTCCTCCTAAAGAGTATTTTAAACTTCCCTTTGCTTCAGTGAATCTAACCTGAGGATATGAATCACGTTGATTTTCTGGGTTGGCAGTTTTGAAAGAATATGCTTATCTTTCCCCTTTCTGTGTTTTCCAAATACGACAATCCTTTCAAAAGTTGTTCTTGTGGCAGCAATTCTCACATATTACTTCCATGCTCCATCACCATTTTTAAAAAGGTATAAAAACACTGCAGCAGGCCATAGGATGAAAGAGGGGGAAAAAAGGAAAAAAAAGATGGTCTCCAAAGAAAATTCAGCCTATCAGGCTACCATGACTTGAAATCTACAATGAAGACACTGCAAGTAACAAGGGAGGCTGAATGAATCAACAGAGATTTGGAGCCTGGGACACCCTGGAGTGCTCTTAGGAGGGCGAGCTCCTGCTGACAGGTGAGCTGAACACTGAACTTCAGCCTCTGGTCACTGCTGAGCCACGGTGGCCCCTGGCAGGTCGCAGCCGCCTGGCTCAGCTTGCCCCGCAGACCAGATCTAGTTGTGCCATCTGTACACACAGGCAGCATATCACACGGGCCCTGGGTGTACATTGCCACGTGCACCACTGGGGTGAGCGGCCAGCCCTTGGGCCTTGAACAAGCCCCCAAACCACCAACACCTTTTCGACTGGAAGTGACTCTCCTAAACTACTCTGGGACCTACATGTTCTTTTCTCTTTTTGCTGGCAGGCAGAAAATGATTATATTTCATTAAAATCCACAGCCATCTCACCAGGGTCCCTTCATATTCTACTCTTAAGTCTCCAGTTTCTCAGTCTCTCATTTGGATCTAGGTCTAGAAGGTCCCTTATTTTTACTGCTGCTTGCCTTTTTCAGGGTATGTGGGGACGGTAACCCTCTTAACATAATCTCTTTGCTGGCATGTCTTATCTGACTTCACTTTGAGGTGCTCATAAATTCTTCTTTATTTCTTGAAGAAAAAAAAATGAAGGTTTACTTGTCTTTCAGCTACGAACAGTTGGGCTGGGTGTTTCCATTTGCCTTGGAAAAATTTGTTTCTGTGCAATCTCTTACATGTTTTTAGTGTCTTGGTATAGAGTTCAGCTTTTCCTCTTTTTTATTCCAAGAATTGCTGTGTTATTGATCTTTTCCGTTTCTATTGTTATTTAACCATATCCTTAAATCCTTCTAACTGCTTTCAAGCAAACATTCTTTTTCATATGAATGTGCATAGCTTTAGTAAATATCTTAGGTATTTCCTGGATTTTATAATATCATCTCTGAAACTCTCAATTTTCTTATGCGGACTGCAAAAGAAGTTCATTTGTCATTATAATTCTACAATGTGGGGAAAATGAAACTTTTTTAAATGGAAAGCAAACAAAAAAATTGACTCCTTTTCAAAGAGTTGCAAGGTTAACCCAGAACTCACATTTCTTGGTTCTTGACGTCCAGACCCTCCACTTTGCTGTATGTCCTTCAGTTAGTCTTCACTTGTAGACTCATTGTGTGGAACAAACCTTTTCAACATTTGTTCACATAAAAAATTTTCATGTATTATTCTTTGTTGCCACAGGGAAACATATTAGGACTATAACAACTTCATCTAAATTTTAGGCATGGGCAGTGTCCCATTTCCTAATCCATAGCCTGTGTATATGCATAAAAACTCTTATGACCATAGGTATTTCTAAATATATATTTTCATTTGCATAGAAGTCAGCTATTAAAAAGCAAGAACTGTAGAGACTGGCACACACCAATGGGTTTTCTGGTTCTTTGAGGTCTGGGTAGATTTCCTAGCTAAAAATCTTAATTGATTAGATTCTTCCACCCACTCCCAGAAGATGGAATTCTGCTCAGAGCCAGTTTTCAGAGCTGTGGGGCTCCCTGAGGCAGGAGTCATGGTGACCTGATCAAAGACCTTCTCCAAATTTGGTTTTGCAGAAGTTCCCCAGAACATTTACCTGGAGTACAAGGGATAGGTCAGCAGCAAGCAATCATTTTATCAAATCCTCTGCCATGCTTGTTTAGAAGATGCTGCCAGAACTAATTGAGATGCTAGTAATTTAGAGGGAAACTATCTAGAAGCCCCAGTCTCTAGCCCATTCCCATCAAGGGTTCTTGACAAGACAACCAGCATCTGAGAAGGGGACTGGCCTAATTTTCACATTATTCTTCAGAATCTCACACCTATCTCAAACAACACAGCAAGAGACTGGTAATTTAAAAGGATCATGCATCTCACAGCCTCTAAATTCCAAACGGGTTGGGCAACTGGGAAGTAGATGACGTTTGCAAATGGCTTCACTGCCCAAGGCCCTAAGCCTTTGTGAAAACAGAGTTAGGGCCAATATTTGTTACATTTTCCAAAAAATTCAGGCTCCCCTTTTAGATTTTTCAACCCTGCCACACCAAACCCCTCACCAGACAGAGGCAAATCAAAAATTTAATCACTGAAAACTGAAACATCTGCATTTTGCTGATAGAGTATAACAACTAATTATGCCTCTTAATCTATTTACTACTAAAACAGAAGAGAAAATAATTTTGAGTAAAACATCCAAATCCAAGTCTGCTTAAGCAAGGCAAGCTGATGCTGGAGGAAGGCCTGGGCAAATGACTCCTGGGAATTGCTTAACTACTAATGCTCTGTTGCAAAATCAAGGTTGGAGAGTGGTTTCACCAGTTTCTAGTGAGAGACTGCATTTTAGCTGTGACTTCATCTTATTTAAAATGCATTAATATTTATCGCTACTTCATTCCATACATAAAAACTAATTTCACATAATAGACTTTAGTACCAGAGAGTACCATTTAGAAGAAAACAGATCTTTATGACCAGGGCTGGTAAATATTTCATTGCAATGACAACAAAGACTAAACTTAAAACAAAAAGAAAGATAAACGGAATTTCATTAAAAAACCATATTTGCTCTTTAAGAGATACCATTTAGAAACCAGAAAGGAAAATCACAGAAAATGCTTCATAACCACTAGAAGGTCTAAGTACAAAAACACTTGCACACCAAATGTTCACAAAGATTTAGTGCAGCTGGGTTGAGACAGTTGCTTGGGGCAAAGTGAAATGGTACCAACTCTTTGGAAAACCTTTTGGCAATCTATATAAGAAAGTTCATGTGATTTATAATAGTAAAAAAAAAAAAAGGGAAGCAACTGAAATGTCCATTAAAAGGTGAATGAATAAACAATACTGTATATTTAAGCAACTAATACTGATTTTAATCAGCAATAGAAAAGAATGAATTATTTGCAAAAGTTTGGGTGAATATGGAAAACATGCTGTTCTAAAGAACCAAGACTCAAAGCCATACAGTTTTATTAATACATATAAAGCCCTAAGACAAGCACAACTAATCTGTAGTGATAGAAATTAGGTCAGTAGTTGCATGGGGTAGGAGATATGGGTGGAGACTAACTGCAGTGGAACACAAGGGAACTTTCTGGAGTGATGAAAAAGCTCTACATCTTGATTGTAGTGGTGCTTATAAACTTAGATTTGTCAGAATTTATTTGCATTTTATGTATATTTTATTATCTGCCTCAATAAAGATAATTTTTAAAAAAGGAGTGAATCATTAATACATGGACTAAAACAAGTAAATCTCAAATATTATGCTGCCTAAAAAAGTCCAGACACACAAAAACATCCTTATATGATAAATCACTGATTAAAATCAGGAGGGGCAAGACGTGGGAACTGTCTGTAAAGGTGCATGAGAGAACTTTCTGGGGATAATGAAATATCCTAAATTCTGGTATGCTAGTGTTACATACATGTATGCAATTATAGACACTCAAGCTAAAAATCTATACTTTGTATATTGCATGTACATTATACTTCAATTAACAGAAACATATCTCTTACCTTCCACTACCCCCCACCCACCATCAAAGCATTTTACTGTGTATGTCTCCAAAGCCCTGGAACTTTCCTATTGCTGCAACTACTAAGGTTTTCCCAAATTCTACATTGGAGCAGGACCTCAATTTAATCTGAAAATAGAACAGCACCTTTGAAATAGGGTCTGTCCTAGAATATTAGAATGGAAACAGGGCTCATAAATCAAACCCAGGACAGGCCAACAAACTTTGCAAGTCTGACCACATATAGCATCCTAAAAAATAATACAGATAGAGTCAGAGTTACCTGTTCCTTCTGTGCCCTGAACTTATTTCTTCCTAGAACCTAGTCCAATTTCCTGCCTTCAGATCCAGCTTCGGCTCCTTCCTGCCACCAGCTGCTGTGAGTCCCTATCACAATGTCCCTTCCTTTCACTGGAGTCTCAAGTCCTCCTCCTTCAGAACTGAGTTGTCAGGAGCAATGGCTTTATATGCACCAAACCACACCTCCTTCTAATGGTTTCGTACTTTGGAACCCACCCTCTTCCGAAGCCACCCTCTTTGGAATGCTGTTGAATAAGATCGAGATTCAGATTTTTCTAAAACACAGATGACTGGAGGTGAAAGTTACTTGCACAGCTGTATCTGACTCTTTGTGACCCCATGAACTGTATAGCTTGCCAGCTCCTCTGTCCATGAAATTCCCCAGGCAAGAATTCTGGCGTGGGTTGCTATTCCCTTCTGCAACAGATGATTAGGGAGGTAAACATATCAAAACACTTTCCTCTGAGTAATATTACTAAAGTAATCTAGTTTCTTCAGAGTTTTGTCAAAGTGACTTAGAATTGCAGGAAACTTTGAAGTAGCCCTATTACCCATCACCCACTCATAATCCTTCAGGTATCTCCCTCCTCCCAAACCAATCAAAACCAAAATCATGGACTCCTCACTGAAATGAAGCATCCACACAACTTCAAAAGGTAATTAGGTCCAGATATTCAATATGCTTCCCAGGTGGCTCAGATGGTAAAGAATCCTCTTGTCAATGCAGGAGACTCAGGTCCCATCCCTGGATTGGGAGGATCCCCTGGAGAAGGAAATGGCAACGCACTCCAGTATTGTTGCCTTGGAAATCCTATGGACAAAGGAGCCTCGGGGACTACAGTCCATGGGCTCCCAAAGAATTGGACACGACTTAGTGACTGAACAACAATAACATTCAATATTCAGGCTCAGATAGTTCTGCTTTTGGTCAAAACCATAGCAAGAGTAGATACAAGTGACCTTTAAAATACATGCTTCAAGTCTTATTTTATCATATTTGGCATCACTTTTTTAATTTGCACAAAACATTTGTTGACAAATTGATCATCTCCTCTAAGATTGTTTATTCTCTGTGTATCTATGGTTAGATAAATCTGGTGTCTGATGTACCTGGAGGGATATTCCTATTTAACCATCAAACTGGTGGATGACTTTGATAGAAGTCAACCATCACATCCAGTCGCTGAAATGCAGTGCGGTATCTAGTCAAAACTACGGAGTGGGTGGAAGTGGAGGGGAAAGTGGTGTTTCAAGGAAAACCTAGGCATTGTTTGAGCTATTTTACAACTCTGTAGTAACTCAGATTTCCCTGATGGCTCAGGGGTTTAAGAATCCACCTGCCAATGCAGGAGACATGGGTTTTTTCCCTGGGTTGGGAAGATCCCCTGGAGAAGGAAAAGGCAACCCACTCCAGTATTTTTGCCTGAGAAATCCCATGGACAGAGGAGCCTGGTGGGCTAAGGTCCATGGGGTCACAAAGAGTCAGACATGACTGAGCGATTGAGCCCTGAATTGTAATAACTCACAGGCAATGTGAAAAACTCTTGTCTGTAGACGTGAAAATGAGTTCTATCCAAGGAAGACATAGCCTTTTGCCCCTCTCTTCCACGGAAAACCAGTTTTACCTGCATTTCAACATTCCTGATCTATAAATGTACCAATTTCATGGATTCTTCTCTGATCTGGTTCTAACAGCTTTAAGTGGAGTGGAGTCGCTCAGTCGTGTCCGACTCTTTGCGACCCCTAAGACTGTAGCCTACCAGGCTCCTCTGTCCATGGGATTTTCCAGGCAGGAGTACTGGAGTGGGGTGCCATTGCCTTCCCCAGGGGATTTGCTGACCCAGGGATCGAATCCAGGTCTCAGTTTCCTTATTAACGAGTTAATAAAACTTTTATTACATGCATTTATTTTATATCTGTATGACTATTTCTTTCTGAAAATTATCTTTTAATACTTGCTAAGTATTTGCTGTGCCTCCGCCCTGTGCACATAACCTCTAATTTACTCCTCTGAATTTAAATGATACAGGACTAGTTGTTAAAACTACCAAATCAGCTTTAATATTTTGACATCTCACTACAGACTACCCAGCCTTAAGCTTGTTTATTTAATTTCCCCTCTCCCCTAGGTTTGGGTTTGCTGTGACCAGTGTGGTCCCATGGAAAGAGACTTTGGAGTCTGAAGCCCATGTTCCTTCTTGCCCCACCCTTGTTTGTAACATGTACTTAACCTTTCCAAGCCGCCTCTTAAAATGTAGATAATCACATCCACTGCATAAAGTTGCCTCAGGAATTGCTCCATCTGGTTCTTGGCCAGATGAGGGACTCAGTCCACCTCCCTTCCCACCGCCTTCATACAGGCAAGCATTGCAAATCCAACTAGAATGAACACAGCTTGGGCCTGCATAGTTCAGAGACAGTAATTTCAGAAACATACACAGTAGTTAATTTCACCTAAACTGCTAAGGTTGTGTGTGTGTCTCTGGGTGTGTGTGTGCGTGCATGCTTGGTTGCTCTGTTGTATCCCACTCTCTGTGGCCCCATGGACTGTAGCCCACCATGCTCCTCTGTCCATGGAGTTTTCCAGGCAAGAATACTGGAGTGGGTTGCCATTTCCTACTCCGGGATGGAACCCATGTCTCTTATGTCTCCCACTAGCTTCCCTGGTGGCTCAGACAGTAAAGAATCCACCTGCAATGTAAGAGACCTGGGTTTAATACCTGGGTTGGAAGATGACCTGAAGGAGGACGTGGCAACCCACTCCAGTATTTTTGTCTGGAGAATCCCCATGGACAAAGGAACCTGGTGGGCTGCAGTTCATAGGGCCACAAAGAGTCAGACATGACTGAGACTAAGCACAGCGCCACCTGGGAAGACAGCCAAATCAGTTCACCTTTAAATATTTACGCTTGAATTGCATTTACCCTTACCCAAACTTAAGACACCACTGTTGGTCCATAACCAATAATGACTGAAAGAAACTAGTATTTTTGTCCATTGCAGCTACCACTAAGATAGTCTGAAGAAAAACATACCAGCATACTTCCCAGCTACCATGGGTTTGGTTCCAGACCACCCCAATAAAGCAAATAGTGCAATAAGGAGAGTCACTGGAGCTTTTTGCTTTCCCAGGATATGTAAAAGTTGATGTTTACACTATATTGTAGTCTATTAAGCATGCAATAGCATTATGTCTTAAAAATCCCATGTTCATACCTTGATTTAAAAATACTTCAGTGTGAAAAAATGTTAACCATCATGTGAGCCTTCAGCAAATAGTGGGAGTAACAGCAAAACCCACAGACCACCGTAACAAATACAATAAGAATTTTAAAAGTTAGAAATACTGCAAAAATTACCAAAAGGGACAGACACAGAAGGGAGCAAATGCTGCTGCAACTATTGTGCGGATAGACTTGCTCGAAGAGGTGAGGCTGCCACAAACCTTCAGGGTGTATAAAAAACTCAACAAAGGGAAGTATGTCTCTATCTGGAAGTTATGTTTACAGCTCTTTAAAATATTTATCTTAATGAAACACATCTTCTACCTCAAGAGACTCTGATGTCTGCAGACGGAAAACTCTTCTGTGTATTTTTATAAAATATTATTTCCATTACCCTTGAAAAATTTTAAGCACTCCACAAGCTCAAACTTTTTGCATATTTACCGCGGCAACAAGGTCTTGATGAGTCATTGTTACACACGTTATTTGATGAATGGTATCCTTTCCAGAAGTATCATTGTAAGTTACGCGTTGCGTTATTTGTTAACTTCAATCAGAGTCGTCTCAACAGGGTCCCAGATCTCCTAACTTCAAAGTTTCCGTTCTTTCCCTCACTAGGACCTCTTCGACATTCTTGGATGAGGATTCAGAATTGTGCTTTAAGATTTCTTTACAGTTGAAAATCTGTGACCATGGACGTAACCATGGGGAATGCTGGCCCTGTATCAGAACTCCGGATTTATGTAATCTGTTTTTTCCAGATGGTTGAGAGTAACAATTCTAGCCAAATCTACTTGCGCGCGTCTCAGCACTGTGTTTGTCAGGGCTGTGGATGGATCCCAGGGGAGCCGCAGCAGGAAGGAGCTGGCAGTCCGCCAAGGGCTGGGGATGGGCGGGGGAGGTCGCTTGTAACCCAGGCCAGTCTGAACCCGCCCGCGGCAGCGCAGGTGCCCGCCCCCTCACGCTCCCAACGGTGGGGGAGGGGAGACAAGGAGGCCGAAGGATGAAGGTGTCTGTTTCATCAATTAATTTACCTCCCAGAGACATCCTTACCTACAGGAGGGGAATTCTGCTCACCAACTCGCTCACAGCCTGGGTTATCAAGCTCGGGGAAACAGCACCCTCGCCAGTCCGGTCCAGTGAACCAGGCTCTAAAGGTAGCGCGGGGCCGTGGGCGAGGCGGGGCCGTGGGCGGGGCCGGGGCCGGGCTGGGGCGGGGCCATGGGCGGGGTGGAGCCGGAGCCGGCCCTACTAGGAGTCGGAAGCCCCGCCCCAACGTTTTGCAAGTGCTCTTCACAAGCTTCGAGAACGTTTAAACTGGAGGCGGGAATCCGCGGTTTGTGGGCAAACACCTCTATATGCAGAAAGGCCAACTGAAAGTAGTGTATCCATACCCGGCTGATACCCAGTGTGACAGCACAAGAGACACTGGGAACAGTACCAATCGTCTGCTTATAAATATGACATTTCGTGTAAATTTGCAAGGAGATCAAGCTAGTCAGTCTGGAAGGAAATCAACCCTGAATAGTCAATGGGAGGACTGATGCTGAACCTGATGCTCCAATACTTTGGCCACCTGATGTGAAGAGACAACTCATTGGAAAAGACCCTCATGCTAGGAAGATTGAAGGCAAAAGAGAAGAGGGTGACAGAGGATGAGATGGTTAGATAGCATTATCCACTCAATGGACATGAGTTTGGGCAAACTCTGGGAGATAGTGAAAGACAAGGAAGCCTGGCGTGCTGCAGTTCATGGAGTCTCAAAGAGTCAGACACCGCTGAACAACATCATAAATCCATTTATTCTGGAAGCTTTTGAGAGAGATTCAGCCGTGATCCGATTTTGCAAATAAGATGATCGAGGATATAAGACTGTTAAATATAGAAGCCTAGATTTTTGTCAGGTTATCTTTGTCAGGTTATGTTCATAATCACTGGCTCTGTTTCTCCCTTTTAATTGGAAGATAATTGCTTTGTATGGATGAGAGAGTTGGACTTGTAAAGAAAGCTGAGCTCCAAAGAATTGATGCTTTTGAACTGTGGTGTTGGAGAAGACTCTTGAGAGTCCCTTGGACAGCAAGGAGATCCAACCAGTCCATCCTAAAGGAAATCAGTCCTGAATATTCATCGGAAGGACTGATTCTGAAGCTGAAATTCTAATACTTTGGCCACCTGATGTGAAGAACTGACTCATTTGAAAACACCCTGATGCTGGGAAATATTGAAGATGGGAGGAGAAGGGGACGACAGAGGATGAGATGGCTGGATGGCATCACCACCTCAATGGACATGAGTTTGAGTGAACTCTGGGAGATGGTGATGGACAGGGAGGCCTGGCGTGCCACAGTCAATGGGGTTGCAAAGAGTCAGACACAGCTGAGCGACTGAATTGAACTGAACTGCACTGCCATTCAGTAGCCATAAGTATACATATGAACCCTCTCTCTTGAGTCTTGATTTTGTTTTTAAAGGTGGTGAGTGGAGTGGTTTTCTGGTGCTTTGGAATTTTCTAAAGCAAATAGCTCACTTACTAAATACTGTTTATGAAGCATAGTGTAAGTAGTGTATAGTGTGAAAGTTGCTCAGTCATATCCGACTCTGCAATCCCATGGACTATACAGTCCATGGAATTCTCCAGGCCAGATTACTAGAGTAGGTAGCCTTTCCCTTCTCCAGGGGATCTTCCCAACCCAAGGATCAAACTCAGGTCTCCTGCATTGCAGGTGGATTCTTCACCAGTTGAGCCATAAAGGAAGCCCAAGAATACTGAAGTGGGTAGCCTATCCCTTCTCCAGTGGATCTTCCTGACCAAGGAATTGAACCGGGGTCTCCTGCATTGCAGGTAGATTCTTTACCAACTAAGCTATCAGGAAAGCCCAGATTTTTTAAAAAAGCATTATGAAATTCTCATTGGTAAATGGATTTTTAAAAACTTATTTTCTGTATCTGTTGTTGGAAACAGAAGACTCTCCCCGACAATGAACGTTGCTTAATTCTGAAGGCTGGAAGTGAAAACAACATTGATTAAAGGTCTCCCCAGGTGTCTTGGGTCACTGTCCTATAGGTTTGGGTTTTCTATTCTCATCCTCCTGTGATTTTTTAAAGAAGTCTGTCTATAAGTTAGCAAGATGCTCCTAGGAAGTGGCAAAGAATAAATTGTAGAGCCCTCCCAGGGAAAACTGAAATTTTCTTAGAGGTGAGGGTGTCATGTTTTCCTATAAATGATTTCCTGAGTGACCGCTTCGCTTTGGACCGTGAGAAGTTTACTGCCACATTCCTCGGATAGCTCTTAGCCATAGTCTAAGTCAGAGAGAGATGACAAGGAATCCATTTGTTCCCAGAAACGTGAACAAATTTGCTGAGGAGATGACGTGGGGATTTTGGTGATGGGAGGGGTGTGGAGGAGGGCATAGATGACAAGGGATCAGCCATACGTTAACAGTTGTTTTCTTGGGGGAATGGTTCTTAGGCGTTTCTTGTTCTATTCTCCACCTTTGTGTATGTTTGACATTTTCCTTGATTAAACAGTTTTTGAAAAATTATCTCTTCATTACAAAGCTATTTATTGAGTACATACAACTATGGTGTTGGAGAAGACTCTTGAGAGTCCCTTGGACTGCAAGGAGATCCAACCCATCCTTTGGAAGGAATGATGCTAAAGCTGAAACTCCAGTACTTTGGCCACCTCATGTGGAGCTGACTCACTGGGAAAGACTCTGATGCTGGGAGGGATTGGGGGCAGGAGAAGAAGGGGACGACAGAGGATGAGATGGGTGGATGGCTTCACCGACTTAATTGATGTGAGTTTGAGTGAGCTCCGGGAGTTGGTGATGGACAGGGAGGCCTGGCGTGCTGCAATTCATGGGGTTTCAAAGAGTTGGACACGACTGAACAAATGAACTGAACTGGACTGATGTACCAGGGACTATCTTAGGTACCAGGGACTATCTTAGGTACCAGAAATAGGTCAGTGAACAAAAGAGTGAGAATCTTTGCTTTGTACATTCTTGTTGGGTGTTGGGTGAGGCAGAGGGAATGACAAAGGGTAGGCATGGTAAATTTATGGGTTATATGGTATGTTAGGAAGTGTTGAGTACAATGGGAAAGAAAAAATAGTAGAGGCCAGATGAGGGTGTGGAACGATGGAGAAGAAGATGAAGGCTTGAGCCTTGGGCACCAATGTTGGGAATGGAGCTGCAGAGGAGGCTTGAAGAGGAAGGAGAAAGGAAAAAGGAGGAGGGGTTGTTATTAGGGACAAGGAACTGGTCAGCTGGGAGGCTGGGTGAAAAGCCTTGTGAAAAGTATCAACTATTTCCGTGATTGGCTTATCCAGGAAATGAATTGAGTGTCTCTTACATTGGTACTCAGCACAGTGGCTGCAGTTATGTACCCCCCAAATCTATTTGAATTGCTGATGTAGGATACATCCTGGAGAAAAGTGACCAGGCAAAGAAAACTAAAATAGAAAGCTATATTGTAATTGACTCTCCTTTTTCTTCTGAGACGTCTACTCCTTGAGGCAAAGGATTGTTTAGTCTCAGACCTCTAGTACTTGGCTGAATATCTAGCCTAATACAGCCCATGCTTGCTGAATGAATGAGTAAGAAACAGGGAATGAGGGAGTGAAGCTCTGACTTCTGAAGACTGGTGCAGTCAACTCTTAGAGCCAAAACTCAGTTGCAGACACAGATGTCACAACAGCATCTGTAGGAGAGCCTAGGAACTTCCCTTAACGATATTGACAACCAAAGGCTGGGGACTTCCCCCAAATTCCTATCTTTATTATAAAACCAGATATAGGATAATAGAGGGCTAATCATCCATTAACTGAAACTTATCCCAATCTTTGGGTATCACCTTTAGTCTTTTGTGCTCTTGGATCACCCATGGGCAGGTGTCCCACTCATAGACCAGAGAGACACATTAGAAGAAAGAAAGATCACTTTTAATTAAGAAAGAGTTCCTTTTTCTTTTTTAACAATACAGAAACAGGGAAAAAGTTAGTAAATGGACAATAGAAAAGAACAAAATGTCCATCAAATCTAATGTTTTCTAAAAAAATGAATTGTTACCTATCATTATTTTGTTATATTTATAATATAAATAGATTTTTGACATGAGTGGCTGTGTTCCCAAGCACTAATGTTGATAACATATGGTCATCTTTCTTTTTTTTTTTTTTCCCCCAAGTGGAGACAAAAACACAAAGGTGACAGAGAATAGATACCTCTGTATGCTGAGTTCTGAAGATACAGGGAGAAGAAATTAATGTCATCATCATACCACACTAACGGGAAAGAACAAGCCCTGAAACCTCAGAGTAAAGGGGCAGAACCATCAGTTACAAGGCAGCCAGGTACCTAGGACAGGAAGAAGTGGGCAGGAGGGATGGAGGGAAAAAGAAAAGTCAAAGTATTAGTCACTCACTCGTGTCCGACTCTTTGTGACCCAACTCCATGGACTGTAGCCCACCAGGCTCCTCTGTCCATGGAATTCTCCAGGCAAGAATACTGGAGTGGGTTGCCATTCCTTTCTCCAGGGGATCTTCCTGACCCAGAGATTGAACCTGGGTCTGTTGCATTGCAGGCAGATTCTTTACCATCAGAGCGACCAAGGAAGTCCGAGGAGAAGTCTTACCAAACGTTGTGAGCTGTGCTACCAACATCTCTTACCCTGGGAGGCAGAGCCCACCAGCCGCTCAGTGGCAGCATTGCTTCTGGCAGCAGCTCTTCTGCTGGCAACAGCCCTTCCCACCGCCGCAGCCACAGGTGTAGCTGCAGGTGCGGCGGTGGCAGCAGACCACGGGGACGCTGCAGCAGCCCCCACAGCAGCCGCTGCAACAGGGGCAGCAGCTGGTGCAGCAACCAACCCGGTAGCATCTGCAGCTGTTGCAGCTGCTGCGGCCACTGCCACAGCCACCGCTGCAGCCCCCGCCGCAGCCACCACCGCAGCCACCACAACTTCCACAACCACAGCAGCCCATGGTGTCGGTAGAGAGGACTTGGACTCAGGAGACGCGAGGAGGGAGACTCAGGAAGGGAGGGAGGTCTGATGCCCTTTCTCTCAGGGGCCGTGCCTTAAATACCATCTTCAGGGCTTAACTCAGAGCAAGTGACCACTTCCTTTGTTATGGTTTCCACCAGCTTCCTCCGGAGAGGAAGGAAGGCTATTTCCCAAGGCTAATACCCCAAGGCTATTTCCTCGTGAAACATCGCTGACCTCATCCAACTGCTTATTTTAGCATTGACTTCTTCCTCAGGTTATGCTTCTAATAAAACAGCCTGCCTCTAAAATGGTAAATTTTGTTTTCATCTAGCAATTTTTAAGCGCAAGTCCAACCCTCCCGTGAGTTTCATATGACGAAAACTTACCTGTTTCCTGGGCATTGAGATCACTCGTTCAGCATCCAGTGAAGTCCTTTCCCTCGGTTTCAGAGGGAAATCCTCCTGTTTGCAGATATTCTTTGCTGAACCCCAGACAAAGTGGAATTCCACGTGTAGAAGCAAAGCACCCTAGGTTGCCTCTCCTCGCAGGTCATAAGGCTCTGAAGCTAAAAAGTCAAAGAATTTTCTCATTTATTTGCCGATTCACTTTTGTCCGTATTTTGAGAGTACGTGAACTATGGGCAAGCTGCTTGGCAAGGGGATGGCTCTGGGTAGGAAGTTTTGTGATGATGGATTTCAAAGTGAATGTCCCATGCTGGTTTATCTCTGTCTCTTTTCTCCAATACTCAGGGTAAGGGCCAGAGAAGCCAAGAACCCCAACCACCAACTGAATTCATGTCCCCTAGAAAACCAGTCTCTCTGTGAATCCGTTTCCTTAGTTTAGGTTAAATCATGTCTATTTTTTTGAACTAGACTGTATTTTTAAAAGTAGTTTTAGATTTAGGTTCATAGTAAAATTGTTTTAGTAATTGTTTAGTAAAATTGTTTGAGAGATTTCCCATATGCTCCCTGGCCCCCTACACCTACAGTCATCAATATCCCACACCAGAGAGTTCCAGTTGTTGCAACCTATGAACCTACGCTGGAATGGCATTATCACCCAAGGCTCATAATTTATGTTAGGGTTGAATTCTGGTCTTGTATATCCTATGAGTTTCGATAAATATTGGGTTGCCCAAAAGCTCATTTGGTTTCTTCCATTACATCTTATGGAAAAGCCCAAACAAAGTTATTGGCAAACTCAATATAATGACAAGTAGCCACCATCACAGTATCATATAGAGCAAACTGCTATAAAAAAAAGAGCTCTAAAAACAGCTCTACCTGTTTATCCTTCCTTCCCCACTAACCCCTGCCTCCAGTTTTACTTTTTCCAGAAAGTCTTCTAGTTGGAATAATTTGTCCCACATATATTTGTGTCGCCAGGTCTGAAAAAAATCACACATTTATCATGACTACTAGTTAATGAGGTGTGTGTAAATATAAGAAACTTACTTTGCACACCATGTTAGCTTTTATCCTTAGCTTTCTTAGAAGAAAGGGACTAACCACATGTCAGGTACTTTATTGTGTTTATTCTCAGCATAGACCTTCAAGGTAGATTGGTTAGCAATTCTGGTTCAAAGGGGTCCAAGGATTTGCTCAGGGTAACATTTGGGGTCTGAGTGGGGTTCCAACCCAATGCCTCACTCTGCACACAGCGAAGGGCCTACCATGTCTCTTTGATTCTAAGATCTGCGTTGTTTCTTCAGAACCTACTGCTCTGACTTTTGGGCTAACTTTTTGCTTTCAATTATGACTTTGAGATCCAACATCAGTGGCAGTGATTACCATGATTTCCTATCATATTTAAGCTATTTTGCGTAGAACAATGGTTAGTCGGTACTGTGTTGCTCTGCAGAGAAGCCCACAATGGATCACATATGCTCAGTGACCCATCACTTCTCAAGAAGCACTTATGTCTCAGGCACCCTCTGCAAATGCCACCATAGACTGCAAAGCCTGGAGGAATGGGGATTAAGCTTGCTTTCACAGTCAAGCTTAATTCCTTGGTGACGTTTTTATACTTGAGAAGATACCATGATCGATCATTTTAAGAAATCATCTTTTAAGAAGGAAATCTCACCATCTCTATTTTCCTCACTTGTGGCCTCTGGGGAGATTTCTGGTCTTATTCAAAACTCAGCTGAAGCATCTTCTGTCCACCATCATTGCCCAGAGATCATCACTCACTTCTTTTGAACTTTCTCTATTTCTTTCTTGATGTCTTCACACTGACAGATAATAACCCTTTGTGTTCTTGACCAGATTGTGAACTTTTCAAAGTCTGGTATCATATTGTATTTATATTTTCATCCTTGTATCAGGAACACAGAAGTGAAATGATAAAGGGCCAGTTGAAGAGTGATGAGGAAGTTGCAATGATTGAATGTTTCTGTCCCCCCAAAATTCATATCCTGAAATCCTAACCCCAATGTGATGTTAATAGGAGGCCTTTGGGACGTGATTAGGTCATGAGGAGATTAGAATGAGATTAGAGCCCTTTTAAAAGGGACCGCTGAGATCTCTCTCACCCTCTTTCCACCATGTAAGGATACAAGTGGAAGCTGGGTGTCTGCAGCCTAGAAGAGGGTTCTCACCAGAGCCTCACACTGCTGGCCTTCTGATCTCAGACTTCCAGTCTCCAGAACAATGAGAAATAAATTGCTATTGTTAATAAGCCACTCTGGTATTTTCTTATAGTGCCTCGAACTGAGATGATGTTAAATCCAGGTTAAACTTGGGTTAAAGTTAAACTTTAACTTGGGTTAAAGGACCACCATGGAGGCTTCCAAACAGAAGCCAAGAAGAAGGCTATGGCAGGCTATCCAGCCTATAGGCGATATAAATTGGGGTGGGGGTGAGCTGTGGGAGAAGCGTGGAGCAGAGTGTGCCCATTGCATTCATTCTCCCCGTTCTGTTTTTATGCCCCTTTTCCTTATCGTCTTTCTCTTCTCCACAACCTAGGTCTTTTGGAAGCCCTTTGAGTTCCCTGGGGTACCCAATATTATAGAAAAGACCATCTCCCCAGGCCCCTTCCTCAGGTCTGCTGTCTTTTCAGTAATGTGTGTGGCAGCCAGGAGTCAGCAGGCAAACCCCACTTCCAACAATTGCCCTTCCCCTCACCAAGCATCACTTGTGTTTCTTTGTGTTCTTTTTTTCACTTCCTACAGGGGTGCGAGATAGAATGTTGGCTTCTAATTGACTAGCAAGACCGTGTGGACTTTGTTGGCATCTTTGCTTGTGTATGTGTGTGTTTTAGTCTTTCTACTCCACTTTTAGAAAGGGGAGGCAGGATTTTGTCTTGTTGACGTCAGTAGAATTTCCTGTGGTGTTCTTACTGTTACTGCCTGCCTTCTTGTGACATTTAGCACAAAAGAAGCTACAGGAAAATGCAAATCACTTTACTCCAGCCAGCATTTTTTGGACATTGCTGCTCATAATTATGGCAGCAGGGAGAAGTCAGAGTGGATGAGGCCTCTCCTGTCCTCTTTCCCCAGCCACCTCAGGTGCTTCGCCCCTTCAGAATCATATGCCCAAGGGCTTCTCCCCAGAATTTAAGAGGAAAGAAGAATTTCACCCCAAGTCCTTTTGCAGATTTCATGGGGCTGTTTCTTCGTTGTCCAGAACAGCTTGGCATGGATTATCCCTATTACATGTCTGTGTGTGCTCAGTTGCTCAGTCACATCCAGCTCTTGTGACCCCATGGACTGTAGCCTGCCAGGTTCTTCTGTTCATGGAAAATTCCATGAATATTAGAATGGGTTGCCATTTCCTACTTCAGGGGGTCTTCCCAACCCGGGGATTGAACCTGCGTCTCTTGCACTGGCAGGCAGATTCTTTACCACTGGGTCCACTCACATTTCTATAGGGCACTAGATCGCAATGGGAGGCAATTTTGCATACCCGCCCCCCACCCCAGGGCACTTGACAATCTTTGGAGACATCTTTGGTTGTCACAACTGAGGAAGAAGTTGTCATAACTAGTGGGTTAAGGCCAGAGAGACTGCTCCACATTCTGCATAAGACTCCTTCACAGCAAGGAAGCGTCTGGCTCAAAATGTCATAGTGTGGAGACTGCGATAATGTTTCATCTTTCCACAGCATCTCCCCATCTAGTATTTTGCAACAATATAATTGCCTGAGACTTGCTTGAAAGAAAACTGTCCTTCAGTTAGTGAATAAAGGTGGGTGGAGTTCTCGGTGTGGACCAAGTTCTGTGCTGGGAGATGTAAATGAAAATTTTGTGTGACTATTTGATCTGTGATTTAGAATGGGAAGTAAGACTGGGTGATAGGGTCCTGTGAAGTATGCCACAGGGAGGTGTCAGTCAATTACCAGGATATCTTGAATGTTATTAACAAAATATATGTCCATACACAGTTAAAATAATTCTAAGTTGCCCTCTCTCATCCTACCAACCCTCTAGGCCACTCTGCAAAGGCAATATTGCCATCTTGCCAATCGTTTCTGCTAGGAGCTGCCCCCACCCCCACATTTCTTTTCTATTAAAAAAAAAAACTATTTATTTATATGAGTGTGCTTGGTCTTAATTGCATCGCATGGGATCTTTGATCTTCACTGAAGCATGTGGGATCTAGTTCCGGGACCAAGAATTGAACCCTGGGCCCCCTGCATTGGGAGTGTGAAGTCCTAGCCCCTGGACCATCAGGGAAACCCTCATATTTCTTAGTAATTCCTTGAATGACTGTTTCTTGGTAGCCATTGTTAGTTTTGTTAAAATGAGGATTGAACTCTTTTATGTCACTCCTAATGTATTAGCATTTATATCACTATTTTTAGTAAAATCTGTAACTGATGATAAAATTATTACAATATGAATATGTCTCATCACAGAATAAAAATTGTATACTGTGATTATATTCCCTTTATGTACAATCTTTCATTTTTCTTCATGGGCTTCCTTGATAGTTGAGTTGTGGCTCAGCTGGTAAAGAATCCGCCTGCAATGTGGGAGACCTGGGTTCGACCCTTGGGTTGGGAAGATCCCCTGGAGAAGGGAAAGGCTGCCCACTCCAGTATTCTGGCCACTATATAGTCCATGGGGTCACAAAGAGAAGAGACACGACTGAGTGATTTTCACTTTTCTGGAGTATCTTTCTTTTATTTTTATTTTTTTTGGTTTTTGTATTGTTTTTCTTCATCTCTCTGCCACTGTGGGCCATATGATTTTGCATATAAGATTTTCCTCTTAGATATCAATCGGTAAAAACTCTTCAAGCACCCAAATTCATTTTTCATTCTAGTGTTAACAAAAATTCTTCAAGCACCTAAATTCATTTTTCCTTCTAGCTAAGAAATGCTTTCTTATTTTATGTATGTATATATATATGTATTTGTTTTTTGATGTGGATCAATTTTTAAGTCTTTATTGACTTTGTTATATATTGCTTCTCTTTGATTTTTGTTGTTGCTGTTGTTGTTTTTGCCAAAGGCACGTGTAACTTTAGCTCCTTGACCAGGAGTCACACGCTCACCCCCTGCACTGGAAGGTGAAGTCGTAACAACTAGACTACCAGGGAAGTCCAAGCTTTCTTATTTTGATTGCCATAGGAATTTTTGCAGAAAAAAGTAAGTCATTGAAAAAGTTTACTCCTGCTTTCTAAGCCAGCACACAAAGTGCAACCTACTACATAATGGAACACAGTGGCCATCCTTAAACCATGTGGTGAGGACGTTCCATTCCCCAGTAAAGAGGCTCTGCTGAGGGGCCTGGGGCTGCTTTGCACTTGGCAATGACTTTTGAGGCTGAGACCACTTTCATTTCTCCAGTCTTTGGAAAGAGGGCTTCTGGGCCGTACACAGAAATAGCCTCCTGATAATGTTTATTTGCTGTTCAGATGTCCTTTCAAGCTCAACATGTTGTGTTATGTGAGACTTCCTTGTGTGCCCGTGACCAGTCACAGCACTGCGTTTTCCAGAGCTCCCAGGGGCCCTCACTGGAATGTTTAGGGTGTTTGACTTAGAAAAATAAGCATCATCTAGTAAATCTTGCTGACATTCCTAAAAAGGGTACTAATTAATATATTATGATGTTCTTCCATGACTACGGAGCCAAATAGCAACAGGGGAGTGGTCATGTGTGTTCCTTTCCTGTCCCCAGAGCTGGTTATATAAGGGTCCCCTCCAGCAGAAGCTGACACTCGACCTCGCTCCCCTCCTGAGTCTCCCTCCTCACCTCTCCTGAGTCCTCTCTACTGACACCATGGGTTGCTGTGGTTGTGGAAGTTGTGGTGGCTGTGGCAGTAGCTGCGGTGGTGGCTGCGGCGGTGGCTGCGGCGGTGGCTGCAGCGGTGGCTGTGGCGGTGGCTGCGGTGGTGGCTGCGGTGGTGGCTGTGGCAGCTGCAACAGCTGCAACAGCTGCAGATGCTACCGGGTGGGCTGCTGCAGCAGCTGCTGCCCCTGCTGCAGCGGCTGCTGTGGGGGCTGCTGCAGCGTCCCCGTGGTCTGCTGCCACCGCCGCACCTGCAGCTGCCACTCGTGTGGGAAGGGCTGTTGCCAGCAGAAATGCTGCTGCCAGCAGAAGTGCAGCTGCCAGAAGCAATGCTGCCACTAGGCTGCCAGTCTGGCCTCTGGGAAGGTGCTGCTGGTAACTGTCTCGTTGGTAAGATTTTCTTTCTTTCTGCCAGTCCTCCCTGATTTGAATGTCGTGTAGGTGACCTGAGACGGATTCTCAGGCTGAGGAGTTTAATTCATATCCTCTGGTCACTGAGATTCTGCCTCCAAATGAAAAACACCAACACAGTCTTTCTCCATCCATCACCAAAGTATGAGCCCCACAAAATGGAGTGATGATTTTTCATGCGATGCTTTCTCGAAATTCTACTGTTGAAATGTTTATCTCTTTCTCCTTCTCTCTTTGGTTTCTGCATTCTCTATCTCTGCTACTATTTTCTGATTCTGTAAACCGTAGACAATTCTTTTCCTAATAAACCATAAAATTGGCATTCAAAAATGTGTCAATATCTCTTTTTTCCTTGTTTGAATGTGTCTCATGCAAAGATGCAACTAAACCGACTGAAGTGAGTAAGATCCCCTGATGTTTTCCGAGATGGCTTTAAAGTAATTAATGAATAATCTGTCCCTAATAGGTTTTCAAGTGATGGTAAAAATTTGGTGGTTGTGGTTCACATATACAGTGGAATGTTACTCAGCCATAAAAAGGAGTGAATTTGAATCCATTGTAATGAGGTGGATGAACCTAGAGCCTATTATACAGAGGGAGGTAAGTCAGAAAGAAAAAAATATTGTATATTAGCACATATATACGGAATCTGGAAAAATGGTTTGGATAAACCTGTTTGCAGGGCAAGAACAGAGCCACTGATGTAGAGAATGGCTATGTGAACACAGTGGGGGAAGGAGAGGGTGGGGCGAGTTGAGAGAGTAGCCCTGACATATATGCACGACCGTGTGTAAAATAGAGAGCTAGTGAGAAGCTGCTGTTAGCACAGAGAGCTCAATTTGGTGCTCTGTGACCACCTAGAGGGGTGGGATGGGGATGGGGTGTGATGGGGAGCTGGGACAGAGGCTCAACAGAGAGTGGATATATGTATACATAGAGCTGAGTCACTTCACTGTACAGCAGAAATTATCACAACATTGTAAAGCAATTATATTCCAATAATAAATTAATAAAAAAATTTGTGGCTTCAACTCTCCTCTTATACAAGTGAGAAAAAGGATTCTAGGAACACCATATCAATGAACTCTTATGACATCACTTTCTCTCTACCCCTAGATAACTTTCTAACAGATTTTGATCTCAATGTCTCCGCCAGATGAAATTCAACGCCCAAAGCAATGTGCATTTGTTTAGGTCTTGGTTATTTTAGTTTATTTGTGTAGGTCTTATTTGTTTAACATCTGACTATAATTTCGTGAGATTTTAAAATTTCATTACCAGTATTAGTCAACTTTCTTTTGGAAGATTATGATTATAAAATACTGGTCTGGTCATGAGTGAATACATCTATTAGTAAGAGTTGTAAGTTACTGAAACACTACCCACTTTGATTATATTCTATCATAAGTGAACATTGTAGGAACACAAAAATGAACAGGTTACAACAAGGTACTTTCAATCACATCTCTCACAGTGCCTTGAAGGTGAAACCACTCACAGTGTACGATGTTGATAAACTCGCCCTCAGAATGCAGGGCCCTTAGGATTTTCTACCTAAATCTGTTCCATGGTCAGAGCAAGAGATGAAGAAAGGGGCAGGTCATTGCATCAGTGGTCAGGCAGTTGCTGAGAAGGTGACTTACAGAGGTCCTGCCCTCTATGTCTTTCCCAGTCCTCTGGGCAGTGCTCTCAGCGGGTGGATTCTTTAGAAGTGTTGCATCGAAAAGAACTTCAGAAGATGCTGGTTCTGGGTGCAAGGTAAGAGCACACACGCAATAACAATGACGTGCGCTTCCCTGGTGACTCTGTGGTCAAGAACCCATCTGCCAAAGCAGGAGACTTGGGTTTGATCCCTGGGTCAGGAAGATCCCTGGGAGAGGAAATGGCAACCCACTCTGGTATTCTTGCCTGGGAAATCCCATGAATGGAAGAGCCTGGCAGGCTACAGTCCATGGGGGTCCCAAAGAGTTGGACACAACTTAGCAACGAAACAACAGCAACAATAACATCCACAGGGGTGCTCCTAGGGAGAGGCTGTGGGAGGAGTTAGCAAGGCTCAGGAGTCACCCTGCCCAGTCTGTGTTCAGATGTCCCTAGACAATGAGGAGTGATCCTGCTTACTGGGGAGTTATTATTTGTTACTATTTGCCAGCCTTCACATTAATAAGTGCATCAAAGGGTAATAATATAAATAAATGAATTTGCTTCAGCATATACCTGGTGATCACTAACTTTGCCAAACATTGTGCATGTTGCAGTGGATTTCATAAAAATAAGCAAAAGCTGGAAGCCAGCCTGCATTAATGGAGGGGACATAGATCTGAGTGACGCAGTCTTTACTTGTGAGGCAAGATCAAACATACGCACCCGTAACATAATATTTTCTAGAGACATCATATCCCTTCATTTTACATGTATATATTGAGTGCCTACAATGCACTAGGCACTGTTCTAGAGACTGAGAAGACTCCAATGAACAAAAGAGATAAAAATTCTTGCCCTCAGGAATTTTTTTTCTTTTTACACAACTGATGCTGTATATACTTCATTGTTTTGAGACCATTCCTGGCAAATAGAAACTTACATACCATGGTGCTTTTCATAACTGTAATATAATAGAGAATGGAGTTGTAATAGTAAATACACCTTAAATATGGATACACACATTGACATCCACAAGTATAAAGGTCATACTCTCTAAAGCTCTGTCCAGACCCTGTCTTTGCGGGGTACTGAATTCCCGATGGATCTTTGAAGGGTTGCGTGTGTCCCATTGCTTATAGATGTTTCCAGAGAGCTTATGTAGGAACAACACGATGCAGATTTTGAAGAAGTATCACAGAGCGTTAGAAAATATTTAGCACATTTTTCTACAAAGAATGAGCATTTGTTAAATGTTGCAAAGGGTGAAACAAATAATTAACTTGGAGATATGTACAATTTACTTTATAATTGAAGTAATATAATTATTAAATTACTTTATAATTAAAACGTTCAGGAAGATAAATTATACAGAAATATATATTATATATGTGAAACTTCAGATCTAATGGACCACTCAGTATTAGTCTTGGGCTGATCTTGCTGCGTTGCATGCCCGCTGATGGCATGGTTATCTAAATGACCAGCCCAGGCAGCCAAGTATCTCTAGCAAAGGGTGCAGGAAGTCAAATGATAATGTCTATAGCAATTTGATTAATCGCTGACAACGTCCCCAATTTTTTCCCCTTCTTCTAACTTAGGACGAGTCAGAGAAAGTCAAGTATGTCTAACCCATCACATAGGACATCGCACTTCTAGTTAGCCACCGCCAGCGTCCTTACAACAACAGCCTCCAATTAGGGTCCACATGGATCCTCCCCTTTTTGCTAGTCCCCTTTGTTCCCCTTCAGTTACTCGGACAACACCTCATGTATACCTCATTGTTAACACATTTCTCTTGATGGTATATTATAATTTTTTAGGTAAATTTCAGTTTACATAACTGACCTTGTACACTGTAGCTTGCTTTATGAACACTTAATTGATCTGATATCATTCTTTCTCAGTTCATGGAGATCTATTTCTTTTTTTTGAGAACTGGGCAGGATTCTGTTTTATAGAGAGAAATTGAATCTGATTTCAGGGCTTCCTTGGTGGTCAGACGGTAAAGAATCTGTCTGCAATGCAGGAGGCATGAGTTCTATCCCTGGGTTAGGAAGATCCCCTGAGGAAGGGAATGGCTCAGTTTGGTTCAGCTCAGTCATGTCTGACATTTTGTGACCCCATGTACTGCAGCACACCAGGCTTCCCTGTCCATCACCAACTCCTGGAGCATACTTAACCTCCTGTCCATCAAGTTGGTGATGCCATCCAACCATCTCATCCTCTGTCATCCCCTTCTCCTCCCACCTTCAACCTTTCCCAGCATTAGGGTCTTTTCCAGTGGGTCAGTTCTTCACGTCAGGTGGCCAAAGTATTGGAGCTTCAGCTTCAGCATCAGTCCTTCCAATGAATATTCAGGACTGATTTCCTTTAGGATTGATTGGTTTGATCTCCTTGCTGTCCAAGGGACTCTCAAGAGTCTTCTCCAACACCACAGTTCAAAAGCATCAGTTAGTCACTGCTCAGCTTTCTTTGGGATGAGGAGCCTGCTGGGCTGCCGTCTATGGGGTCACACAAAACAGAGTTGTACACAACTGAAGCGATTTAGCAGCAGCAGCAGCAGCAGCAGCAGCAGCAGCTTTCTTTATAGTCCAACTCTCACATCCATACATGACTACTGAAAAAAACAAGGCCTTGACTAGACAGATCTTTGTTGGCAAAGTAATGTCTCTGCTTTTTAATATGCTGTCTAGGTTGGTCATAGCTTTTCTTCCAAGGAGCTACCATCTTTTAATTTCATGGCTTTAGTCACTATCTACAGTGATTTTGGAGCCCAAGGAAATAAAGTCTGACACTGTTTCCATTGTTTCCCTGTCTATTTGCCGCAAAGTGATGGGACCAGATGCCATGATCTTAGTTTTTTGAATGTTGAGTTTTAAGCCAGCTTTTTCACTCTCCTTTTTCACTTTCATCAAGAGGCTCCTCAGTTCCTCTTGTTTTCTGCCATAAGCGTGGTATCATGGCTACCCACTCCAGTATTCTTGTCTGACGAATTCCATGGATGGACAGAGAAGCTTGGCAGGCTGTACTCTGTGGGGTCAAAAGAGTTGGACACAACTGAGCAACTAACACACGCACATACACACACAGGGGAAGATAGTGTTTTCCTAGTCTTTATGTGTGATGCTGAATAAGGGTCTTGACAGCCCCTTGGACAGCAAGGAGATCAAGCCAATCAATCCTAAAGAAAATCAATCCTGAATATTCACTGGAAGGACTGATTCTGAAACTCCAATGCTTTTGCCACCTGATGCAAAGAGCTGACTCATTGGAGAAGACCCTGATGCTGGGAAAGTATGAGGGCAGGAGGAGATGGGGGTGACAGAGGATGAGATGGCTGGATAGCATCACCCACTCAATGGACATGAGTTTTAATAAACTCTAGGAGATGACAAAGAAAAGAGAATCCTGCTGTGCTGCAGTCCACAGGGTCCCAAAGAGTCACACACAACTGAGTGACTGAACAACAAAGTCTTTAAGTTCAATATCATGAGTTCAACCAAGTGGAACCCTCCTAGGGCAGACACCTCCCCTATATCCTCTGCTATCACTCTTCTCTGAATACTTAGATAATAATATCTGATGCATATTTTCTAAGTTTTTCTTAGAAACTTCCACCAAATGGAAGAAATTAACTACTTGATCATGAGCATATGTCCTGCAGACCTCCTGGTGCCTAAGGGTTGATATATTAACCCCTGTGACGCCACCCTGTTCCCTCACCATCAACCAATCAGAGCACTGTGCATGAGCTGATCACAGACCCTGGGACCTTCTCCCTTGGCTTTTTAAAAGCCTTTTCTGAAATCCTTTGGTGAGTTTGGGGTTTCTGAGCATGAGCCACCCATTCTCCTTGTGAGGTGCCTTATAGTAAATGCTGCACTTTCCCTCCCCACCCCCTGGGGTCAATAGATTGGCTTTATGTGTGGGTAGCAGACTCAAGTTTGATTTCGTAACATGAATAGCCTTGTAAAGAGTATGCCTTTGTCCAAGCTATGAAATTTCTGAATTAAAAGACATGTACTTAAAAAAATGAAAGTTCAGACTGCTTAAGTGCTGTCGCGAGAAACAGTACTATTCAGCATTCTTACAGATTTTGTAGAGGATTGACTGTTTTCTGTGTGCATTCCAATCTGTTACTCATTTTCAGAAGTAGCTTATGGGGACTTTGAAAACACTGTTTAAAAGACCATTGAAAGGTGAGTCTCTTAAGTTTCTCTATTAAGTCTTCCTTTTAATTTTTATTTGTTTAAATTTTTATTAAGAGGATAATTGCTTTACAATATTGTGCTAGTTTCTACCATACATCAACATGAATCAGCCATAGGAATACATATGTCTCTTCCCTTTTGAACCTCCCTCCCACCTCCTACCCCATCCCATCCCTCTAGGTTGTCACAGAGCACTGTGTTTGATCTTCCTGAGATAGATAGTAAATTCCCACTGGTTGTCTGTTATGCATATGATAATGTGTATGTTTCAATGCTACTCTTTCAATGCATTCTTTTTTAAAGCAAACTGATGGTGGTGAAGCTGGTGATTGTGGTCGGAATGGTGATGATGGCCCTGAGGGTGGCTGGATGAGTGTGATCTTCTGTGGAAAATTCATTTTTTCAAAAGAGATGGCAGAGTTCACCTAAAAGCTTCATAATTCCAAAACCTGATTTTCTCACAGTAAATGTGAAAATATAGTTCTAAACTGAGAAGCAGTATTGTGTTCTGTTATAGAGGATATTTAGATTGTAATTAGACAGACAGTTGGCTAAAAATCTGTGGAAATTAATCTTTTGTGACTAAACAAGGAATTTAAACTTAATTGAGGAAACCCACTTGTCAAAAAGACACTCTTAACAAATCAAATTTAAATTGCATGTGAAATCCATACTTCTTGAAGTTGTTTTGCCTGAGAAGGAAATATGCATGGATCACAATGGCAGAAATTCTGATAGCCGAGGTAAACTTTGTCCAGCTTTGTGTGTTCTTGGCTATTACTGTCAGTTCACTTAAGATATCCTTGAAAAAGGAATCAGGTCACAAAATAGATGAGAAACAGACTTAACACTTAGAATTTTAATGTTTATTAATGTAGGTCTTCCATTAAAGCAGTTTGTGCTCACAATCAATTCAAGCAAGCAAGGGAGGTCTCTTTCCTCAGTATTCAACATTACCCCTCCATCTTCCCTCAGAGGTTGCCACCAAGTAAGAAGATCTCATGAGTCAATATTTTGAGGATGATTTAGTTTATTTTATTTGACATTTAGAAGATGGCAGGGTAATAATCAGAAGTATAAAGCAGGCATTGCAAAATCAGGAATCCGTTGTGCTTAGAGATGGCAAAGGCAAAACTTGGTGGACAGAAACAATGAACACCTGCTACAGGTCAAAATATTGAGGATCTCAATCCTACTAGTCTGAGATCAGGGCTATGGGCTGCTATCAGGTGCTTAGAGGTGCTCACAGCTTTGAATTTAATTATTCCCATGGCTTTAGACACTTTAAAGGTATGAAGACTTGAACTGCTCAAAGCAAAAAGAGAAGATACTAAAACAAAGTCCCAACACAGAGTCTAAATCCTACACAGCAGGGTAACAGATCTCGGAGAAGCAGACAAGATTGAATTGAGAGAGGTTGGTCTCTACAACTACCATACCATCAGCACCTGCCAAGCGCTACGCTAAGGATAAACAAGCAGCTCCATCTTTTCCCACTGGATGTCATTGTATAAGATGTCCTGCCATCACTCTCAAGAAATGAAGAGTCACTGAAGCCTCAAAGTATGATATACACAACCAAAGAGAAAATTCCTAGGAAGCTCAAGTGGCAGAGAGACAGTGCAGAGCAGACAGATAGATGGAGGCAGTGCTTCCCACTGCCTGTGCTGTGGGAGCAAGCAGGCGCCCAGCAGCACCTACAAACTAGCTCACCTAGTGGCAGCATTGCTTCTGGCAGCTGCACTTCTGCTGGCAGCAGCAGCTCTTCTGCTGGCAACAGTCCTTCCCACCACCGCAGCCACACGAGTTGCAGCTGCAGGTGCGGCGGTGGCAGCAGACCACAGGGACGCTGCAGCAGCCCCCACAGCAGCCGCTGCAGCAGGGGCAGCAGCTGCTGCAGCAGCCGACCCGGTAGCACCTGCAGCTGTTGCAGCTGCTGCAGCTACCACCACAGCCACCACCGCAGCCACCGCTGCAGCCACTGCCACAGCCACTGCCACAGCCACCGCCGCAGCCACTGCCGCAGCCACCACCGCAGCCACCACAACTTCCACAACCACAGCAGCCCATGGTGTCAGTAGAGAGGACTCAGGAGAGGTGAGGAGGGAGACTCAGGAGATGTGGGAGGTTGGATGCCGCCTTCTGCTGGGGGAGACCCTTATATACCAACCCCTTTTCCTGTTTTTTGGCCCACTTTCCCTGGAAGAGTCTCACAAGACTTTGTTTACTTCCTTCTTGAGTACCCGTGCCATGATAACTTGCTATTTTTAGCATGGCAGCCTCATAACTTTGAGTTTTCTGTTGGGAATGAAATAGTCGTGTGTCAGATCTTTAGTTCGGAAACCGAAAAGTGATGGGCAAAGTGCAGGGAAAAGCAGCCTCAGGGGCTTTAGAATGTCGCCTGTGTGTCAGACATAACCATCCTAGAGCTCACGTGAGTGAAGAGTTGAAGAGTTCCCACGAGTGCCCCAGAGTTTTTCCAGGACGCTGGGCAACAGAAATGGGGAGCTGGAAGAGACTGCTCAATGGTGAGAAGTAAATCAAAGGAGGGCATATTAAGATTTCCTTCTCTAGCTTTCCAAAGGTAAACTTAACAAAGAGATGCCAGTTGTCAATCCAGGGACACCAACGTCCTGGGTGAAGCATGGACCTGCCCAAGCCCAGGTGTCTCTGATGCAGAAGCTGCAGTGTAAGTCCCAAGAAAGACTGGCAGTGAGCTCTTTGGACTAGCTGGGCAGGCCCCAATTCTCAAGACAGTCAAGCAAGGGGGACTACTGTTTATACCTGCAAGCTACTTGGGGCAAAAGAAGGAAACTACACCCACAGAGCCAGCTGGATGGAGACCAGTCACTTCAGATAAACATTCTCCTGGGCCATTTTCGGACTGAACCGATGGGCTGGCCCTGGGTCTCAAACCCAGAGAGGCATGGGAAAAGGCCAGCCATGGGATGAAATCTTTCTTATTTTTGTTTACCCAATTATTTAACAGACAAATGACAAGGAGGAACTTCCTCCTAGCAGATGTTAGGTGTGGGCTACACAAAATTATAGTTTTAGCATCTGACATCGCACAAGTTCTTTTTTTTTTTGGTGGGGGCAGGGTCATCTTTAATGAACAGTCAATTTTTATAAAATAAGGACCTCAGGGACCCAGAGAAAGCATAGCTGTGCTTTTCTTTCTTTTAAACATAATCACAATAGTAAAAGATGTTTTATCAGTTTTCACAGTCAATATCCAGACCTCCCCCCACCAAAAAATATAATTACAATTACAAGCCATAATGGGAACATGATTAACTTAACAATATAACATAATTACATACAGTTTGGTGGGGGGATGTCAAGAAGAGGGACGTGATAAGTGGAAGTACATATGTGCATATGTGTTCATCCACCCAGCCAGTCTACATCTTTTGGTTGGTGAATTTAATCCATTTACATTTAAGCTAATTATTGTTATATATGATCCTATTACTGTTTTCTTAATGGTTTGGGATTTATTTTCTGTATTTTTTTGGTTTTATTTCTGTCTTTTCCTTCTCTTGTTTCCTGCCTAGAGAAGTTCCTTTAGCATTTATTGTAAAGCTGGTTTGGTGGTGCTGAATTCTCTTAACTTTTGCTTGATTGGAGAGCTTTTCATTTCTCCTTCAGATCTGAAGGAGTCTTGCTGGATAGAGTATTCTTGGTTGTAGGTTCTTCCCTTTCACTTTAAATATGGCATGCTATTCCCTTCTGGCTTGTAGAATTTCTTTTGAGAAATCAGCTGATAGCCTGACGAGAGTTTCTTTGTGTGTTGTCGTTTTTCCCTTGTTGCTTTTAATATTTTATCTCTGTCTTTAATTTTTGCCAGTTTGATTGCTATGTGTCTTGGTGTGTTCATCCTTGGGTTTATCTTTCCTTGGATTCTCTGTGCTTCCTGGACTTGGTTGACAATTTCCTTTCCCATGCTCAGGAAATTTTCAGCTATTATCTCTTCAAATATTTTCTCAGGTCCTCTCTCTCTCTTCTCCTCCTGGCACTCCTATAATGTGAATGTTGGTGCTTTTAATGTTGCCCCAGGGGTCTCTTAGGCAGTCTGCATTTCTTCTCATTCTTTTTTCTATATTCTGTTCTGGGGCTGTGGTTTACGCCGTCCTGTCCTTCTGGTCATTCATCCATTCTGCCTCAGTTATTCTGCTACCCATCCCTTCTAGTGTATTATTCATCTCTGTCTGTTGGTTGGTTCTTTATTTAGCTCTTCTAGGTCTTGGTAGACATTTCTTGCATCTTCTCGATCTTTGCCTGCTTTCTTTTTCTGAGATCCAGAATCATCTTCACTATATTACTGTGAATTCTTTTTCTGCAAGGTTGCTTATCTCCACTTCATTTAGCTGTTTTTCTGGCGTTTTATCTTGTTTAGGACATAACATTCTGCTTTCTCATCATGATTAACTTTCTGTAATATGGTTTTTGTTTTAGCCGCTGTGAGACTATGCTTCTTCTTCTGTCTGCTCTCTGATGGCTGGGGCTAAGAAGCTTGTGTAAGCTTGTTGATGGGAGAGACTGGTGATGGGAAAAACTGGGTCTTGTTCTGGTGGGCAGGGCCTTGCTCAGTAAAGTTTTAATCCAATTATCTGCTGATGAGTGGGGTTCCACTTCCTCCCTGGTAGTTGTTTGGCCTGAGGTGACCCAGCCCTGGGGTCTATGGGCTCTATGGTAGAGTTAATGGTGACCCCCAAGAGGGTTTACAGCAAGGAGGACCTTCCTGGCCTGATGATGCCTGTGCCCCTGTCCCTGTCGTAACCTCTGCTGACCCATGCCTCCACAGGAGGCCCTCCAACACTAGCAGGTAGTTTGGGTTCAGTCTCCTGTGGGTTAACTGTTCCTATCCTCTGGGTCGTGGTGCATGCAAAATGTTGTTTGTGCCCACTAAGACTGGAGTCTCTATTTCCCCCTGTCCTCTGGAAGTTCTATAATCAAATCCCACTGGCTTTAAGATCAGATTCCCTGGGTATTCCCAGTCCCTTTGTCAGATTCCCAGGCTGGAAAGCCTGACGTGAGGTTCAGAACTATCAGAGCAGTGCGAGAACTCCTTTGGTATTATTGTTCTCCAGTTGGTGGGTCACTCACATGGAGGATATGGGATTTGATTTGATCATGTTTGTGCCCCTCCTACTGTCTCATTGCAGCTCCTTCTTTGTCTTTGGACATGGGGTGTTTTTATTTGTTGGGTTCCAGTGCCCTCCTGTTGATGGTTGTTCAATAGCTAGTTGCAATTTTTGTGTTCTTGGAGGAGAGGAGTGTGTGTCCTTCTACTATGCTATCTTGAACCGGAAACCATACACGTGTTTTAAGGTGAGATGTTAAGGATGCTGTTTCTGTTTGGGGTCTGGTTTTTCACTTATTCTTCCAAGAGGTTTTTGTAACTTAGTGGATAAGCAGTGAATCTCACTAGAGAGAAAAACAATCTTTTTTCCTAACCTGCGATGACTAAGAAGCATATGTTAAAAAATGCGACTTTTACCTGACTCCAGATGCAAACTGTCATGGTTATAAAAAATGAGGATAGTTCTTCAATATTTCAGGCATTTATTTAATACAACAGCTGGCTGTTGAGTATGTACAATGGGTCAGGCACTCTTCTAGTCCCTGGCGCAAATCATACATACACGTGTAAGTTCTTAGGAGCACAAAGCTGTTCCAAGTGGGTTCTAATCTAAATATAGCTTTAAGAGACAGCTAATGGTTTAAAAGAGCAATATTAACTGGACACAATCTCAACAAGGAAGGATGTGAGAGTCTCGTGAGGTCTCTTATAGGAAGTGGGTTGAACAACAAGGCACAAACTGTATATTCTTGGCTCAGCTCCTGAAGATATATAAGGGTCCCCCTAGAAGAAGGTGACATCCAACCTCCCTCACATCCTGAGACTCCCTCCTCACCTCTCCTGAGTCCTCTCTACTGACACCATGGGCTGCTGTGGTTGTGGAAGTTGTGGTGGCTGCGGTGGTGGCTGCGGTGGCGGCTGCAGTGGCGGCTGTGGTGGCGGCTGCGGTGGCAGCTGTGGCAGTTGCAACAGCTGCAGATGCTACCGGGTGGGCTGTTGCAGCAGCTGCTGCCCCTGCTGCTGCGGCTGCTGTGGGGGCTGCTGCAGCGTCCCCGTGGTCTGCTGCCACCGCCGCACCTGCAGCTGCCACTCATGTGGGAAGGGCTGTTGCCAGCAGAAATGCTGCTGCCAGCAGAAGTGCTGCTGCCAGCAGAAGTGCAGCTGCCAGAAGCAATGCTGCCACTAGGTGAGCTGGTCTGCAGGTGCTGCTGCGCATCTGCTTGTTTCCACTGCTGAGACTTCTCTCCATCCATCCATCTGTATTGTGCTCTCTCTTTGGCACCTGGGCTTTATGGTATTTCCCTCTGGTTCTCATGCTCTGACTTTCAGTATCTTTTTCCATTTTTTAATATAGTCACACATGGGTATTTTATTCAAAGTCATCCAAGAAAAATGATGGAGGGCATTTTGCTTACTAAGCTCAGCAAAATGAGGTAATGATTCTCACTTTTTTTGTGAAATTCTTTTCTGTCTTTGCCTTGTCTTCTTGTTTTTACCATAAATATCTGTCCTTCCTGTGGCCATAGAGTTTTTTTTTAATAGATGATGTCCTAAAAATGTCTTAATAAAATACAAAAATGAATTCTGAACATTTGCTCTTGTTTTATCCTTAGAGATATTCTTATTAAAGTGGTATTAATTATAGTTTCCCATGGCTTGGGGCTGTCAAGGATACACGAATAATTATGCCCTGGTGTGGTTTACAATTTTATTTACTCTACAATCCAGCCATACACAAATAACCTTGAACACAAGACAGAATAACAATAAACATACCAGGAGACCATGATGTCATGTATCATGGCAGGAGGGACTCCTCATTGTTGGGTGAGAAAAGGGTGCAACGAGTAGAGTGACTTCAAGAAAGAGATAGCATTTTGGATCTGTTTTACAGAATTAGTAAGATTGTGACAAATGGAGATAGTTGGAGACAGACATTCTGGAAGGAGGGCAAACAAGTGAGGGATGGAAAAATTCAAAGCACATATGGAAACTAGCAAGCCATGCATTTGACCTAAGTACAGAGCATATCAATATAAATAGTTAGAAATAAGCACTGAAAAGACACTAAGTCTGTCATTTACAATGACAGCAATGAGCAGCACACACATTGCCCTTAAAATCCAGGCACTTTTCTAACAATGCACCTGTTTTGAAAGAAGCTCTATTACAATGCCCTCTGCACAGAGAAGTTAAATGACCTGCTTAAAGCATACAGCTGCAGCTGGTGGAGCTCTGACACGCAGCAATGCTGTTGGCCAGTGAAGGTTTTCAAGAAGGAACTTGGTGCAGCCACCGGCACAATTAATGGTTTATGGGGAGAACTAAAGTTACATCAGTGTTCCTGGGACAAGCAATAAGAACTGAAATAATGACAGGGTAGCATATTTGTCGGCAAATACAAAACCCAGCAAATGTCTATGAGGTCTGCAATTACAGAATAGGCAAGGTGGGGCAACAATGATTGCTGTGGACTGAACTGTATCCCCTAAGCTCATGTTGTTGTTGTTTTTCAGTTTCTCAGTGGTGCCTGACTCTTTGTGACCCCATGGACTGCAGCACACTGGGCTTCCCTGTCCTTCTCTGTCTCCTGGAGTTTGCTCAAACTCATGTCCGTTGAGTTGGTGATGCCATCCAACCTACTGATCCTCTTTCACCCTCTTTTCCTCCTGCCCTCAATCTTTCCCAGTATAAGGATCTTTTTCAATGAGTCAGCTCTTTGCATCAGTTGGTCAAAGTATTGGAGCTTCAGCATCGGTCCTTCCAGTGAATATTCAGAGTTGGTTTCCTTTAGAATTGACTGGTCAGATCTCCATGCCATCCATGGGACACTCGAGAATCTTCTCCAACACCACAATTTGAAAGCATCAATTCTTTGGTGAGCAACATTCTTTACGGTCCATTCTCACATCCACACATGACTCCTGGAAAAACCATAGATTTGACTATATAGACCTTTGTCAGTAAAATGATATCTCTGCTTTTTAATATGTTGTCTAGGTTTGTCACAGCTTTTCTTCCAAGGAGGAAGTGTCTTTCAATTTCATGGCTGCAGTCACCATCTGCAGTAATTTTGGAGCTCAAGAAAATAAAATCTGTTACTGTTTCCACTTTTCCCCCATCTATTTGCCATTAAGTGATGGGACCAGAAGCCATGATCTTAGTTTTTTGAATGCTGAGTTTCAAGCCAGCCTTTTCACTCTCCTCTGTCACCTTCATCAAGAGGCTCTTTAGTTCCTCTTTGCTTCCTGCCATTAGAGTGATATCATCTGCATATCTGTGGTTGTAGATATTTCTCCCGGCAATCTTGATTCCAGCCTGTGACTCATCCAGCCTGGCATTTTCCATGATGTACGCTGCATAAAAGTTAAATAAACAAGGTGACAACATACAGACTCCCTTCCCATTTTTGAAACAGTCAGTTTTTCCATGTAAGTCTCTAACTGTTGCTTCTTGTCCTGCATACAGGTTTCTCAGCAAACAGGTAAGGTAGTCTGGTATTTCCGTCTCAGGAAGAATTTTCCACAGTATGTTGTGATCCTTACAGTCAAAAGCTTTAGCGTAGTCAGTGAAGCAGAAGTAGATGTTTTCCTGGAATTCTCTTTTTTTTTTTTTTTTCTGTGACTTTCACTTTCCACTTTCATGCATTGGAGAAGGAAATGGCAACCCACTCCAGTGTTCTTGCCTGGAAAATCCCAGGGATGGAGGAGCCTGGTGGGCTGCCATCTATGGGGTTGCACAGAGTTGGACACGACAGAAGTGACTTAGCAGCAGCAGCAGCAGCAGCAACGGATGCTGGCAATTTGCTCTCTGGTTCTTCTGCCTTTTCTAAACTCAATTTGTACATCTGGAAGTTTTTGGTTCATGCACTGTTGAAGCTTATCTTGAAGGATTTTGAGCATTACCTCACTAGCATGTGAAATGAGCACAGTTATACAGTAATTTGAAGATTCTTTGGCATTGCATTTCATTGGGATCGTAATGAAAACTGATGATTTCCATTTTCCAGTTTTCTCTGTCTCCAAGGGAAACAGAGACTCTTGGGGGGCACAAACAAAACCTTGTGTGTACCAGGACCCAGGGAAAAGGACCAGTGACCACACAGGAGACTGAGCTAGACCTGCCTGTGAGTGTTTAAGGGTCTCCTGCAGAGCTGTGGTTGGCAGTGGCCTGCTGCAGGGACAGGAGCACTGGCAGCAGTAGTCCTGAGAGGCGTGCTGGTATAAGATCTTTTGGAGATGCCAGTAATCCTATCATAGACTCATAGACTCCAAGACTGGGTCAGTTCAGTTCAGTTCAGCTCAGTGATTCAGTCGTGTCCAACTCTTTGCAACTCCATGGACTGCAGCACACCAGGCCTGCTTGTCCATCATCAACTCCCAGAGTTTACTCAAACTCATGTCCATTGGGTCAGTGATGCCATCCAACCATCTCATCCTCTGTTGTCCCCTTCTCTCACCTTCAATCTTTCCCAGCATCAGGGTCTTTTCCAATGAGTCAGTTCTTTGCATTAGGTGGCCAAAGTATTGGAGTTTCAGCTTCAGCATCAGTCCTTCCAATGAATATTCAGGACTGATTTCCTTTAAGATGGAATGGTTGGATCTCCTTGCTGTCCAAGGGACTCTCAAGAGTCTTCTCCAACACCACAGTTCAAAAGCATCAATTCTTTGGAGCTCAGCTTTCTTTATAGTCCAACTCTCACATCCATACATGACTACTGGAAAAACCATAGCTTTGACTAGATGGACCTTTGTTGGCAAAGTAATGTCTCTGCTTTTTAATATGCTGTCTAGGTTGGTGAATCTGAGTGAACTCCGGGAGTTGGTGATGGACAAAGAGGCCTGATGTGCTGCGATTCATGGGGTTGCAAAGAGTCGGATATGACTGAGAGACTGAACTGAACTGAAATGAGGTTGGTCATAACTTTTCTTCCAAGCAGCAAGTGTCTTTTAATTTCATGGCTGCAGTCACCATCTGCAGTGATTTTGGAGCCCCCCAAAATAAAATCTCTCACTGTTTCCATTGTTTCCCCATCTATTTGCCATGAAATGATGGGACCAGATACCATGATCTTCATTTTCTGAATGTTGAGCTTTAAGCCAACTTTTTACTCTACTCTTTCACTTTCATCAAGAGGCTCATTCTTCTTTGCTTTCTGCCATACGAGTGGTGCTGTCTGCATATCTAAGGTTATTGATATTTCTCCCAACAATCTTGATTCCAGTTTGTGCTTCATCCAGCCCAGTGTTTCTCATGATGTATTTTGCATATAAGTTAGATAAGCAGGGTGACGATAAGCAGCCTTGATGTACTCCTTTCCTGATTTGAAAGACTGGGTCACCTCAGGCCGAAAAACTAACTGAGGGAGCACAGCCCCACCCATCAGCAGAGAATTGGATTCAAGATTTCCTGAGTATGGTCCTGCCCACCAAAACACGACCCAGTTTTCCCCATAGCTAGCCCCTCCCATCAGTAAGCTTGCATAAGCCTCTTACCCTTATCCATCAGAGGGCAGAGAGAAGCAGCAAGAACGATAAACCCACAGCCTTGAGAAGGAAAACCACACTCACAGAAAGCTAAACTCACATGCTGAAGCCCCAACCCCCATATTTGGAGGTGGGGTCTTTGGGAGTTAATTACATTTAGATGAGGTCCTGGAGGTGTGGGTCTCATGCTGGGATTAGTGCTCTTACAAGAAGAGGAAGAGACACCAGAGCTGTTTGTCTGCCACATGAAGACACAGTGAGAAGATGCTTTCTACAAACTGGAAGAAAGCTCTCACCAGAACCCGACCAGACTGGCACCCTGCTCTCAGACTTCCTGCCTCCAGAACTGTGAGAAAATAAATCTGCTGTGTAAGCCACCCAGTCTGTGGTATTCTGTCACCACAGCTGATGACTGCCAGAGAGATGGAAAAGCATAGGATGGCCTCTATTCTTCTCTTCTGAGAGGTCTGGAATACTGTACAAGGGAGCCCATTTTAAAATTTGTATTAAATAGAGGAAACAACTAGGCGAGAGACCGACAATTTCCTTTAAGGTTGTTGGTTTCACTCTATAAGACATACAGGTAAACGGAGTTGATAGCAACCTATTAATAAAAGAGCAGTCCGATAAATTAAAAATTCAGTTCAGATCAGTTCAGTTGCTCAGTCATGTCCGACTCTTTGCAACCCCATGAATTGCAGCACGCCATGCCTCCCTGTCCATCACCAACTCTTGGAGTTCACTCAAACTCACGTCCGAAATTAAATTCTCTCATCAATCATTCTGATCCTATTTATAGTGTATTTATTCTATTCCTGTGGTGTGAGTATTCTGAGAAGAAGCAGGTATACTTAATTTGCTATATTGGCTAAACTAAAAAGATCTAGGTTTGAAAGAACATAAACATTGTTTTTGTCTACTTATCTAACGGTGAGCTTTTGCCTTCATTTCTAGAAGGAATACTAGATTCAGATTGCAGACCCCAAATACAGTTTGTATAGATCACAGAGCTTGTCATGTACCATAGTTTGCTAATAAATACTGTTAGAATGGGTGGACCTTATTTTATATATATATATATATATATACCCATATGTATATTGTATATTTATATAATATATGTCCTCAGGTCTCCTGCATTGCTGGCAGATTCTTTACAGTCTGAGCCACTAGGGAAGCCCATATAATGTGTGCTGTGCAGTGCTTAGTCACTTAGTCATGTCTGACTCTGCGACCCCATAGATGTAGCCCACTAGGCTCCTCTGTCCCTGGGGATTCTCCAGGCAAGAATACTGGAGTGCGTTACTATTCCAGGGGATCTTCCCAACCCAGGGATCACACCCTGGTCTTCTGCACTGTAGGCGGATTCTTTGCCATCTGAACCACCAGGGAACCCCCTCATATGATATATATATATATATATAGTTAGATAGATAGATATAGGCTACCCACTCCAGTATTCTTGGGCTTCCCTGGTGGCTCAGCTGGCAAAGAATCTGCCTGCAGTGCTAGAGACTTGGATTTGATCCCTGTGTTGGGAAGATCCCCTGGAGAAGGGAAAGGCTACCCACACCAGTATTCTGGCCTGGAGAGTTCCATGGACTATAGTCCATGGGGTTGCAGAGTTGGACACGACTGAGGGACTTTCACTTTCATATATGTATGTATATGTACGCATGTATGTTTGTATGTGTGTGTGTGCACTCAGTTGCTCAGTTGTATCCAACTCTTTGTGACCCACCCCATGGACTATAGCCAGGCTACTCTGACCATGGGATATCCCAGGCAAGAATACTGGAGTGAGTTGCTGTTTCGTACAACAGAGGATCTTACCAACCCAGGGGTTGAACCTGGGTTGAGATCCTCTCCCCTTAACCTGGTTAAGAGCCTCTCTTGCATCTCCTGCATTGGCAGGCAGATTCTTTACCACTGTGCCACCTGGGAAGCCCATGAACTTCTATATTGTTCGAATTTTTCCAAGCAAGGTGTTGTGTGATCAGAAGATAGAAACATGTGCTGGGGGCAGAGATGAGTAAAGCATGGGAGTGCCTGGTTTAAGGTTAGTGACGAGACAAAAGGGGTGCCTCCTGCAGAGAGCTCTTTTCTGCAAAAGGCTTTTCCTGCCAAAAGCTGCTTATACCAAGAGTCTGATTTCCTAATTGCTCAAGTACCAACGTCTTCAAGATCCTCTGGCGTCTTTCTTCTGAACTGAATTTTTTCAGTTCTCCTCTCTCAGTCTATATTTGCATTAACTCATACACTTTTTTCCACCGTTTCTGATGTCAAGAATTCAGTGGTTGTTTCTCCACCTGGAATATGCTTTCTGCCATCCCCAAATCTACAAGGTCAATTCCACGTGCTCTCTCTGCCTGTCATGATGTGCTGGGAGTCAAGGCATCACTCTTGTCTCTTGTCCGTAGCCTCTTGCCTGGCCTGCTCTTTAGGCACTTGCTATATTCTGCTGCAGATTTCAATGGTGCCCTCCCTCATCAAAAATTCACATGTTGAAATCCTAACCTCCAGGACCCCAGAATGTGACCTGACTTAGAAACAGGGTTATTGCAGATGTAATCAGTTGAGGTGAGGTCATACCGGCGTAGGGTGAACCCCTGATTGAGTAGGACTGAGGTCTTTATAAGAAAACAACCATGGGAGAAGACCATGTGATAACAAAGGCAGCTTCCAGCCAAGAAACTCAGTCCTGAGTATTCACTGGAAGGACTGATGCTGCAGCTGCAATGCCAATACTTCAGCCACCTGATGCGAAGAGCTGACTCATTTGAAAAGACCCTGACGCTGGGAAAGATTCAAGATGGGAGGAGAAGAGGACGACAGAGGATGAGACGGTTGGATGGCATTACCGACTCAATGGACATGAGTTTGAGTGAGCTCCGGGAGTTGGTGATGGACAGGGAGGTGTGGTGTGCACAGTCTGTGGGGTCGAAAAGAGTCAGACTGAGTGACTGAACTGAACTGAACTGAACTGAACTGCCATACAGTAGCCATAAGTATACATATGTCCCCTCTCTCCTGAACCTTGATTTTGTTTTTAAAGGTGGTGTGTGGAGCGGTTTTCTGGTGCTTTGAGAATCTTCTAAAACAAATAGCTCATTTACTAAATACTGTTTATGAAGCATAGTGTGAGTAGTGTATAGTGGGAAAGTCGCTCAGTCATATTCGACTCTTTGCGACCCCATGGACTATTCAGTCCATGGAATTCTCCAGGCCAGAATACTGGAGTGGGTAGCCGTTCCCTTCTCCAGGGGATCTTCCCAACCCAGGGATTGAACCCAGGTCTTCCTTTGACCTCTGAAAGTGTGAAAAAATACATTTCTGCTGTTTTCACTCACCCCATTTGTGGAACTTTGTTATAGAAATCTTAGGAAATTAACACAGGGGTTAAGTATCCTGCATTTGAGTGGCACAGAAAGACCTGCTATTGGTTTCTTTCATTTGGTTCTACATCTGGCACTTTTCTGAGCTCTCTTACTAGATCTAATGATTTTTCAGTTGGTTCTATTAATATTTCTAAGTACCCCGGTCTTGTTTCTGACAGTAACTAGAATATAGCCAAAGTCTCTTTATAATATTTTTTGTAAGTTACCTGAAAATTTCCAGGTAGTAACTGATATTCTTTATAGTCTCAAAGACCAAAAACAGGTTCAAATTTTATAAGAATTTTTCTGTATAAGATAAGGTAGTCTTCTAAATTTTCTCCTTCAGCATAGTGAATTAGCAAATTATATAAGTGAATTGTTTCTACACATTCCTTTTCTGGCAAGATCCTTAATTTGGAATCCATATGACATTTGTCTCAAACAATAATGAAGGTAGTTTTCACTCTTTTTTTTTTTTAAATTTTCTAACACAGATTCATAAGGAAGGAATTAAGTATTTTAAAGAATTTGTTAAGTTTATCTAAGAGGGTTTTGAAAATGTATGTACTTGTTTAACCTTTCAAAAAGTCAAAAGTTAATGAAAAAGTGAAAAACTTGATTCCCAGTAGAAGGCAAGAGGGAACACAAGTCACACTTTTCTAAGTGTACTTTGTTTTGTATGTTTGACTTTGGAAGCATGTGAATATTGTATATAATTATTCAACACAACTCAGATTTGAAAATCTATAAAAATTGAAAATAAAATGAAACAGACGTGCTTCAGTGTGAACTGAGTAGGTAGCATAACCACAAAGGAATCATTTCAAGCAACTTTAAAGCACAATAATTTGACTTGTACATCTCTCGTGAAATATAGGCTAAGGACAAAAGAACTACAAAAGCGGACGAAAGAACTAAAAAAAAAAAAAAGAGACAAAACTGGTGTTTGGTGACCTGACTGTTGGTGGTTGTTTGGTACTGTTAGACTGAGACTGTTGTGTATATGCTATGGGGTAAAACAAGTGAGCACTCATGTTGCTGTTAACTGGTGAACGGGATTTTAGTATAGAAGGAGGAGGATGCGGCTGTCAGCTAAGCACGGTTGGTAAAGCCTCTGTGGTCTTGATTTTGAATGAGAACTATTTATATGAACTAACGATGTATTTAAATTTCCCTGCTCTGTCTACTGAGAAGATCTAGAAAACACTGCTTAGCTTACTAGCAATGACTACTCCTAGGGCATAGACTGTGGTCCCTAAACACCATTTACTTCATAAAAAGCTGTTGAGACAACTTAGAACCCAACTTAGAGAAGTTTCCACTGGCCACATATAAGACAGTTTGAGTACCACTAAAAATGTTAAGGTGATGAACTGCAATATTATGTTAAATGAAAAATTTAACTAGGCATCAAATTATGGATTCAAAGAGTTTTTATTTCAAAAATTGAAAGCATTACTTTATTGTATTTTTGGTACCAGTGTTGCTATTTAAAAATGTGATGTCACTTTCCTTGTTCTGTGTGTGGTGTGCGTGTGTGTGCTATCACCATTTCTGTTCTGCAATAATGAGGGTCTTAGGCAATGCTCTGCTCCTCTAGTAGCTCAGATGGTAAAGCATCTGTGTGCAATGCAGGAGACCCGGGTTCAGTCCCTGGGCTGGGAAGATCCCCTGGAGAAGGAAATGGCAACCCACTCCAGTATTCTGGCCTGGAGAATTCCACGGACAGAGGAGCCTAGTGGGCTATAGCCCTTGGGGTTGCAAAGAGACCCAACTGAGTGATTAACACACACATAGTCAATTCTACTAATGCAGGAAAAAAATGTGAGAGAGATAAGGATCAAAATGGAAAAATCAAATCACCATTATCTGTAGATGATATAATTGTGTCTCTAGTAATCACAGTGAACCTCCAGTCCCTGAATAAGATGGAAATGCTCCTGGAAAGTGACAAAAAATCAGTAATGTTTTATACACTAACAACAACTCACAAAAATGTAGCAAAGGTAGGACATGCATGTGCGCTCAGTTGCTCAGTCATGTCTGACTTTTTGTGACCCCACGGATCGTAGCCCTCTGTCCATGGAATTTTCAAGGCAAAAATATTGGAATGGGCTGACATTTCCTACTACAGGAGATCTTCTCAACCCACGGATTGAACTTACTCGTGTCTCTTGCATCTCCTGCATTGGCAGGAGGATTCTTTACCACCTGAGAAGCCCAGGGTAAGGACACGTTTTACTATTATAACAAAAGCTATAAGCATCTAAGAAATTTAGAGAAAATGCGGAATACAATCATTGAGAAAAAATAACAAAATATTTAAAGGGCATAGAGGAAACTCTGAACTAATGAAGGCATACGCAAGGATCACGGATGGAAAGAGGATGGTTTTGTCAGGATTTCGGTTTTCTTTCAAACAAATATATCAGTTTAATGTAATTCCAAAACAAAACTTGAAAAGATTTTTAAAGGTAAATATAAAACCCAACCAAATATATTTTTCAAAGTGCCTGGAACCTAACAGAAAAAAAGCAAATAAACTATACAAATGGATAGTTTTCTTACATAAAAAGAAATTAAAATAAGATAATTTCCAATCTTAAGGAAATTCAAGTTAAAACTATAATGATATGCCATAACCTCTCAGACTAGGGAGTGTACATGTGGGTGGGAGAGAAAGGAGATATTTCAGTTAGTAAAGATTCAAGGAAACAGCAGCTATCATACACTGTTGGAAGTATGAACTGATAACACCCCATTTTGGAAAGCGACTTGGCAGTATCTTTTCACTTGTGCATACAGTCCAAATCAGCAATTGAATTTTTAAGTTCATGTTTCAAAATAACTTCTAAATTATACAAGAAAATATGTACAGAGGTATTTATTGCAGCATTATGTACAATGGCACAATTTGAATGAAAAATTCCTAAACAAAAAAATTCCAGTAGTCCTGTATAGATGTGAGAATTGGATGTAAAGAAGACTCAGTGCTTTCAAACTGTGGTTTTGGAGAAGACTCTTGAGAGTCCCTTGGACTGCAAGGAGATCCAACCAGTCCATCCTAAAGGAAATCAACCCTGAATAGTCATTGGAAAGACTGATGCTGAAGCAGAAACTCCAATACTTTGGCCACCTGATGCAAAGAACTGACTCATTGGAAAAGACCCTGATGCTGGGAAAGATTGAAGGCAGGAGAAGGGATGAGACAGAGGATGAGATGTTCGGATGGCATCACCGACTCAATGGACATGAGTCTGAGCAAACTCGGGGAGATAGTGAAGGACGGGGAAGCCTAGCGTGCTTCAGTTTCTGGAGTTGCGAAGAGTCAGACATGACTGAGCAACTGAACTGAACTGAACTAATCCCATGTAGTTGATTGACTACTATAGTGAACATGGGAAAACAGAATAGTTGTGTGTATGGCTGACAGTTTATATAAATTTAAATGGCATCAAGGCCTTCCTCAATATTACTATACATTGATATGGATACATATACATATTATAAAATTATTTCAAAAAAGATCTTTAAAAAATGAGAAAGAGAGCAACTTTATGACTGCCTTTGGGGACCATGATGGAATCAGTTAGTCTGGTTTATTGAGACAGGCTTACAGTCTAGTGCCCTTACGTGCAAAAGTCATCTTCTGCATAAACTTCTAAAAACTTTGCAAAAGAACATACTTTAAACATTAAGGATGCAATGTTAAATGGGTTTCATAACTCTCACTGCCTGACTTTGATGGAAGGAAGCCTCAAGTCAACTTTATCGTCTCTAGTGGTGAGTAGCACTGAATAATGTATATTTCTCAGTATTAATATCTCCTCGTAGCTTTGATTTACACACCTATATTTTTCCCTTTGCCATTACCTTTCCAACTCTTTATCTTCTGTGTGTTTTTTGAAAGCCATCTCAAGTCCTCTGTGAAATAAAGTGGAACATAAATAAGCAAAAAAGAAAATAAGCAAAAGCCATCTGCACTCCAGCCAAGAAAGCGTTTTTTTTTTTTTTGCTATTGCTGCTGATCCACCCTGAGTTGTTTTTTTTTTTTTCCTGTAAGCAAAGCACACACTTTATGAAAAATCTTTCTATATGCCCATTTCCCTCAATCTTCCACCTATTTTATTTTGATGCATGGTGAAAAAATGGATCCAATAATTCTTCAAGACAGTAAATTGTGTATAAAGCCAGAGAGAAACAGGCTGGGCGAGACTGGATGAGATGACTGCACTGCTGATGATTTCCTCTCATTTCTCATTTCATACTCACATCTTTGCTTGTGGACATTCAGATGTGTTGTGTTCTCGATGGTCTATGTCAACTATTCTTCAACGTAGACATTTTTGCCACATACTGTAGAAATGTTCTTCTTCTCTTCCACCACTTTGCCATCCCTCAAGGTCATGCTTGCCAACTAAGACTTTGAGAAAAATAGTTTGACTAAATCCCCCCACAAGACACACCATTCATAGCCTATAGTTTAGAAATCTAGTTGGAGGTTTAACCATCTGCTTCTTGTCTTCCCAGCCTATGACCTGTCTCAAAAATACAAATTACAACTTTGTAATATTTTCTTATATTATTTATGTAAGTGCTGCTTTTGGAGCTTTGATCCCAAATTCCAAGATCTTTTATTAAGATCTCATAGCATTTTTTTTTTTTTGTATGAGACTCACTCTTGACTTTACCCTATAATTTCTTTCCTAGTTATTCCTTCATTCTCATTTCTATACTTGAAAAAAAAAAATCTTGTGCAATAAAGTGGCATTTGACTAATAAAATAAAAAGACATTGTGTTAGAAAAATATGTGCTTTAAAATTTCAATGTAGACAAAAATAACTTTCCTGATAGTTTTTTTGGTAATAAAACATTAAGTTTTGTTACTTTAGAAAAAAGTTTATTCCTTGTATATCTTCACAACCACATTGTCCATGTATATTCTCCATTCATGGGACAACTTTCTTTTTGCTGGACATTGTTTTGACTAAGACTGTAATAACAGGTCTTCCCTAGGGTGTCTCAGTGGTAAAGAACCCACCTGCCAATGCAGGAGACACAGGTTCAATCCCTAGGTCAGGAAAATCACCTGGAGAGACACAGGTTCAATCCCTAGGTCAGGAAAATCCCTTGGAGAAGGAAATGGCAACCCGCAAAGAGCTGGACACAACTTAGTGACTCAGCAATGACAATGATATTTAGAAAAGCAGCAATCAAGAGCTAAGATCAACGTTGCATAATGATCTCATCTGTATGATTAAGGTCTAAGGAAAATAAAGATGAACAAATGGAAAAGGAGTAAAGGAGCTGCTCACATTGAGCAAATCATACAGACCGTCCGGCTTTCTGGAGTGTAAGATGTGGATGCCTCCATGTGCATAAGTATACGCTTGGTTGTTGGACTATATCCCAGTGATGCTCATTTATGAGGGGCAGTGGGCTGGCATCCAGAACATGGATTTTGAAGGGTTGGCCTGAGCAATTGGTGAAGAAGATTAAGGTTGGTCTTGGTGTTTTCTCCTTTCATGCCTTAGGTTAATGCGGGTGTTTGAGAGGGAGGGCTCATGCCTTAGGTTAATGCGGGTGTTTGAGAGGGAGGGCTCATGCCTTAGGTTAATGCGGGTGTTTGAGAGGGAGGGCTCATGCCTTAGGTTAATGCGGGTGTTTGAGAGGGAGGGCTCATGTTTTCATCTGCGTCCAGTGACTCACATGTTCCCTTTCTTTTCCAAAAGCTACACCCAGGAACCATTTGATAGCAAAACTCAGTTACTAAAAGCTGTGTGAATCCATGGAAGGTGACAGGTCCCAGGTATGTTTTCACGTCACATTTTAAGTTGGGAACAGTTTGCTTTTGAAGGAACATCAGCTACAGTTGGAGCACTTCTGTGATGGTCTGCACGCAAGCTCTGGCCTAGGGAAGAAAGCTGGCTGCAGAGTCAGCACAAAGACTGTTCATTTGCTGGAATGACAGTTATGCAAAATAGGGGTGAATGGCACACTTAGATAGTTGTCCAACCTTTCAGCATGCAGCACGGGAGAGTAAAGCCCACCAGACCAGGGAAGGGTGAAGTTTCATAATTGGCTGTAAAACATCAGAAAATAGCTTCATAAATGATTAGCACAGTTTTCAAAAGAACGTAAGGCACTTTACTGAATATGTGTGAATACATGTTTCTGTGTGCATTGAAAGCCAAACTTTGGAACTTCCCTGGTGGGCCAGTGGTTAAGACTTCCCTTTCCAATGCAGAGGGTATGGGTCTGATCCCTGATGGGGAGAGCTAAGATCCTACATGCCTTGTGGCTAAAACAAACAAACCAACCATAAAACAGAAGTAATATTGTAACAAATTCAATAAAGACTTAAAAAATAGTCCATATCAAAAAATTTAAAAAAACATTAACAGAAAGCATAGAAGAGCCTTTGTTTTCTTCTCTTGCACTTGGCCCCTTGCATCCTACCTATTTCTCAGTGAACTTACTGCAGTGGGATTGGCATGGCACATACGTTATGTGTGTGGACAGTATCTTAGATAAAATGTCACATACGTCACATAGATAAAAGCAAGTCATGAGTAAATATGATATCCTCCCCTCACCCTGTAGTTTCTGAGTTTACCTGCCAGTTCTGAGGGCAGAGAATGAAAGAAGTTCAGAAAGACAAAATCAATTTATACTTGGAGGACAGGAAGGATGAGGAAAGAAAATAGTTGGCTCCTGAGAGAAGAAAGCCCAAACTGAGTTCTTTGGGAATTTGGGGGGAGTTTTGAGAGATGAGGGAGACAGGAGAAGTTTGGTCACACTCTGATGTGAACTGCACTGGAAGATGAAGATTTTGGGGAGTATTTCTCTGACTTTTTTTTTTTTTTTTTGATATTTATTTTTATTTATTTGGCTGAGCCAGGTCTTAACTTACTTAAGGGATGCAGGATCTTCATTGCAGAATGAGAACTCTTAGGTTGCCGCAAGTGGGATCTAGTCCTCTAACCAGGGATCAAACCTGGGCATTGGGAACGTGGAGTCTTAGCCACTGGTCTGTCAGGGAAGTTCCTCTCTGGTTTCTTTAATTCATTTCCCACTTTGAAATTTGCTAAGAGATTTCAGTGAAGAGTCACTTTTTTTTTTTCTTTTTCAATATGAATTGTCATATTTTTCTGGATAACTGTAATTCTGTACTGAAATGGACCACATGGCAATCCAGCTTTTCAGAGGGTCTATGTCTGTCTATCGACCCCTCTAATTCAGCATATGTTAATTTTATGTTGCAGTAGTTGATTGCCCAATCTAGAATAGGACAAAGTGAAAAAATAAAAGTGCCTCTGGGTTCTAGAGTCGGAAAGGGCTGGCTTCTCTCCATCTCCACCTGCTTGCTCTCAGGTCTCTTTGTTGTCACTTGGCCTCTTTCTTTCTTGAAAGGGGAGTCAAAAAAAACTCATGGTTGCCTAAAGTTGGCCCAGAACCCTGGTGGGCCCTCATAAACTGGGCTGAGGTGGTCAGACTTTACCCTCTGGGCATCGGTGAACCAGATAAGACTTTGAAGCAGGGGAGTGGTGTGATTAGAGCTGCTCTCAAGTCCCCTGTGATGAGGAAATAGAAAATTATAAAGTGTTTGACCAAGCAGTTTATGGAGGGTAGAGGGAAGGAGGGGAGGGGAGAGGGGGTAATTACAAAAGACCAGGAAAATTTGCAAATAACTTAGAAAATGTGAAACGCCCAGGATAGAATTAAGTGGCTCCTGTGAAATGGACTCTCTGCTTTTCATGTTTAAACATGAAACATTAATCTCAGCCTCTTGGGAGGGGCAGGCACCTCAACAGAAAATTAAGATTCAACAGTTAACTTATTACTGAGCATTTACCGTGGGATTTCTGAGCACTTCCCGCATATTAGCTCATATAATCCACATAAAGATTTGATGAAGCAGATTCTGTCTTACGTCCATCTTTCAGAAAAAAGAAAAAGAAAAAATGAGGTACAGAGGCGCATTAATTGATTTATCCAGGGAGTCATTTAACTAGTAGTGGTTGGCCAAGCTTCTGGTTGCATTTAGGTTGCTTGGCCCCTGATGCTGAAGCTGAAACTCCAATACTTTGGGCACCTGATGTGAAGAATTGACTCATTGGAAAAGACCCTGATGCTGGGAAAGACTGAAGGCTGGAGAAGGGGACAACAGAGGATGAGACGGTAGGATGGCATCACCAACTCAGTGGACATGAGTTTGAGTAAGCTCCGGGAGTTGGCAATAGACAGGGAGGCCTGGAGTGCTGTAGTCCATGGCGTCGCAAAGAGTCGGACACGACTAGAGACTGAACTGAACTAGGGGCCAGTTCAGTTCAGTTCAATTCAGTCACTTAGTCGTGTCCGACTCTTTGCGACCCCATGAATCGCAGCATGCCAGGCCTTCCTGTCCATCACCAACTCCCGGAGTTCACTCAGACTCACGTCCATCAAGTCAGTGATGCCATCCAGCCATCTCATCCTCTGTCGTCCCCTTCTCCTCCTGCCCCCAATCCCTCCCAGCATCAGAGTCTTTTCCAGTGAGTCAACTCTTCTCATGAGGTGGCCAGAGTACTGGAGTTTCAGCTTTAGCATCATTCCTTCCAAAGAACACCTAAGGCTGATCTCCTTTAGAATGGACTGGTTGGACCTCCTTGCAGTCCAAGGGACTCTCAAGAGTCTTCTCCAGCACCACAGCTGAACAGGCCTCTAAGAGGCTCTCAAACACAGCCCTGTGCTGCCACCTAATGGTTGCAGTCGGGCAGTGCAACAGTAGAGGTGTGTCCCGGCGGGTCCACGTAGGGAAGTCAGAACAGGCTCCCTGGAGGACGTGACCTTGAAGCAGAAATGAGGGTGGTTGGGCTGGAAAGCATTCCAGGCAGAGAGAGCAGCGCGCTGCAAGGCACAAAGGCTACAGTCACGGCGCCGTTCGTGGGGGAACATGACCAGTCTGCCCATCTTTCCGTTTTCTTTTGGGAGAAGATCCTCGCGTATTTCTATAGAACGGGAAAATGAAACAGGCCCTCGCACCGGGGGCCTCAGAACTTCCTGACAAGGTTGGGGAACTGCGGTCATAAGTGCACAGAAGGCCGTTTTGGAAAACGTGCACGTGATCGTGGAGAGAAAGAGCCCTGTCTTCGTGCTGCAGAGTTTCATTAGGTGGAAAACCAGGGGTGCGAAGGGATGGGACTCAACCTTCCTCCCCGGATTTCCCATCCCACCCCGAACCCCACCTCCACCCCGTCTTTTGTCTCAGACGCTCCTCAGCCCCTGTGACATACGCTCCATTTCTCCTGATCCCTCGGAGGAGTGTAGAGTGCGGTGGGCTACCACGGGGCTGCCAGAGATGACCTCGCCTTGAGTCCATGTGCTGCCGCCATGAAATCTCCAAGAGGTTATTTCAGGCCAACACGTTTGGACACATGGATGGGTAGCCTTGTAAGAGTTCTTGGGGGAGGCAGGAAAAGTGGGCGCTCTGGGTGGATTGAGATGAAGGAGGTCTCTTTTAGAGCGGAAGGGTCAGTTCCAGCTGACTTGTGGGAATGACCAGTTTCATCCTTTGCTGTATCATCCCCAGCATTTTTTTTGGCTCTTGCATCTGGACAAAAGGAGGACTGTCAAAAATTTCTTCTTTTTTATGCTTAAAATTTTTTTAAAATTATTTTTTTATTTGAAGAACAATTGCTTTACAGTGTTGTTAGTTTCTGCGGTATAATGTGAATCAACTATGAGTGTACATATATCCCGTTCCTCTTAAGCCTCCCTTCTCCCCATGCAAGCCTCCCTTTTCGGTCATCACAGAGCACTGCACTGAGCTCCCTGTGTTGTGCAGCAGCTTCCTGCTAGCTATAACCGTAGATTTCTTACGAAAGACGCTGTTTGGGGCTGAATTGTTTCTCCCCTACAAAATTCATATATTCATGTCCTAACCCCAATACCTGAGAACATGGCTATGCTTGGAGATAGAACCTCTAAAAAGATAATTACGGTTAAATGAAGCCATTGAGGTGGACCCTACTCTGTATGACTCCTGTCCTAAGAAGAGGTTAGAACAGACACATCAAGAGGAAAGACCATGTAAAGACATTGTAGGGGACTTCCCTGGTGGTCCAGTGGTTAAGAATCCACCTGCCAGTGCAGGGGACATGGGTTCGATCCCTGGTCTGGTAAGATCCCACATAGCATGGAGCAACTAAGCTCATGTGCCACAACTCCTGAAGCCTCGCTCCCCAGAGCCTGTGCTTTGCGATAAGAGAAGCCACCTCAGTGAAAACCCCGAGCACTGCAACGAAAGAGTGGCTTCCGTCTGCTGCAACTAGAGAAAACCGTCGAGCAGCAATGAAGACCCAGGATGGCAAAAAATTAATTAATTAAAAATAAAAAGACCGCAGGGAGGGGGCATCTACGACCTCCAGGGAGAAGTCTCTGCAGACATCAATCATGCTGGCACCTTGAGCTTGGACAGCCAGCCTCCAGAAATGTGAGACAGTAGATTTTTGTTCTTGAAGTCACCTGGTGTGTGGTACTGTGTTATAGGAGCCCAAGCAAATTGGCATCTTTGTGAAATGATAACCCCCAATGATGGTGAATGAATAATGTGAATGGTTTCTCTGTTAGACTCAGGTCATCTGATGCTTACGATATTATCCTGTTGACAGGATAGCTTAGGAGGGTTTATTGCCATTAATTCATTTTGTGTTCATATCAGGGCCTCATCTGGAGTTTGCAAGAGTAAGTAATTTAGAGCAAGGGTTGGAAACTCATGGCTGAGGCCCAAATCTGACCTGCTACCTGCTTTTATTCAGCCCATGAGCTAAGACCAGTTTTTACATGTCTAATTGGTTGGGAAGAAAAATCAAGGGAAAGTAGTGTTTCATAATGTGAGAGTTTTACAAAATTTACATTTAAGTGCCATCAAGTTTCACTGGAATCCAGTCCTGCCCATTCATGTGCTTGTCTGTGGACTCTTGTGTTATAGGGACAGAGTCAAGTAGTTGTGACGTACACGTGATGGCCTGCAAAGTCTAAAAAATTTACTATCTGGGGCTTTACAGGAAAGGTTTGCCCTAATTTGAGCACAGCATCAGTCAGTGACTGGAAGATGGCTTTTTCTGGGATGGTTCTCATCTATCACAGACCACATGGCTTCAGGAAAGAGGTGTGTGGGGCTTGAGCGAGAGAGAATGGAGGAGTTGGCAGGAGCTGGACCACAAAGGTCTTGGAGCTACATGAAGAATTTTGTCTTCATCCAAACAGTGGTGGGAAGCCACGACTGTACATTTATATGACTCCACCATGCCAACGAGACCAGGTGCTTATAAATCATTTATTAAACTGACCTAGGAGGAGCAAAATCCTTTTTTTAATCATCTGACTTTTGGATAGACTCTTTTTTGTCCATGCCATGCAGCTTGTGGGATCTTAGTTCCCTGACCAGAGACTGAACACAGGCCTTTGGCAGTGCAAGCACCGAGTCCTAACCATTGGACTGCCAAGATTGGAATTCCCAACCACTGGAATTCCCAAGACAAGTTCTTGACAAGAGATGACTTCTTCTCCACTGCTGGTGCTCTGAACTGCCGGAAAACAGACTGCAGTTTTAAGAATAATGCTGCCAACTCGTGGTGAGTGGGTGCGTGGAGGGGGAAGGATCACTTCCTCAGGATTCCTGTGAGCCCCTCACTCTGTCAAAAGCTGTCCAGCAGCTTTTGGCCACAACCTCAGCCAAGGAAGAGATACACACCTCCGCAGACCCCTAAAATCCCATGGTGCTATCTGGGTAAAAGTAGCCTGTTCCCCCTTGTTGATAATCCCAGACTGACTATTGAGAACAATTAAAAAATACATTTTTATTTTGTATTGGAGCATAACTGAAACAAGCAATGTGATAGTTTCAGGTGAACAGTAAAGGGACTGAGGCACACACATACATGTATCCATTCTCCCCCAAACTCCCCTCCCATCCAGGCTGCCACGTAACATTGAGCAGGGTTCCCTGTGCTACACAGTAGGACCTTGTTGGTAATCCGTTTTAAATAGAGCAGTGTGTACACGTCTATCTCAAACTCCCTAACTATGTATGTATATATGTGTATGTATATACACATATTTAATGATTCTTTAAAAGATTATTCTCAGAACTTATGGTTGCCAGGGGGAAAGGATGAGGAGAAGGGATAGTTAGGGCTTCCTTAGGAGAAGGCAATGGCACCCCACTCCAGTACTCTTGCCTGGAAAATCCCATGGACGGAGGAGCCTGGTGGGCTGCAATACATGGGATCACTAGGAGTCAGACACGACTGAGCGACTTCACTTTCTCTTTTCCCTTTCATGCATTGGAGAGGGAAATGGCAACCTACTCTAGTGTTCTTGCCTGGAGAATCCCAGGGACGGGGGAGCCTAGTGGGCTGCCGTCTAGGGGGTCGCACAGAGTCAGACACGACTGAAGCGACTTAGCAGCATGGGCTTCCTTGGTAGCTCAGCTGGTAAAGAATCCGCCTGCAATGCAGGAGACCCCAGTTCAATTCCTGGGTCAGGAAGTTCCTCTGGAGAAGGGATAGGCTACCCACTCCAGTATTCTTGCCTGGAGAATCTGCATGGACAGAGGAGCCTGGCTGGCTACAGTCCATGGGGTCACAAAGAGTTGAACACGACTGAGCAACTAAGCACAGCACAGCAGCACATGTGTATATATGTTATGTGTATACACATATTTAATAGTTCTTAAGAAAAAATACACACACACAGAGGACACACCCACACCCACACACACACACAGAAGGAGCTGAAGGACAGAGAGAACACTGCCTTATATTCATAGAATCTTCTTGCATTGAAAGCTTGCTTGAGATCTAACATTATTTTCTTTCCTTGGGGCAAAGCGCATGTTGAAAAAGAGTCTCCAAATTTGGGTACCAGTTTTAGGTAGAAAAACTGCAGGTTAAAGCCTAAAAGAAAATGTGAGTCGCTCAGTCATGTCTGACTCTTTGCAACCCCATTGACTATAGCCCACCAGGCTCCTCTGTCCATGGAATTCTCCAGGCAAGAATACTGGAGAAGGCTGATGCAATTAGATATGAAGGTCCTTTCAAGAGAAAGACACTCTTGTGTGCCTGATGCAATGAAAGGCCGAGCAGGACAGCACGGGTAAAGCACAGCAAGCTCTCTCTTGTTAGAAATAAGCTTTGTGGTTTTAGAATGCTGCTTGGCCCAGTTTCTCCACTGGTTTTGAGAAATGACAATCTTTGCTTATCCCGGGGGTGGCATATGAACTGTTGTTTAAATGTTATAATAATAAGATAAAGGGTAAGTGGGCGGAACAAAATGCAGATTGCTGAGTCAGTGATGATACACATTGTCATCGTATATTGAAATTTTTTGTCCTTTCACACTCCTCCCCCTCAGTTACAAGACATTAATCTTTATTGTCTTCAGATGCAGCAGGGGAAGCCTCAAAAGAGCTTTCATATGAAATGGGGAAATGGAAAGACTGATGAAGTCTCCTTGATTGATTCGTAGTGAAGGTGGTTTAGTCGCCAGGGGAGCACAGCTCAGGCACCCCGTCAGCTTCCACCAGGTCTGTAGTGTCTGGCAGCTCCGTGGGCACCAGCTCCTTGGCTGCACCCCGCGGTGGGCACAGGCTGCACATCTCCAGGGCCAAGGGCACCCTTGGGCTCCAGGGTCTCAGGTCCAGGCTGGAGGCAGTGAAGGGTATGCCTACCCATTTTCTGCAAGAGAGGGAAGAAGGGAGATTCATGGATGGAAGCAGGGACGAGGGTGCTCAGTTGCTCAGTCATGTCTGACTCTTGCGACCCCATGGACTCTAGCCCACCAGACTCTTCCGTCCATGGGATTTCTCAGGCAAGAATACTGGAGTGGGTTGCCATTTACTTTTCCAGAGGATTTTCCTGACCCAGGGATCGAATCTGTGTCTTTTGCATTGCAGGCGGATACTTTACGGACTGAGCCACCAGGGAAACCCTCACTGGTGGGTTATTCTCTAACAAATTCCTTGAACAACTGTCGACTTTCTTCATAGTTACTTCTCAGCTTTTTCTATTTAATAAGTAGTAGAATAAAGAGGTCAGATGAATTCTCCTGCCACTGACCAACACTCAGCTGGCTACACTTCCACTTTCTTCATAATGGGGGTGTTCTGTTTTCCATAGCAAGGGGGATGGCTGGGGTTTGAAGCCAGGGTGCCCAGGGAGATCAGAGAGTGGGCTGGAAGTGAGAGCCTGGTTAAATATGTGTTTAGTTGCTTAGTCATGTCCAGCTCTTTGCAGCCCCATGGACTGTAGCTTGTCAGGCTCTTCTGTCCATGGGATTTTCCAGGCCAGAATAGTGGAGTGTGGGTTGCCATTCCCTTCTTTAAGGGATCTTCCCAATCTAGGGATGGAACCTGGGTCTTTTGCATTGCAAGGAGAGTCTTTATCATCTGAGACACGAGCAAAGCCCATTGGTTAAATATAGACTCTCCCTTGCCTTAAAGCATCACGACCAGACTGGCTCACTCACAGGGGAGACTGTCTGATAATTGTCTTTCAAAAGAAAGTTGTGGAATCATACGATGGGGAGCAGTGCAATTTTGTGACACTCTTTTTCTGCTAAATTCATGGGAAGATTCACTCTTGGTGAATACTATTGATATTTTTAATTTGCTCATTGGTACCTAAAGGGAATGGCTTGGGAATTGTTCCTATTTGGTTTATTGTTTATCAATAGCAATATACTCTGGGCTCATTTTCTAATTTGGAAATTCTTTAGGCCCTGAAACTTTCTTAGGGCACATAGAAAAAAAAGTGTGAGCAATATGTCCTGGAGGCTGTGCAAACACGTGGAGTTCCCTCTGTGTCTTGTTCCTCTCTGTTAGTTCCTGCATGATGAAAGTGTGTTTCTATTTCTGTATCTTCAGGTGAAAGCAATCTAAATGTCCATCAAGTGATGAATGCACAAAGAAAATGTGAAATATATGCATATATGCGCATTTTATATATCACAATGGAATACTACTCAGCCATAAAAAAGAATGAAATTTTGTCATTTTCGGCAACATGAATGGACCCAAGGAGTATTCAGTTCAGTTCAGTCGCTCAGCCGTGTCCGACTCTTTGCGACCCCATGAATCGCAGCACCCCAGGCCTCCCTGTCCATCACCAACTCCAGGAGTTCACTCAGACTCGCGCCCATCGAGTCAGTGCTGCCATCCAGCCATCTCATCCTCGGTCATCCCCTTCTCCTCCTGCCCCCAATCCCTCCCAGCATCAAAGTCTTTTCCAACGAGTCAACCCTTCGCATGAGGTGGCCAAAGTACTGGAGTTTCAGCTTTAGCATCATTCCTTCCAAAGAAATCCCAGGGTTGATCTCCTTCGGTTTAGTGAAATGAATCATACAGGAAAAGACAAATATTATTTGTTTTCACTTATATGTGGAATCTAAAAAATAAAGAAACTAATGTAGCAAAACAGAAATAGGCACAGAAATACAGAGAACAAACTAGTGTTACCAATAGGGAGTGGTGTGGAGTGAAGACTAAGATGAGAGAAGGGGATTAAGATATGCAGACTCCTATGAATAGAATAAACAGGGTACAAGGACGTATTGGGTTGGCTGAAAAGCTCATTCGGGTTTTTCCATAAGTGGCAACAGAAAGCCCGAACGAACTTTTTGGCCAATGAATATTTTGCACTGGGAACATAGCCAATATGTTATAATAACTTTACATGGAGTATGAGCTTTCAAAATATTGACTCACCATGTTGTACATCTGAAACTAGTATAATATTGCAAGTCGACTCTATTTCAGTTGAAAAAGAAAACATACCTTGGCTCACCTTTTGGAGGTTAATTGGTTTAGCATCCATGTTTGCACAAGTTTTGATATTGTATGAAATAACCACTTGGCTTCAAACAGGACACATGGGTTCTCTTACAATTCTGGAAACGAGAGATCTGAAATCAGCTTCCCTGGGTGCCCATCAAGGTGTGGGCAGGAGAGGGTTTTCCAGAAGTATCTGGGGGGAGGATGCACATCCCTGTCTTTGCTATTGACGGTTTCTGGAGGCCTCGTGGATTCCTTGACTTGTAACCTCTTCTTTGAATCACTGTAGCCTCTCGCTTCCACTGTCACATCTCTTTTTTCTTCCTCTGCAGTCAAATCTCCCTCTGCCTCCCTTTTTCTAAGATTTGTGTGTGTGTGCGTGTGGACCATTTTTAAAAGTCTTTATTGAATTTGTCTCAGTAATGCTTCTGTTTTATGTTTTTAGGTTTTTCTGGCCGTGAGGCATGTGGGATCTTAGCTCTATGACCAGGGATCGAAACTGTGCCCCCTGCATTGGAAGGCAAAGTCCTAACCACTGGATTACCAGGAAAGTCCCATTCTCCCTTTTATAAGGACCCCTATGATTACAGACTGGTTCCAAATAGGAAAAGGAGTACGTCAAGGCTGTATATTGTCACCCTGTTTATTTAACTTCTATCCAGAGTACATCATGAGAAACGCTGAAGTGGAAGAAGCACAAGCTGGAATCAAGATTGCCGGGAGAAATATCAATAACCTCAGATATGCAGATGACACCACCCTTATAGCAGAAAGTGAAGAGGAACTAAAAAGCCTCTTGATGAAAGTGAAAGTGGAGAGTGAAAAAGTTGGCTTAAAGCTCAACATTTAGAAAACAAAGATCATGGCATCTGGTCCCATCACTTCATGGGATATAGATGGGGAAACAGTGGAAACAGTGTCAGACTTTTTTGGGGGGGGGCTCCCAAATCACTGCAGATGGTGACTGCAGCCATGAAATTAAAAGACGCTTACTCCTTGGAAGAAAAGTTATGACCAACCTAGATAGCATATTCAAAAGCAGAGACATTACTTTGCCAACAAAGGTCCATCTAGTCAAGGCTATGGTATTTCCAGTGGTCATGTATGGATGTGAGAGTTGGACTGTGAAGAAAGCTGAGCACCGAAGAATTGATGCTTTTGAACTGTGATGTTGGAGAAGACTCTGGAGAGTCCCTTGGACTGCAAGAAGATCCAACCAGTCCATTCTGAAGGAGATCAGCCCTGGGATTTCTTTGGAAGGAATGATGCTAAGGCTGAAACTCCAATACTTTGGCCACCTCATGCGAAGAGTTGATTCATTGGAAAAGACTCTGATGCTGGGAGGGATTGGGGGCAGGAGGAAAACGGGACGACAGAGGATGAGATGGCTAGATGGCATCACGGACTCGATGGACGTGAGTCTGAGTGAACTCCGGGAGTTGGTGATGGACAGGGAGGCCTGGCGTGCTGTGATTCATGGAGTTGCAAAGAGTCGGACACCACTGAGCGACTGAACTGAACTGAACTGAACTGATAATTACATGTAGGGCCTGGCCTGATTTCTGGGATAAATTTCCCATCTCAAAACCTTTAATCAAATCTGCAAAGTTCATTTTGCCATGAAAAGTTATAGGTTCTAGGCATTAGGACCTGAACATCTTCAGGGCCATTATTCCACCAACCACAACACCTTTTCCAACTGGATGACTCTGAGGATCTTGTTTATTACAGGGGAAACCTTGAAAGATCTGAAAGTATTTGCAAAATATAAAGCTGACAAGGCTACCCCAAAAGCAAATGTGTTAGCTTTAAGAAGTGTTACTTGGCCAAAGAAAATTCTTTAGGAATTCAAACTGCTAGCAAACAAAATGTTTATTTGCTGAGAAATACATTTTACTTGAGTAGCAGCTCTGATTACAATTCACAATTTGTGTATCACTATTGTTGGCACTGTCATGATGACTTCTGATAATTTCACCCTGCCTTGTCAGACAGGTGTTTTCCTTAGAGTTTCCTCATTTCTGGAACTTCTTTTTCAAACTGATCATGAGTCTATGGAACTTTGGGCTGTGTCAAAAAACACAAGACCTTGTTTTGCTCACAATAACTTGTGGAGGGAGCATGCATCAAATGAAGAGAAAGGCTGTTGAATTTTGGAGGAGTGTTAATTTCCTCCACATCTGAAACAGTCCTAGAGAATGTGCTGGAATGCTTGAGGAAGGTGGACACATCCTGCCTGACACAGCTAAAGCTCCTGCATGTCCCAATGAAGATAGAAGGTCCAATGTGCCACAGTGAAAACCCAGCACAGCCAAATAAATAAACAAATATTAAAAAACAAAATTTAAGAAATAGGTGAATGTAGTTATTCCAGGACTGATATGAATGGCAGTAGGTAGGGGTGTACTCCAACCAGGTGACTAATTCAGGGCTGGTCACTTGCCTTCTTTAACCCTGGGCTCCTCACTATTTGTTCTTTTCCAGTCATTCAGTCATTCAGTCATGTCCAGCTCTTTGTGATCCCATGGACTGCGTCTCGCCAGGCTTCCCTGTCCTTCACTATCTCCCTGAGTTTGCTCAAACTCTGGGGCTTCCCTGGTGGCACTAGTGGTAAAGAACCAGCCTGTCAATGCAGGAGATGTAAGAGACACACTTTCTATCCCTGGGTCAGGAAGATCTCCTGGAGAAGGAAATGACAACCCCCTCCAGTATTCTTGCCTGGAGAATGCTATGGATAGAGGAGCCTGGTGGGCCACAATCCATGGGGTCACGAAGAGTCAGGCATGACTGAAGGACTTAGCATGCATGCATGCCCATTGAGTCAATGATGCCATCCAACCGTCTCATCCTCTGTCACCCCCTTCTCCTCCTGCCTTCAATCTTTCCCAGCATCAGGGTCTTTTCCAATGAGTTGGCTCTTCACATCAGGTGGCCAAAGTAGTGGAGCCTCAGCTTCAGCATCAGGACTCTCAAGAGTCCTCTCTAGCACCACAATTCAAAAGCATCAATTCTTTGGCACTCAGACTTTTGTGGTCCAACTCTCACATTCATACATGACCACTTGAAAAACCACTACAAGCAAAGGGTTTTGCTAGGCTGTCTGTAGGTCTCCTTCGTCTTTCCCCATGCTGGAATTCTTTTAAGTCTATTCTTAAATGTTTCACCTCTGTGTGAGGTCTTCTGGGTCATTATGGAGGTTCTCCTCTTGGGACTCAGCTCCTTGAGATCCTCAAAGCAATGAGGATCACACTTAAAGCACAAAGCAAACCCAGAAACTCAGAACACAAACCAAAGAAAAGGGAAGAGAGGGTTTGAAAGCTGTAGGAAGTCATATTTATTCGCTTTGTAGCCTGTGTGATGTGGAGAAGGAAATGGCAACCCACTCCAGTGCTCTTGCCTGGAAAATCCCATGAACGGAGGAAGGCTACAGTTCACAGGGTCGCGAAGAGTAGGACACGACTGGTGACTTCACTTTCACTTTTCACTTTCATGCATTGGAGGAGGAAATGGCAACCCGCTCCAGTGTTCTTGCCTGGAGAATCCCAGGGACGGGGGAGCCTGGTGGGCTGCTGTCTATGGGGTCGCACAGAGTCGGACACGACTGAAGCGACTTAGCAACTTAGCAGCAGCCGCCGCCTGTGTGATGAAAAGGGATGATTATAACATACTGTATGAATGAAATTCGTACTTATCAGTGGCCGGTCCAGCCTTGTAAACCATACAGCTTACACTATTGGCAAAACATTCAACTCTTGTTCAGTAACCACAGGCCATAAGGCATGCATACATGATGTAAGCCAGTGATTGCTTTGTTCTTTAGGTTCTAACTCAAACATTCTGGGGTTCTCTAAGGTCTGCTATCTCCCCCAGGGTTTCTGACAGTATCAGGGATCTGTGTCCAGCTAAAGTGTCACCTTTCTATCCTTCCCCTACTTTATCATTATAAATCATCACCAGGGTTCTGTTGATTTATTTACATTGAAACTTTTTTAAAAAAAGTTTTAGATTCATAGCAAAACTGAGAGGAAGGAGCAGAAATTTCACATGTACTGCCTCTCCAGCCTCACTCAGGTGTCCCCACCATCAACATCCTGCAGCAAATGGCACATTTGTGACAAGTGACAAACCTGCATTGACATATCACGTAATCCCTCAAGTCCATAGTTTACACTAGGGTTTGTTCTATGGGTTTGGACAAATGTATAATGAAATTAATCCATTATTACGGCATCATATTTTCACTACCCTGAAAACTCTCTGGGCCCTGTCTTTTCATCCCTCTTCCTTCCCTACCCCCAACTCCTGACAACCACTAATCTCTTTACTGCCTTCATAGTATTGCTTTTTCCAAATGTCATATCATTAGAACCATACATTTATGACCTTTTCCTATTGGCATCTTTCACTTAGGAATATACATTTAAATTTCCTCCATGTTTTTCCCATGGTTTTGACGACTCATTTCTTTTTCACACTGAATGATATTCATCACATTTACCTGCTTCCAAGTTTTGCAATTATGAATAAAGCGTCTATAAATGTCCACGTGCAGGTGTTTGTGTGAACATGAGTTTTCATCTCCTTTGGATAAATACCAAGGAGTACAACTCCTGGATTGTACGGTAGGAGTATGTTTTGTTTTGTAAGAAACTGCCAAACTGTCTTCCAAAGTGGCTGTAAGTTTTCCCATTCCCCCCAGCTAGTATCTCATTGTTATTTTAATTTGCATTTCTCTGATGACCTACTATGTGGAGCATCTTTTCATATGCTTATTTGCCATCTGTACATCTTCTTTGGTGGGGTATCTGTCAATGTCTTTTGTCCATTAAAATTTGTTTTTTTCTAAATGTATTTAAAAATTTTTTGTATATTTCAGATAACAATTCTTTATCACAAATCTTCTTGCAAATATTTTCTCCCAGTCTGGGGCCTCCTTTCTCATTCTCTTGCCCTTGTCTTTTGCAGAGAAGAAGTTTTAAGTTTTAAAGCCCAATTTATCAAAATTTGATGGATTATAAAAAGAGTTGCCATGCACAAGATTTTCTCCAGTGTTACCTTCTAGGAGTTTTATGATTTTATGTTCATTCCTATTGATTTTTAATGCAAAGCAGTTTAACTTTCTCTTTTGTATCTTTGTTTCTGCTTGTGATGAATTTACCCACTGATCATGCCTGGAAAATCCCATGGATGGGGGAGCCTAGTGGGCTGCAGTCCGTGGGGTTGCTAAGAGTTGGACACGGCTGAGCAATTTCACTTTCACTTTTCACTTTCATGCATTGGAGAAGGAAATGGCATCCCACTCTAGGGTTCCTGCCTGGAGAATCCCAGAGACGGGGGAGCCTGGTGGGCTGCGGTCTATGGGGTCGCACAGAGTCGGACACATCTGAAGTGACTTAGCAGCAGCAGCATGACATTTTGCTCACAAAAAGAGTTCCCTTTCCGAGAGTATTTCTAGCAACAGCGATTAAAATTATGGCATATTTATTCTCTGCATGAGTAATAGTATTCATGGGTGAGAGGGTTAAGTGTTGCCCAAGGTGAGAGAATTTTGAGCTCAAACTAGAATGTAATCTTGCTTGGAAAGCATCACTTATTTTCTAAGCAAATAATACAAAAATAAATATAAATTTATTATATAGTGATTAAACAGTTCCTTTTCAATAACAGATAATTATCATCTCTGAGCTTCCCTGGTGGCTCAGATGGTGAAGGATCTTCCTGCAATGTGGAAGATCCAGGTTCAGTCCCCGGGTGCGAAGATCTCCTGGAGAAGGGAATGGCAACCCATGTCAGTACTCTTGCTTGGAGAATTCCATGGACAGAGGAGCCTGGAGGCTACAGGCCATGGGGTTGCATAGAGTTGGACACGACTGAGCAACTAACATTTATTTACTTACTTATCATCTCTGAATTTCTCAGGTGGCACTAGTGGTAAAGAATCCACCTGCCAAGGCAGGAGATGCAAGAGACATGGGTTGGATCCCTGGATCAGGAAGATCCCCTGGAGTAGGAAATGGCAACCCACTCCAGTATTCTTGCCTGGGAAATCCCACGGACGGAGGAACCTGACAGGCTGTGGTCCATGCTAAGGTCACAACTGAGCATGAACACAGTTAGTTTAATTGCTCAGTTGTGTCTCTTTGGGACTCCGTGGACTACAGCACACCACGCTTCCCTGTCCATCACCATCCCCCAGAGCTTGCTCAAACTCATGTCCATCGAGCTGGTGATGCCATCCAGCCCTCTCATCCTCTGTCATCACCTGTTCCTCCTGTCTTCAATCTTTCCCAGCATCAGGGTCTTTTCCAATGAGTCAGTTCTTTGCATCAGGTGGCCAAAGTATTGGAGCTTCAGCTTCAGCATCAGATTGAGCATGCACGCACATTATTCAGATTCAGATGGAGCAAGCACATACATCATCTCTAATATCTCCTTTGGCCTTCTTCTTGTGGTTATAAATCCCTTTCCTTTTAATGTAATCATGAGTAAATTGACCCTTTCTCCATATCTGAACACTTAATTTTTTTTTTCCCAAAGTGAGATGAACAGAGAGAGTGAGGGGTAGGTGACAGAACAACAGCTTTAGAGTTAGAAGACCTGGGTGGCAGTCATGGTTTGTCACTTATTAGATAACTCACCCTGGAAAATTACTCAGTTGATCTGGACCCTCCATTTCTTTATCTGAAACACGAGTGGCTCTACTAGATGACTCTCAAGTTTCTACAAAAATATCACTGAACTCTAAGTAGGTCACTCTTTATAGCAGATTTTTCCACATCTATGTTGACCCTAGAAAGTCCAAATCTAGGTAAACCCGTTTAAAAGAAAGACCAAGAATACGAGAGGAAATGAGTCTACTATTTTCCACTTCTTAATTATTAAGATCAAAATTCTGGTAAAATCTTTCAGAATTTCCATTAATCATGAAAAGGGCACTGGGCCTCTCTGCTGTCTCTGTCATTAATTGAAAATCTTTCATTTCTCTTCCACCTGGAATTATAGGAGTTTTCTATGTTCTTAACCTTCTTGCTGGTTTGGTTATCATAGAGTCGCCCATCAACCCTGATTTCCAAGAAATACTGTCTTCAGATTTTATTCCTGGCATGCTGGTGTTTCACCTGCTTGGATAGAAACTGGAGAAAAATTCTCTCCCACATCTTGAAAACTCTTGTGAAAAATGATACTAACCACAAAGGCCTTCCTTGAAATGAAAAGAAAACTATTGACATTTTAATGTTTTGGTTCAGCTTTTTCTTCCTGCATTGGTGCTGACAGGTACAATCCCGAGACACATGATTCATTTTCTTGTTGCTGTTCTTTGCTTTACCTCACTTCAAACAATTCATTTGTTTAAGAAGGAAAAAAAAAATGCCTCTATCAGTTCATGGTTTCGGCCTAGAAGATGAGAGTTTTTTTTTTCCGGGAGAATGTCTAGGAAATTGCTTTATCAAGGGTAAGAATTCCAGGCGTACAGTTAGAAGGGGGCCTGCTTCTCTCATCTCAGAGTTTTAGTGACTTAACCAAAAAAGGAAGTGCTGATTTCTTCAAGCCCTGAGCAGGTAGGAAGGCAAGAAAGGGTTCTCTTTGCTCTCAGATGAGCCAAGCATTTGGAACTCTTCTTTTTTTTTAAAAAGCATTATTAAGATTTAATTCACATACCATCTAAGGGTACAATATAAAATTCAACGTTTCAAAAATATATTTGGATGTGAGAATCGGACCATAAAGAAGGGTGAGCACTGAAGAAATGATGCTTTCGAACTGTGGTGTTGGATAAGACTTTTGAGAGTCCCTTGGACTGCAAAGAGATCAAACCAGTCAATCCTAAAGGAAATCAACCCCAAATACTTATTGGAAGGACTGATGCTGAAGTTGAAGCTCTAATACTTTGGCCACCTGATGTGAAGAGCTGACTTATTGGAAAAGACCCTGATGCTGGGAAAGACTGAAGGCAAAAGGAGGAGGGGATGACAGAGGATGAGACATTTAGATAGCATCACCAACTGAACGGACATGAGTTTGAGCAAACTCCAAAAGACAGTGAAGGACAGGGAAACCTAGCATGCTACAGTCCATGGGGTTGAAAGAGCTGGACATGACTTAGCAACTGAGTGACAACAATAGCAAAGATATATTCACAGCACAGTGTGACCATCATTAAAATCTCAGTTTAGAATATCTTTATCTCTCCACCAAAGAAACCCACAGCCTTTGGCAGTCACTCTTTCTTTTCCTCCATTTCTATCTCCTGGCAACCATCCATTTGCTTTCTATCTCAAAGGATTTGCCACCTTTGGATATGGCATATAAATCGACTCATACATGGTATAGTCTTCCGCGTCTGGCTGCTTTCACTCAGTGTAAAGTTTTTGAGGTTCATCCCTGTTGTAGGATGTCTCAGTACTTTGCTGTATCATTTTTTGCTGTTAAATATACCATTGTATGGATACATCCCGTTTTATTTTTGGTGATTGACTCCATGAAAAGGGGAAGAGAAAGCTGGCAAGATTTCACACCGAGGACAGTGTGGGCTGGTAGACAGGAAACAGTGTATAGCTACCTCTTTGAAAGAACTGGGGTTTCCATACAGTATACATTTCCTAAAGCAGAAATGATGCTTCTTCCGTGTGTCATGTCATGCTCTGTGTCCATCTGGCCCTCCTCCGCACTCCAGGCTGAGACTCCTGGACCCCCACCTACTGGCACAGTATTGCTCCACTTTAAGGTCCTATTTTCAATCTTGGGGCTGGAGAATTAATTTAAGAAACATTGCCTCCTTATTTCCCAAGAAGCATTTTGATTTTCCGAAAGCTAACAAGAGATGACCTGTTAAAAAACAAAAAAGGCATCCTGAGATCAAATATATTGGAAATGCCTTACCTTCCCTTTCTGAAGATTTGAAATGAAGCTGAGTATATGACTATCTCTGCAGTAACAGCAGTAAAGTATTTGATTAACTTTGCTTAGCCCAGGGCCACGGACAAGATTACCTATCACCATCTCCAAGGACAATGCGGTCCACAGAAATGTGCGGAGGAGGTGTCCTTCAGGGACCACTGGGACCACTGGCCCAGCCTGACCATGAGCCACAGCTGTGATCATGGAGCTTCTGCCCTGATTGCCGGGACTCTGCTTCCCCGATGGCTTGGCAGGTAAAGAATTCACCTGCAATGCAGGAGACACGGGAGACGCAGGTTTGATCCCTGGGTCAAGAGGCTCCCTGGAGGAGGAAAATGGCAACCCAGTCCAGTATTCTTGCCTGAAAAATCCCATGGACAGAGGAGCTTGGCATGCTAACGTCCATGGGGTCACAGAGAGTTGGAAATGACTGAGTGACTGATGCGTGCAAGCCATATCTCAGGACTCAGGCCACCACCTCTGTCTTATTATTCATGTTTTTCTGCTCTTATCAGTTCACCCAGGGACCCCAACACTGCCCTGAAAACTCAGCCCAGGGGCTGGGGTTCTGTTAGCTCCTGATCAGTTTCCCTGTTGTTCTTTGCATCCTTACTGGGTAAGTCCCTTCATGGATAGCTTGGGATACTCCAGTTTCTTTCATTCTTTGCATCCCGACAACACCTTCTTCTGCCTGGATGATCTATAATTTGCGTAGACCCCAATTTCTGTCCCTCCCTGGGTCCTGGCCCCAGTCACCCAGGCCCCTGTCACACAGTAGCTTAGGTTTCCCAAGGCACCATGTTGGCCATATGGCAGTGCCCCTTTGGAGTAGCACCCACAAGGTAGACGCAAGAGGTCTTTTTCTGAAGTTGCAGCAGGATAGCATCAGTGTGCTCATCCTAACTTGGGGTTTGATTCTGCACCATGTCTTTGCTGAAGGGCCATGAGCTTTAGAGTCTGGCAGACTCAGGTTTTGTTCTTGGCTCTGGCACTTATGGTCATGGGACCTTGTGCAGGATACGAATTTCTCTGCATTCCAGTTTTCCCATCTGTAAATGAGAGGTTCATATACTGACCTCACATCATTGTTGTAAGTACTGGTTTTGAATTGATCTAGAAATCATCATTGTTAACAAGAACCCCATGATTCTGGCATAAGTACTTCCCAAATATCATTTCGAGGGAGACTAGAATAAATAATATATGAAATCTCCTAGCAGAGAATTTACATATGTTGTGAGTTAATATTTGGAAGTCACTAAGAATAAGACCCAGTACATAAGGTGTCTAAGTGCTGTGTAAGTGATAAAAGAAGAAATTTCTCTTTCTTTTTTCTTCTATATAGTAAGGACCTTGAGTCATTGGCTTAGGGAAGAAATTGGAAAATCACCTATATGGCAAGGCTCATCATACCAGGATTTGGGGTGATGGCTCACTTTAGTCAGATTCCACCGTGGTAACACTGGACCACAGAGGGCAACCAGAACCCCAAATAGCATGGAGGAGCTGGAACTGTGCTGGCTGGGAGGTGAAATTCAAATATACTTTAAAAAGATTTTTCTTTAGCTAGAGTGTAGTTGCTTTACAATGTTGTGTTAGTCTCTACAGCAAAATGAATCAGTTATACGTGTACATATATTCCACCTTTTTTGGATTTCTTTCTCATTTAGGTCACCACAGAGCATTAAATGGAGTTCCCTGGGGTATACAATTGCTGTTGTTCAGTTGCTAAGTCAAGTCCAACTCTTTGCGACCCTAAGGAATGCAGCACATCAGGCTTCCTTGTCCTTCACTATATCCTGGAGCTTGCTCAAACTCATGTCCATCGAGTCAGGGATGCCATCCAAAAATCTCATTCGCTGTCAACCCCTTCTTCTTCTGTCCTCAATCTTTCCCAACATCAGGGTCTTTTTCAATGAGTCAGATATTTGCATCAGGTGGCCAAATTGTTGGAGCTTCAGCTTCAGCATTAGTCCTTCCAATGAATATTCAGGATTGACTTCCTTTAGGATTGACTGGTTTGATCTCTTTGCTGTTCTAGGGATTCTCAAGAGTCTTCTCCAGCACCACAATTCAAAAGCATAGTAGGTCTCATTAGTTACCTATTTTATACAGAGTGAAGTAAGTCAGAAAGAGAAAAGCAAGTGTCGTATATTAATGGATACAAGTGGAATCTGAAAAAAATGATATAGATGATCTTGTTTACAAAGCAGAAATAGAGCCACAGACCTAGAGACCAAAGGTGTGGCTGCCAAGGGAGAAGGCAGGGTTGAGATGAATTGGGAGATTGGAACTGGCATATATATATATATATATATATATATATATATATATATATATACACACACACCACTGATCCTATTTATAAATGTACTTTTACAGAAATAATCTTGCCCAAATGAAAGAAAAACTATGTAACCATCAAGCATATTCAGTTCAGTTGATTTCAGTTCAGTTGCTCAGTTGTGTCCGACTTTTTGCGACCCCATGTATTGCAGAATGCCAGGCCTCCCTGTCCATCACCAACTCCCGGAGTCACCCAAACTCATGTCGATCAAGTCAGTGATGCCATCTGGGTATCTCATCCTCTGTTGTCTCCTTCTCCTCCTGCCCCCAATCCCTCCCAGCATCAGAGTCTTTTCCAATGAGTCAACACTTTGCATGAGGCGGCCAAAGTATTGGAGTTTCAGCTTTAGCATCATTCCTTCCAAAGAACACCCAGGACTGATCTCTTTCAGAATGGACTGGTTGGATCTCCTTGCAGTCCAAAGGACTCTCAAGAGTCTTCTCCAACACCACAGTTTAAAAGCATAAATTCTTCGCTGCTCAGCTTTCTTCACAGTCCAACTCTCACATCTATACATGACCACTGGAAAAACCATAGCCTTGACTAGATGGACCTTTGTTGCAAAGTAATGTCTCTGCTTTTGAATATGCTATCTAGGTTGGTCATGACTTTCCTTCCAAGGAGTAAGCGTCTTTTAATTTCATGGCTGCAATCACCATCTGCAGTGATTTTGGAGCCCCTCAAAATAAAGTCTGACACTGTTTCTACTGTTTCCCTATCTATTTGCTGTGAAGTGATGGGACCAGATGCCATGATATTCGTTTTCTGAATGTTGAGCTTTAAGCCAACTTTTTCACTCTCCTCTTTCACTTTCATCAAGAGGCTTTTTAGCTCCTCTTCACTTTCTGCCATAAGGGTGGTGTCGTCTGCATATCTGAGGTTATTGATATTTCTCCCAACAATCTTTATTCCAGCTTGTGCGTCTTCCAGCCTAGCGTTTCTCATGATGTACTCTGCATATAAGTTAAATAAGCAGGGTGACATTATACAGCTTATTACTGATTCCTAAACCATGTAGCAATTTCTTACACACTGCCCCTCATCTCAGATGCCATCTTGAAGGCCCCTGACTTTCTTACCCGGATACCCCCCTTACCCTCCTTTGTCCCCTCAAGTTCAAGCCCAGTATCACATCCCCTCCCCCTTCACCTACCTCTGTCCCCAACTTTACTTTCCCAGATCCCTCGGACACCAGGGAGAGAGAATCCCCAGCACTTAAGGACAAGTGTGTTCTGACTGTGTCTGCACTTTCCCGAACTTGGAATTCACGGTGGCTTCTAAAGAATAAAATGAGAAACTAGCCATCAATTTCTCCTTTTCGTCTCTCCTGGGGGAGTTGCAGCTGGGAGGCAGAGAGGTGTGGCCCAGTTGATTGGACCCTTTCAGTGGATCATTTCCTACTGGAAAGAAAATGAGGGTATCGAGGTGCTGAACAGAGAGTCTCTGTCTTGCCTGTGGAGGCCCCTGAACTACACAACCAGCAGAAACTGCTGTCAGCTTTCTGCAACAAAGCTGTCTTTGCAGATGTCATATTTCAGTGAGGGGTTGGGAGCCTTCTGCTGAGTCCAGAAATAGTTTCTACACCTTGATCCATGAAGCCAGTAGGCAAATCTTCAGTTGTGTTCCATTTAAATGTGTCAACAACTTTGGTCTTTATTTACTTTTTTCTTTCTTTCTATAGAAGCACAATTTCAGAGCAGGTGGTAGTTGCCTTATCTAAACTGTTTGTGTATTATTTGTCTTAGGCATCTAGCCGGGAAAACTACTTCCGTATAAGATACCCAATGGAGAAGGAAATGGGAACTCATTCCAGTATCCTTGCCTGGGAAATCCCATGGACAGTCGGAGCCTAGTGGGCTACTGTCCATGGGGTCGCAAGGGTCAGACACAACTTAGAGGCTGTACCAATGTACCCACACATTCTTGGTGTTATGGCTAAGAAAGCGTTGTACACAAAATTAGAAAAATAGTGATTCGAGTAAGAAACGAGCATGTGTGTATCTTGAAGTTGGTGGTGCAATTTGGTTTAAGAAAAAAACTTCTCCTGCCCCTGAAGCTAATTCGTTTTTCAGATTTTGTCAAACTCTTTGCTGTGTGGTTGGCTTATTTGTTGAGTTGAGTGAATAAATTCTGTAGTATTATCATTATAAAAACAGAACTAAACTTCCTAGATCTGTAATTTTAATTTGCAGTAGATAATTGAAAATAGAAAACTGATTTTTTCCTATTTAAAGGAGAACTGTCACATAAGAGAAGACTAATTGCCTCTCTAATTATAGGGTAAAAGAAGAACCAACAGGTAGAAAGAGATTTTACTCAATGTAAGAAGCAGCCACTCAGCAATGAAATGGGCTGTAAGTGAAGTGGTGAACTACTCATGGCTACAGATGTTCTCTGAGAGGGTTTGGGAAAGGTTAGGTCCTCCTTCCCACTCTGTGATACTGTGTTTCTAATATTGTTACTTTCATGCCAAGTAATCTTAGTGACCGGGGAAATTATTGTGCTCCTTCTGTATTCCTCTCTTACAAAGAATTACTGATGCACAATGACTTATGACAATTATTTATGTATAAGACCAATTCTTTGGCATAGTCAATAAAGCAGAAATAGATGTTTTTCTGGAACTTTTTCCATGATCCAGCGGATGTTGGTAATTTGATCTCTGGTTCCTCTGCCTTTTCTAAAACCAGCTTGAACATCTGGAAGTTCACGGTTCATGTATTGCTGAAGCCTGGCTTGGAGAATTTTGAGCATTACTTTTCTAGCATGTGAGATGAGTGCAATTGTGCGGTAGTTTGAGCATTCTTTGGCATTGCCTTTCTTTGGGATTGAAATGAAAACTGACCTTTTCCTGTCCTGTGGCCACTGCTGAGTTTTCCAAACTTGCTGGCATATTGAGTGCAGCACTTTCACAGCATCATCTTTCAGGATTTGAAATAGCTCAACTGGAATTCCATCACCTCTGCTAGCTTTGTTCTTTGGCCACTCATGCGAAGAGTTGATTCATTGGAAAAGACTGACGCTGGGAGGGATTGAGGGCAGGAGGAGAAGAGGACGACAGAGGATGAGATGGCTGGATGGCATCACTGACTCAATGGACGTGAGTCTGAGTGAACTCTGGGAGTTGGTGATGGACAGGGAGGCCTGGCGTGCCGCAATTCATGGGATCTCAAAGAGTCGAACACGACTGAGCGACTGAACTGAACTGAACTGAACTGAAGACCAATTCTTCTTGATATTACATTATTTTTGACATCAGAAAAGTGAAAATGCTTGGTAGAATTTTCCAGGGGCGGTGGGGGAGGGAGCGGGCATGAAGTCACAACACTGAAATTTTACTGTGGATTTGAACATTCTATCCTTTTCCTTCCAAACCAGTTTTACATTTCTAATTTGAAGCTCTGAATTGATAAAGATAGATGACAGGAATAAAGTAGGTCCACAATCTTTATGTTTCCCAGTAGGTCTGAGTTTTTCTTTTAGGGAATTAAAAACAAAAAACAAAAAACAAAAAAAACGGAAACAAAAACATAAAAAAAACACCACCACCAGGATAAACTGGGCTCTGGTCCCAGCCCCAGGAAACTACCTGCTCAGCCAGGCAGAATGGGGAAGTCTAGAGATAAAGGCCCCGGGAATAGCATATCAGATTTTCTAAGGAGGGGGAATTGCCTTTAGCAGGATTATCTAAATGAAGATAAGGGAAAGGAGGGTGGTGCCCAGGCTAGGAAATTACCAACTCGAATCATAGGAATCTGTAATTCTGCCCAAGGAAACCACTAAGAGCTCATTTTGTGCTGCGGAAAATCTTTCGGGGGTGTTGTCAGTCCTTTGCATGGTGGGCTCAGAGAAATGAATTTAAACAAATAAGCTCAGATATTTTTTTTTCCCCAGAGAAAATGTTTAAAAATTGCAGAAATGCTCCAAGGCAGTGACTCTTCAACTCTTTGGAGTTGAAAGTGAAAGCGCTAGTTGCTCAGTCATGTCTGACTCTCTGCGACCCCATGGACTGTAGCCTCTGTTCATGGAATTCTCTAAGCTAAGAATACTGGAGTGGTTTGCCATTCCATGAGAGAGCCCTTAAAGTCTCTGGAGGAAGCTGTGGCCTGTCTCCTCAGAAACATGCACCTATGTCCATAAACTCAACATTTTTTTTTAAGACAATTTTTTTGAGCAGTTTTAAGTTCACAGCCAAATTGAGAGGAAGGTAGAGAGATTTTCCATATAGTCCCTGCCCTTACAAATACAACAAAATGGTGCTTTTGCTATAACTGAAGAACCCATATGGACATGTCATTATCACTCCAAGTTCATAGTTTATGCTAGGATCCACTCTTGATGTTTTACATTCTATGGGCTTTGATAAATGTATAATGACATGTATCCATCATGACAGTATCACACAGAGGATTTTTCACTGCCCCTAAAATCCTCTGTGCTTCACCTGTTCGTCTCTCCCAACACCAAAAACCCTTGTCAACCACTGTCTTTTTTTTTTTTTTTTTTTTACTGTTGCCATAGTTTACCTTTTCCAGAGTGTCATATACTTGGAATTATATAGTATTTAGCCTTTTCATATTGGCTTCATTCACTTAGCAATACATTTGTTCTTCCAGGTCTTTTCTGTGGCTTGATAGTTCATTTCTTTTTAGCACTATCACAGTTGAGCTTATATATCCTTGGGTTCAGCATCTGTGAACTCAGCTAACTGGTGGATGGAAAATATTCAGAAAAAATTTCCAGAAATTTCCAAAAAGTAAAATTTGAATTTGCTGCAAATCAGCAACTATTTACAGAGCCACTTACATTGCATTAGGCATTATAAATAATCTAGCGATGATTTAAATGTATGAGAGGATGTATGTAGATTATAAACAAATAGTGCAGTGATTTAAACGCAGGAGTTATCTAAGAACTTTGGTATTCGTGATGGGCCCCGGAATTAATCCTCCATGGATACTGAGATAAGAATGTATTCCATTGTCTGGATATTGCTGTTGTCATTGTTCGTTTGCTCAGCTGTGCCCTACTCTTTGTGACCCCATGGACGGCAGCACACTAGACTTCCCTGTCCTTCACCATCTCCCGGAGTTTACTCAAACTCATATCCACAGAGTCAGTGATGCCATCAGTCCATCTTGTCCTCTGCCGTCCCCTTCTCCTCCTGCCTTCAGTCTTTCCCAGCATCAGGGTCTTTTCTAATGAGCCAGCTCTTCGCATCAGGTGGCCAAAGTATTGGATCTTCAGTTTAAGCATTAGTCCTCCCAATGAATATTCAGGGTTGGTTTCCTTTAGGATTGGCTAGCTTGATCTCCTTGCAGTCCAAGGGACTCTCAAGAGTCTTCTCCAACACCACCATGACAGACTGGGAAATGTTAAAAGGAAACAGAAGCAAGTTTGTTAAGGGGGAAAAGAAAGCAGAAAGTTGAAGAGGCTCAGATTTCACGATAAGGTAGATCAGTATTGAAATTCTCATTCTACTGCAGAGTTCTAGCCGTGCAGACTTGGGCAAGGGTGACTTGCACACTTGACAGTAGGCGTGCAGTGAGAATCCTCATCTTTCTCCTTTTATGGTCAATATGGAAGAGGCAGGTGATGGAGAAGCCGCGTGAACTGTATGTCTGGACTGATCTGGGTTCAAATCCCAGCTCTGATGTTATTAGTTGGGTGACAAGGAACAAGTTACTTAATTCCCTAAATCTCTTGTCTCTAAGAGAGGTATAGAAATATTGTACCCCTAAAATGATGCTTATGTAAATAAACTGTTTTCTAGAGAACATTCAACAATTAATAGTCATTATTATGATGAAGGAGGCTAATTTAGTATTAATGGAAGGTACATCTTGAGAGGAAATGGAAGATTTACAAAGAACCTAATGCCAAATTATAAAAATTAAAGAGATATTAATTTGAATTGTTTCCTTACTCTAAAATTTCAGACTCAGGGTTGCTTCTTCCAAATCTCTTTACTTCACTCTATTTCTGTAACCCTTCTATACTCATTCATTTTTTTTTTTTCTCATTTATGACTTCTCTTAAGATCTAGCTCCTACGAAGAGATCTTTCCTAGTTTTTTCAAAAATGGCCCCATAGGGAAGGTAAACTGGTCCACATCTTATTTTCCTTTCCTTGGGAACCAACCAAACAGAACAACAGACAACAAGTTTCTCCATATTATTATCCTACAGTGACAGTGACAGTGAAGTCGCTCAGTCATGTCCGACTCTTTGTGACCCCATGGACTGTAGCCTACCAGGCTCCTCTGTCCATGGGATTTTCCAGGCAATAGTACTGGAGTGGATTGCCATTTCCTTCTCCAGAGGATCTTGCCAACCCAGGGATCGAACCCGGGTCTCCCGCATTGTAGACAGACGCCTTACCGTCTGAGCCACCAGGGAAGTCTATCTTTATCATAATATTCTTAAAAAGATTTTTTTTATTGGAATATAATTGCTTTGCAATGTTATACTAGTTTCTGCTGTACAATGAAGTGCATCAGCTATACCTACACATTTATCCCCTCCTTCTTGAGCTTCTCTTCCACCCTCCAGCTCCCCACGTCACCTGCCTACATCATCACAGAACATCAGGGGCAGCTCCCTGTGCTATGCAGCAGCTTCCCACAGCTCTCTATCTCACACATGTTAGTGCACAATGGCACCCACTCCAGTGTTCTTGCCTGGAGAATCCCAGGGACGGAGCCTGGTGGGCTGCAGTCCACGGGGTCGCGAACAGTCGGACACGACTGAGCGACTTCACTTTCACTTTTCACTTTCATGCATTGGAGAAGGAAATGGCAACCCACTCCAGTACTCTTACCTGGAGAGTCCGATGGACGGACAGGGAGCCTGGTGGGCTGCCGTCTATGGGGTCGCACAGAGTCGGACATGACTGAAGCAACTTAGTAGCAGCTGCAACAGTGTGTATATGTTCAATACTACTCTCTCAGTTTGTCCCACCCTCTCTTCCCCCAATCTCCACTCCATGCCTGTGATGGGCTGACAAGACATCAGAAAAGTACCATATTAATGCAGACATGGGGGTTCTTAGAACTGAGGGCAGGGCAGCTGTGATGGAAGACAGAGAAATTAGTTGGAAGCAAAGTGTGTAAGAGAATTAGTGGCTAATAGAAATGGGGAATGAGAAGTGGGAGTAACCAATGGTGACTTGGATTGGTTGAGTCATCTGGCACATGTTCTTGAACATTTGGCCTCCATCAGGTGCTGTACAGAAAAAGACTAGTACAGGTTCTTATGTGATACGGAAAGCCAAGTCTTATGGGGATTCAAAGTGAAGAATCTTTTCATCCAACTGTGGAAACGCCCTGGAAAAGTAGCCTTTGACTGAAGTCTTGAATAATAAATAAGACGTGGCCATTCAACAACAGTGATGGACTGGGTTGGGGTAGAGGTCATATAAGGAGTTATTCCAGAAATGAGGCTGATGCACAGAAGAAAGGCCCTTACATCAATATACCCTTATTGAAGAGATGCCTCATTGGAAAATACCCTGATGCTGGGAAAGACTGAGGGCAGGAGACGACGGGGGCAACAGAGGATAAGATGATTGGATGGCATCGCCAACTCAATGGACACGAGTTTGAGCAAGCTCTGGGAGATAGTGAAGGACAGGGAAGCCTGGCATGCTGCAGTTCACGGGGTCCCAAAAAGCTAGACACAACTTAGTGTCTGAACAACAGCAACATTGCTGAGTGATAGACAAGACCAGAAGGACTCTTAGGTTTTTAAGAACTTATGATGATAGCGTCACACGTTGGGAAGTGTGGGCAGAGCTCCAGCAAGCAAGGACCTCCCACCTTCTGAGGGTCTCCCCCACGCCTGCAGATACGTATGTTGAGTATTGCCCACTCTGGTTGCTGTCCCCTTCGTAGTGGGTTGGAGCGCTGAAGGCCTGGCTCCAAGAAGAGTGTGACAACTCCCAGAAACAAACACAGTTAATCCCTTTGCCCTCCAGTTTTCACTCTGTCTTTTGTCTTTTCCTATGTCCTTTTGATCACAGCCCTGGTGTTGGTTCTAAGAAGTGCATCTTGAATCCCTTATTAGAGTCTGTGAGCCTCGTTCTTACGGCCCTGGAGAAGGTGATCAGGTAGTTCGAGTGTGATCTTGCTAAGCTGCTCTTAGTCACTCCTGGGAGCTGGATTTGGTTCAAGTTCTAAACCTCTGACTGTAGCTTGGCACTGACAGATTACTTTCTACTCCCACAGTCAAGTCTCTTCTTGGCATACGGGAAATGGTAAATATGTCACAAGTCAGGCAAAACTAAAAAGGTCAGCAATCTTTAAATTGCAGGTGTTGAAGGCCAGAAGGAAGCCGTGGAGTCATTGCCAGACCTCCTGGCAGAATGGCCCGCATGTTGGGGAAAATTGTCAGGTGGTGTCATGTGGTGGGTGGATGGAAAACTCTTTTGGAATGATAGGATGGGAGTGTGGCGTGGCTTGCTTTTTTCTTTTTTTAATTTGAAAAGATGCACACAAGGAATTTTCACAGGTGCCCAGAGGTGATCTTTCCATATTTAGGAAATTTCAAAGTTTTTTTGCGACAGTATCGAGTATATTTTATTTTTAAATGAAGAACTTCCATTTTCTCCTTTTAGGTAAAGTGTCACATGTTAGATTCCCACATCCCACGTTAGTTTTAATAGCATCACCCTCAGTTCTCTAAGGACAGAGTAGTTCTTAAATATCATTATTTCCCTGAGAATGCTCATTGGAGTAGGTTTTCAAAAGGTTGTTGGTTATCTAAAGAATGGGACTGGTGCACTGGGACGACCCAGAGGGATGGTATGGGGAGGGAGGGGGGGAGGGGGGTTCAGGATGGGGAACACGTGTATACCTGTGGTGAATTCTGTTGATGTATGGCAAAACCAATACAATATTGTAAAGTAATTAACCTCCAATTAAAATAAATAAATTTATATTAAAAAAGTTCCTTTAATACTATACTTTTTTCTTCTTTCTTTTTACCTTTCTTCTCCTTTTCCCCCTCCTTTTCCTCTTTTTTCTCTTCCCCTTCCCTCACTTTATCTCCCCTTTACTCCTGGATTCAAATTTCACTTTTCATACTACCTGTGACTCTGGGAAATTTACTTTATATTGCTTTATATATTTTACTTGTTAAGTGAGAATAATACTAGTCATTCCTATATATGTGAGAGATACATATATAACATATATATAAGACATATACATGCTTTCATCTTATAATGTTACTGTAATGACTGTTGTTTAGTTGCTAAGTCATGTCTGAATCTTTTGAGATCCTGCAAACTGTAGCCCCCGCCCCAAGGCTCTTCTGTCTATGAGATTTCCCAGGCAAGAATACTGGAGTGAGTTGCTATTTTCTCTTCCAAGGGATATTTTCAACCCAGGGATCAAACTTATGTCTCCTGCATTAGCAGACAGATTCTTTACTGCTGAGCTACCAGGGAAGCTCAAACATTCATATTAGCTGTAATTACATTGGATGAATTTCAAAATAAGTATTGAATAGATGAAACATAAGCCCATTTTGACCTTTGTTATACTCTTTTAAAAAGTCATGCATTTTTAGTCAACAAACTATTCATTAGAATAACTATGAGCACATAATCTTCAGAATCTGTGACAGTCCTGATAACATTCACAAGGGCTTCTCTCTCTTGTCCTTCCTCAGAATAAAGCCCAATACATAAGGCCACCCCCTTTAGATTTGAACATAGAAGAGAAATACAGACTTAAAAGAAAAGTTGCTTTGCTGTTAAATGTAAAGTCAAGAAGAAAAAGAAAAGGAATAGTGACAAAAATTTTTAAACAGGAATGGGTTATATAGAACCTATTCTTCATTTACAAAAGGATTTCAAGCACTCCCAGGAATTAGACAAAATTTAAATCAACCAAAAAGATAAAATGGAATGCTCAGTTGAAAGGGGAATTGATGATACTTCAAATATGCTGCAAGTAATATCTAAAATCTCCACCATTTGAGAAGAAATAAGAACTGTATTGCCTTGCTCTCTTAGGTAAACTAACAGTTTGGCAAGAATTAAATTTCTGCTATTACAGAGTATGTGCTATAGTTCAGTTCAGTTGCTCAGTCGTGTCCAACACTTTGCGACTCCATGAACTGCAGGACGCCAGGCCTCCCTGTCCATCACCAACTTCCAGAGTCCACTCAAACCCATGTCCATTGAATCGGTGATGCCATCCAACCATCTCATCCTCTGTCGCCCCCTTCTCCTCCTGCTCTCAATCTTTCCCAGCATCAGGGTCTTTTCAAATGAGTCAGCTCTTCGTATCAGCTGGCCAAAGTATTGGAATTTCAGCTTCAGCATCAGTCCCTCCAATGAACACCCAGGACTGATCTCCTTTAGGATAGACTGGTTGGATCTCCTTGCTATAAGGTAACAATTAAAAAAAAAAAACAACCAATAATCGTTTACATTTGATACATACCCTACATGGTACAAAGTGCTTTCATCTAGATTCCCTTATCAATAGTTGGGTGCATATTTACCCCCACTTTTAAAATGCAGAAACTGAGGCTAAAATTCAGTGGTGCCAGAGGGCTAGTTTGTGACTCAGGTGCCACTCAGGTGCCACCAGGCCTTAGTCTTGACTTCTGGCCCAAGGCTCTTTCCTCTAGCCAACCTGACCACATGGCAGTTGCCCAACAAATACTTGTGGGTATTTATGTGCTTCCCTGAGATAGTTCTACTTTCACATTTTATAGAGTATTTACCATTCAGTGTTGATTTCTTACTTGTGTATCTGGCATGGTGGGAATTCCTGAAAGAGAAGGTTTTTCCAGTGTATTTTGTTGCTATCAATTATAGAAAGCGTAACATTCAGTACCCTCTTCTCTGCTCTTCCTTCAGTGAAAGCTCTCATTAGATCTAGCTTTCCAGATTCTCCGAATGATTCCCTACATCCATGTAATTTTCCTCTTATGTATATTCTTTATTGTGACATTCAGCAAGGATCAGAATTCCTTGGAGCTGGAGTGATGAAGAACATTATATCTAAATGAATTGCTTAGTTGTTCTTGCTCTAAAATGAAGGCTCTCTCATTTATAAAGGCTAAAGTTGTGTCCCCATGCTACCAACTTAATATAACTCCCAAAATCCTGTGGAAGAATCAACTAATGTATTTTCTATTGGGGGCAGAGGAGGAAAGTTTATAAATATAGATGTTTTTAATCAATAAGTAAAAGAGTCAACATATTTTCAAGAATTGACTAAACACATTATACTCGAAAACCATTATTTGGTGCAGAAAATGAGAAGGAGAAAAAGAGATGTAGAAAGACAGGGCAAACTAGATCTTATATTTTATACATTAAAAATGATAAAAATGGGGAGGATGAGAAAAAGAAAAAGAAAAAAAGGAAGAAGAAGAGATAAAATAAGCTAAAATCTTGAAAGAAAAATGAAGCTATAATTAAAATAAATTGAGAGTAAGAAATGAATGAGAGAGATCCACATGAAGACGCTTCATATTCTACCCAGGATCCTTAATGTTTTAAGTTCCTGTTTTTAAATTGTCTTTCTAAAGTGATTATGTGTCTCTATCAATTAGCAACACATAGTTCTGGGTGGAAAATTCTCCAGCGGTTTTCATGATGATATACATCATTTCTTAAAATCACATAGCTTTTCTTAACTTTTTTTATTCCCCCAATGGTCCTATACATCATCCAGCTTGGTTAAAAATAATCAGCTGCACTTGCTCATTTCTAGCAGAAAGTTCTTTGCTAGAAAACGTAGTCTGTATGAGATACATGTTTGAACGAGTCTGACAGTTTTCACTTGTGCTTTTCTACAGAGAGGATGTGGTAGTCCTCCAGTGGGGTAGAAGTATTTTGGAAGATACTTAAATTCAATCAATGTGAAGGGTATATCCTTCTGGTTGACCATCATAAAATTGTTTTGGACTTGTTTTAGAGATGCTGTGCTGATAGTTATTTCGGTATAGACCAGAGTTTGTACCAATACCTTTACCACCACTCACAAACGCCTTTACAGATGATGGGCTGGAGTTAAGGTCTGTGGGACAGAGACAAATCAGGGAGTCTTTTCAGTAATGAGTCCAGAGCTTTGACCTTATTGGCGTCATTTCCTGGCGAGCTACCATAGCACTCCACCCATTGAAACATTCTGAATCAAGTCAATGATTCACTTTATCTTTCTGACACACAAACCCCAGGATGATTGGTAGCTCTTGACTTGAGCTGGAGGGCATGGTGGTGCATTCCAGTTGCTTATCTTGTTCCATTATTGGGTTCACTCCCAATGGGCACCTGTGGGCCCTGAAGGAATGTACCGTAAAGGGAAATGTATGTAGTTAAAGTGATAGGGCATCTTAGGATTTGCCTAACCTTTTGTGAGAGGAAGGATGATCAGGATGGTGTGATGTTACATAATCAATAAAAATAATAAGATTCAGAACAGACGCTTGCTTAGGGTCAGGCCATGGTGGAACTCAAGCATGTGTTTGTAAGTCTACTGGTTGACTAGTTTATTATCAGCTAGTTAAATCATGAGACTATGCAGAACTGATGGAAACAGAGTAGAATGATGGCTAACATAACATAACAGGCTTGCAGACTGGGGAGATGTTGGGTAGTGAGTACAAACTTGCAGTTAGAAGGTGCTAAGTTTTGGAGATTTAGTGCACAGATTTGTGATGACAGTCAGTAATATGGCACTGTATACTTCAAAGTTGTGAAGAGAGAAGTCTTAAATGTCCTCACCATAAAAAAAAATCATAAGGCTATAATACTACAAGAGGTTATAGCCATTTCTTATTTATGGAAATGAAGCTGCTAATTAATAAGATCTGTAAAATAATTCTCCTGTATCATTGAATAGTATATTCCTTCCAAAAGAGAATTCAGAGAGTGGGTATTTGCACAGCACTTATTTTCTGACAGAGATGCTAAGACTCAGAGAACACAATGGCTTGCCCAGTCACACAGTGAATTACTGGCATGGTTAATCAGTTATTCTTGAGCCCTAACCAACAAAGTAACCTATTTCTGGAACTGTTTTATGGGCACTTTCCACCTTAGTTAATAAAGCAACTTTACTACTAGATTTGGAAAAAGCTAATGGCCCATGTAAACTATTTGTAGTTAGCTTTCACTTATTTTATGTTGCAAAATCTAACACAAAATATAGCATATTATTGATATCTCTTGATATAATATATTATTTCTAGGACTATCCATTAAGTTGGGAGGACAGTAAAAATTTTGTAAGGCTTGCTATAATATTTTCATAAAAGCCTGGTATTCTAAGAAATAAGATCATTCTTTTATCTTCTAATAGCAATTCTTTACTAGAAAATATTAAAACTCTGAACAAAGGTAGGCTTTTAAAATCGTATTTCTAAGTTAAGTACTGCATAGACTGTGAAATAAGGTTCTTTTTATATGTGGTTTTGGAAATAGTTCATTCTTTTCTGATTATAAAGTATTTGTTTACTGTAAAAATTGATATAGAAACAATATGAAAATAAGGGGGGAGAGTCCCCACTACTGAAGATCATTTCTTTTTCCATTTTGGTGATTTTCTTTCCAATTTGTTTATTTTGAAAAGCATGGATATGAACATATACACTTTCCCATAATGTGTTAACAGAACATTTAAAATGTATCCTACAACTTTATCATAACATCATTGAGATTTTCCCTTTGATAAAATGATTCAAAATTGTTTAAATGGCAACATATCATTCAATACTCTGGATATCCTACAGTTATTTTAATCACTGCCCTATTTTTAACTGTTTGGGTATTTTCTTTCCTGTTCTCTGTAATGCTGCTATGATCAGTCATGTGTGTCATTTTCTCAAGCATTTCTGGTTATAGTCTTAGTATATACAGATTGCCTTAAATGAAAAATTAGGTTTAGTCATTTCTAGAAAAGCTCCAGAACATAAACAAATGAATAGCTAAATGATCCCTAGCAGGAGTACAGCAAACCTACCTAACATTGGAATGTTTAAACATCACATATTAGAGCTTGGAGCCTGTCACATGCTGGCCTTTTAGCTGATGGTATTCATATGCACCAGGTGGAAATTGCTGGCTCAAATGTGAAACTATCTGTTCTGAAGGAACTTGTGGCCTAGGTCCCTACCTGTGCCTTGACCCAGCAGCATTCCTAAGCAAATTATTCTCTGCCTCATTAGGTTATTATAGCTGGCTCCTTCATGTTACCTTTGAAAGGCATGCAGGGGAATTTTCAAATTTACAACAGGGAGCTACCAAGATTTCATCATCAGAGCAATAACTCAATTACCTATTAAAAACCTTTGATCTGTTAAATAAATACACTAAGTATTTAGAGGCTTCTTTGGAAAGTACAGGACTGCTCTCCTCCCTTCCATTGGCTCTCTTCTTCCGGTTCTTCGATTTCCCTGGCAAAATATTTACTTCAAGAGTTCAGGGTGTGGTGTGTACATTTCACAGGGCATTTTGTCTTTGTGCCAGAAAAAAATGAAAAGTACCCAACAATTAATGAGACAGAGGCTAGGACTTATCACAGTAATTGATAGTGTGCTGGCATTTGCTACATTTTAGACTCTTATTTCATAAAAATCTTAAGTAAATACATCTAATTCTGGATATTGTGAAATGTACAGGGATCTGGGTTTACCTGATCAGAGATTTCTAGTAGGTAGCTTTGCAATCTCAAATCTATTGATATTAAGTATGTACACTTTTGAAAGACCCTGAAATTGCATTTCTTGGACCTACTTTAAGAGAATAATTAAGAATACATGCAAAAATTCATCTGTAGTTTGTCCTTCATAGTGCTGTTTATAAAAACTGAAGAACTAGAAACAGCCTGAAAACAAGGATGATTATGCAATGGGAAACTACACAATAATCTAGAATGATGGTATAGAGAGTGCATTTGTTAATATGAATGGATGATTTATCTGTATTTTTAAATGAAATGGATAAGTTTTGGAGAATATGAGCACTCTGATTAAATTTATGTTAAGTATGTGGATATTCTAATAGAATTAAGTCTAGAAGCTTACACAGTTTTTTTTTTAAACCATTGAAATCCTCTGGATGGTGAATACATGACTAATCTTTACATTTCTCTTTTGACTTGTTTATATCTTTTTTATTTAAACAGATTATATGGTGGTGTTATATTTTTAAGTGCACAAATCTCTTTAAAGCTCTATTTTTTTTCCTGCATTATGTCTTACAGACTTTCTTCATCCTTAAGAGAAGAAAAGACACCAGAAGACTTATGTATTCAGCTTGACATACACACTTTATGATAATTTTTTTTTTTTGCAAGGAAAAAACTAAATATTCAACCATTTCTTCTAAACCATTAAAACAATCCAGGAGCAGATATGACTCCAGAGTCTATAGATAAATATGATGCTCTCGTCATTGCTTCCCTCAGCTCACAGCAACCATTCCTAATACATAATGAAACTTTTCTCTATATCTTGTATTTAGCCTCAAAATCATTCTTAGCATAACAGTTCATAAAATGTTAGCTTGTTTGTCTCATCAGGAAGTTATCATACTAAAATCAGTCATAACACTGTTGAATAATATTTATTGCATTTTCCATTGAATATTGTTAAAAGGGAACTCTATTAAACCAAGAAACACTAGCATCTCATCAGTGAAAACCCTTTAATGAAAATATGACCTATGCTTTAGAATGATAAAAAAAAGAAGTGAAACCTAATTTTAGCAGGATGAAATTTAAAATAAATGTTACAAATATAGAAGATTAAGACTATTTTTGACATACAACATGCCAATCATTGTACATGGTTCAACAATTTAAACCTAAAAAATTTAGATGTCTTCTCATTGTTCCATACCCATACACATACAACGTGAACACTGAATACTTCGGTATCTTGCATGGTATTTATTCAATTTCTTTGAAGTTTTCAATCTCATGATGTTTTATATAGCCTTTTTTGCTCTTTTTCAACCTGGATTTCAAGGCACGCATCTTGGCTTGAACCAGCCAGTCTTGGGGACTCTATTAGTAATTAAGCAAAGAAAGGCAGCACCAGTTTTATAGTATCAGCACTATAATTTGGAAAGTTCATATTTCCTAAAAGACTTGAAGATAAAAAAAAATCAGTCACACTGATGGCATTAAGTTGTCTCTGTAGATGAGATTTTTTTTTTTCAGACAAAAATTTAGTCATGGTCTGTTGACTGGATTGATGATGCAATCCAGTTTGAAGTAACAAGGGAGATTCATTGGCTTCCAGATTTATAGTGGGAAACTCCTGCTAAAATCTCCTGAGCCCTCATGTACTTTGAGAATGGTCTCCTTCATAACGAAAGGTTTCTTGAAAAGCAGCCAAATTCCCAACTTTTTCATTCAGAAGAAGCAAAATACAGACTATCAGAAAATCAAAAGAGTTTTAAAGTGATGGATCTGGAATAACCAGTGTTATACCATCTAGTAACAACAAACTTAGGCTTCCCTGGTAGCTCAGCTTGTGAAGAATCTGCCTGCAATGCAGGAGACTCCAGTTCAATTCCTGGGTAGAGAAGACCCCTGGAGGAGGGATAGGCTACCCACTCCAGTATTCTTGGGCTTCCCTGGTGGCTCAGATGGTAAAGAATCTGCCTGCAATGTGGGAGACCTGGGTTTGAACCCTGGGTTTGGAAGATCCCCTGGAGAAGGGCATGGCAACCTACTCCAGTATTCTTGCCTGGAGAATCCCCATGGACAGAAGAGCCTGGCGGGTTACAGTCTATGTGGTTGCAAACAACTGGACATGACTGAGCGACTAAGCACAGCACAGCAGCAACAAACTTTCAAAAAATAAAAATATAATTGGTTTGCAGTATTGCATTAACTTCAGATATACAGCAAAGTGATATATATATTTGTATATATATATATTTTCAGATTCTTTTCCATTACGGATTATTACAAAATACTGAATATGGTTCACTGTGCTATACAGTAAATCCTTGATGTTTATCTATTTTATATATAGTGGTGTATCTGTTAGCCCCTTATTCCTAATTTATCCCTCCCCTACTGTTCCCCTATGGTAACAGTGAATTTGTTTTCTAAGTCTTATGACAGACTTTTTGATGACGAGAACACTGAATTAGAAAATTAATGTGAAAGAAACAGAAATTGTATTTAAAAGTGCTTAAAAATACTGTGGCTTACTTTCACACATATAGGAGAAAAGTTTTTCTAAGTATCTGAAGCACTTTTTCCCCAGACAGTAGCATATCCTCTCCTGCTTGAGTTTTGTGGTTTCCATTTCTTGAGGATATGTCATATGTTCTTTTTGACCAGGGAAAGTCATTAAACAATGACTTATACTTTGGAAAAACTAGGATTTCAAAAGATAGTGTTGAATTACATAAAACATTTCCCTCTCAAATGTCCATCATGGCTTAAAATTTTTTTTTTTTTCTGAGATACGTAGCATACTGTGTAACACTAACAGTGAAGGTTCTGTTATACATACTAGTGGCAAAAATGTTTCATTAAACAACCTATGCCCCCAACCCATGTTGAAAGTCAGATGTCTTGTTTGTTTGAAATTTCATTAAATTTAATATAATCTAATGTTTTTGAAATTTGGTGTTGGAGAAGACTCGTTAGAGTCCCTTGGACTGCAAGGAGATCCAACCAGTCCATTCTGAAGGAGATCAGCCCTGGGATTTCTTTGGAAGGAATGATGCTAAAGCTGAAACTCCAGTACTTTGGCCACCTCATGCGAAGAGTTGACTCATTGGAAAAGACTTTGATGCTGGGAGGGATTGGGGGCAGGAGGAGAAGGGGATGACCGAGGATGAGATGGCTGGATGGCATCACTGACTTGATGGACGTAAATCGGAGTGAACTCCGGGAGATGGTGATGGACAGGGAGGCCTGGCGTGCTGCGATTCATGGGGTTGCAAAGAGTCGGACACGACTGAGTGACTGTACTGAACTGAACTGAATGTTAAAAATGTCTAAATAGTCTCTAGGATGGCTTTATATTTGGTTCCAGACAGTTATTGATTTTATATGGTTGTTAACCAATTAAGTCCTCAAAAGCAAGATTGGCTTCAGCTATGCTTGAGTCCAGGTGAGACTGTCGTATGTGGGGGAAAGAATCTTCTCCATTTGGATGTCCATTGAGCGTTATAGACAGGACAGGAATCCTGGTTCTTCTCTTCCCTCAGTAATCCACACTGCTCTCACTGATCCCCGATTAAATTGCACTGCCACTCCCTTAGTTATTCAAGACAAAACACTTGGAATCATTCCTACTTTTTCTTTCACATTCACTATCCAAATATATATAAAAGAAGTCTTCTTTTTATCTTTATATTCCCAATTTAACTACTTCTGACCATCTCTACCATGTCCACCCTGCTATCAACAAACTTCCTCACTGCTTTCCTTGCTTCTATCCTGTTCTCATTTTAATATTTATTTTTATTTCTTTATTTAGTTGACTGCACTGAGTCTTAGTTGCAGCATGTGGGATCTAGTTCCCTGACCAGGGATTGAACTCTGGGCCCTCTGCAATGGGAGTGCAAGGTCTTAGCCCATGGATCACAAGGGAAGACCTGTTCTCCTTTTAAAATCTTATACCGTTTCCCTACATAAATTTATCCAATGGCATCCTATCTTGTCCCATTTGGGCTTCCCAGTGGTAACAAATTCGCCTGCCAAGGCAAGAGACGTGAGTTGGATCTCTGGATTGGGAAGATCCCCTGGAGGAGGAAATGGCAACCCACTCCAGTATTCTTGCCTGGAAAATCCCATGGACAGAGGAACTTGGCGGGCCACGGTTCATGGTGATGCAAAGAGTCAGACACGACTGAGTGACTGAGCATGCGTGGACCCCCACCCCAGTTAGAACAATCAGGCAAACTCCTGACCAAGGCCAGCAGAGTCTTCCCCGATCTCTCTCCTGGCTGCCTCTCTGTCCTCATTCCACACCACCCTGGCCCTCACTCCCTCTCCTCCCGCACGCGGGCCTTGCTGTCCCTCAAGCTTCCCAAGCAGTTCCCTGTCTTGGGGATGTTGCCCTTGCTGTTGCCTCCACTTTGGGTGCTCTTTGCCCAGACCCTACAGAGCTCTCTCCTTGACTTCATTCAGTCTCTGCTCACTGTCTCCCCCAGAGGTTCTTTCCAGAGGGCCTCACCTACATGGCATGCAAGACCTTTCCTGATCGCCTCACTCAAATGGCACTCATGAATAGTCTTTTTCATCATTCCGCTTTAGTTTTCTTCATAACACTTACATTACCTAATATTAAATTACTTACCTGTTAATGTCTTTCTTGTCTGTTTCATCTACTACAATCCAAGTTGCACGTGGGTAGAGACTTTGTTCTGTTTATTATGCTATCCTCGGTGCCATGAATAGTCTCTAGTGCTAATGAGGTGCACAAATACCCTTGTTGAATAAATGAATTCCTCTTCTCTTGTGTGAACAATAGGGCCTGTGTCAATGAGGCACCCTCTCTGGATCTTTCCTTGGAGGGGTAATCATTCACATTCTTTACCCTTCATCCCTTACTTTTCCTTTTATGTGAAGAGAAGTATAATCAATCTTAAATATTCATTGGAAGGATTGATGCTGAAGGCGAAGCTCCAGTACTTTGGCCACCTGATGTGAAGAGTCAACTCATTGCGAAAGCCCCTGATGCTGGAAAATAGTGAAAGCAAAAGGGGGTGACAGAGGATGAGATGGTTCGATAGCATCGCAGACTCAATGGACATGAATTTGAGAAAACTCCAGGAGATAGTGGAGGACAGAGGAGCCTGACATATTCAGTCCACAGGGTCGCAAAGAGTTGGACATGACTGAGCGACTGAACAACAAAAAAAGTACTTGTGTGTGTGTTTGTGTGTGGGTGTGAATGCAGGTGTGTATATGTTTAAAAAGGTAAGACCAAGCAGAAATGATTTTCCACAGCAGGAAGGTGGCCATAGCATTTTCACAAATCAGAATTCCACTTAGAATTCAGTGGGAAAGATTCATTCTCTCATAGTGGCACAGCAGAGAAATTTTTTTCTAGATGTCTGCAAAGAATGTTTCCATTTTCCCAAATGTCAAAAAAAAGCACCAATGGTCCATCTGCTGGGCCCTCCATAGACTTTGTGATGTTATCGCCCTAGTATCAACAAACTTCCTCACTGCCCTCTCTTATGTTCTCCTTTTAAAGTTTTTTTTTTATAATATTTGCTATTAAGTGAAGGGGAAGAGTGACTTCCTAGTTGATCAAAACAGTTGAGCAGAAGATACTGAAGGTAGTCAGTGGGGTGATGAAACTGCTCTTAATGTGATTTTGGTGCCCTTGAGAGGAGGCAAGTCTTCACTGTCAGGTGAACTGGCTACAAAGTAGGAAATCTTCAATCTGCCAACTTTGAAAGGACCAGAGGCTATGTAGCCCAAGATGACAGCAAGATGGAGACTTTGACAGTAAGAGAAAAGTTAGAATTTTCAGTGGCCATTTGACAAGAATGGAGCAGTCAGGCAAAAACAAAAACCAAAAACCCCAGCATACTGACAAAATCATTCAAGACCTTCACATAAGCCAAGTGGGGGACTCAAAGGTGGGAAGCCAGCAAATTTAGCAGAGTGTCTGGAAGAGAGAGAAAGACAACCAGCATTAGAATGGAGGGGATTTCAGATCCAACGATCCTGTGTATGGTTAGCTCACCATGGACTTGTTGTTCAGTTGCTTGGCCATGTCCTACTCTTTGAGACCCCATGGATGGCAATATGCCCAGATTCCCTGTTATTCACTGTCTCCTGGAGTTTGCTCAAACTCATGTCCATTAAATCAATGATGCCATCCAAACATCTCATCCTCTGTCATCCCTTTCTCCTCCTGCCTTCAATCTTTCCCAGCATCAGGGTCTTTCCTGATGAGTCAGTTCTTCTCATCTGGTGGCCAAAGTATCAGAGCTTCAGCTTTAGCATTAGTCCTTCCAGTGAATATTCAGGATTGACTTCCTTTAGGATTGACTGGTCTGATCTCCTTGCGGTCCAAGGGACTCTCAAGAGTCTTCTCCAGCACCACAATTCAAAAGCATCTATTCTTCGGCACCCAGCCTCTTTATGGTCCAACTCTCACATCTGTACATGACTACTGGAAAAATCAAAGCTCTGACTATATGGACACTTGTTGGTATCGTGGGCTTGGAGCTGGCATCTCAAATGCAATCCTTTTCCTGGAGAAGATGTCCAGGCAGGGAAGGAGCATCGTCTTCTCCATTCATCAGACCCATGACTCCACTTTTAAACTGTTTGATAGCCTTACCTTGTTGGCTTTGGGAAGGTGAAGTTTTATGGCTATGCATAGGAAACTTTGGCACTACCTGCATCCACTGGTTATGACTGAGTCCTGTAATAGCTCTGCTGATTTCTTCCCGTATGTCGTTAATGACACTCCTCTGCTGTGACCACCCAGAAACCGAGGCGATGGAACTGGAGAGTATTGAAGAGCCTCCCATAAGGATAAACAAAGCAGGGAGGAGTGAGCCATATTTTATTTCTCTTCCTACAGAGAAACTAAATCTGAACTGGAGGGTCTCTCAGTAGGTCAGAAAAGAAATATGGTTTTCACATATAAAACATATACAACTTTGCTCATAGACTGGGGTGGGTGTCCAAGCTCAAAAATTTACTTGGCAACCCTCAAGCTCCATTCCTGTTATCACAAAATTGGTTATAGGGGTCTTTAGTTTGGTCTAAACAACAGCCCTGCAGAAATTCAGAATGAAGCTGACTTCCAGTTTTATTGGACCCACAACCAGTGCTTTAACAATCTCTCAGTGGTATCTCTTTTAGTTCTTGAAAAAACAAAAAACCCAAACAATTAATACATGAATCTACCACTGGCTGTGCTTCTCTGGGAGCTCAGATGGTAAAGAATCTGCCTGCAATGCAGGAGACCGAGGTTCAACCCCTGAGTCAGGGAGATCCCCTGGAGAAGGGAATGGCAATACACTACAATATTCTTGCTTGGAGAATTCCATGGACAGAGGAGCCTGGTGGGCTTACAGCCCACGGGGTCTCAATTAATCAGACATGACTGAGTGACTAAACAGCAACAACCAGTGGCTATCAAAGAGTAATATCAAAACTGATCTCTGACCCACCCCCTGTAAAAATGAAGAGTCATATTGACAGGTGTCTTGTATTTAATGTAAAGACTGAAAACTTCTTTATCATGGTGCTTTTCCTCATGATGTTTGCACTGACCTAGCACCTCGGCTCTGGCTCACACTGCAAGTCACAGTGGCATCTTTTGGTAATTCCTCTCTTGACTATTTCTTTAGTGGTAATGATGACATTTTCAGGCTTCTTTGTGGGCATCAGAAATATTAGGCTTTGGTTTTCCTAGATCCAACATATAAGTATTCCTCAGTGTGACTACACAGCCTTGAAACATAATGAATTTATGACAAAGCTTTTGTCTCAGGATCAGTGGGACACGAGGAAGCAAGACATGTGCATATTCAGTATGTTCTGGAAAATATTTTTTACAAAACAGAGCTGTCCTCCTGGGTTCTAGGCGGAAGTCATCTGGTCTTAGCAAGTACAGTAGTTATTTTCTTTCTAATTACTTGCTTCAAATTGGTATTCCTAGGAAAGCTTTCTTAAACCATTGTAGCAAGTTATCTCTGAAACCTACAGTCACATTCTTTCAGTTTACCTTTGATTTCAGCCCCAGGGGTAGTGGAGTGAACTGAGATCATATCACTTGGACAGTAACTTAACTGGAGGATGCTATGCTTGTCTTTCTGCTCCAAAACTTTCTCAGGGCTGAGAGAGAATGCTGGATTAACCTCCTCACTTCTGTGTGTGTGTGTGTGTGTGTGTGTGTGTGTGTGTGTGTGTGTTTGTTTGTGCTCAGTCATGTCCAACTCTTTTCTACCTCATGGACTGTAGCCCACCAGGCTCCTCTGTCCATGAAATTTTCCAGGCCAAAATACAGGATTGGGTTGCCATTTTCTACTCCAGGGGACCTTTGCAACCCAGGGATTGAACCCATGTCTCTCGCATCTCCCGTATTTGCAGGTGGATTCTTTACGACCAGCACCACCTGGGAAGTTCAAGCATAACTTGAAACTATAAGGGGTTGAATCCCCCGAGGACACTCCTGAGATAACGAGGCATGTGAGCTGGCTGACAAATGGTCAGTCTGTCACTCTTCAGGGGGATAACTCTATAAGACATGTCTTTGCTTCCTGGAGGTTTTAGTGTAAAAGATCTCCCAGTGCCCACAGAATGACCTTGAAATCCTTCCCTTGCTTCCTCTCCCTGCCTGACTCTTGTTTCCTGGGATTATGTCTCACATAAGTTATTTATACCTGAGGCCGTGCTTTCAGGGGAGTCCAAACTCATGCCAAGAAGCAAGATGCTTTATTTGCGTCAAGCTGTCATTGTGGAATTTGCATTGTTGCCACCCTCCAATGAAGCTGGGGCTTGTTATTTTTTTTGTTTGCCATCTATGCAATGCTTCAGTGTTTGGTGTACATAATTAAGCCTGTACAGAAACTACAATTCGTGACACTATCTAAAGAAAACAGAAGTATAAGTTGATGATATATAATTCCACCCATTTGATAATCAGATAATAAAACTTTGAGGAGGAAATGCAGAACAATCTCTGACCTGGGGAGGAGGATCTGAATTCTAGATCCGGTCATAATGGTTCAATGTTGATGAAGTCAGACCACTCTCTGGCTTGCATGTCCTTATCTTTAAAATTAAGATATTGAGCTGGATGGTCACCACCCTTCTCTATCTTTGAAATTCTACAGTTTGATTCTATTCAGAAACCATGGTAAGAAGCATGTTTGTTCCTTGAAGCTCAGCCAGGACCCACTTGTATGGAAGCCAGAGAGTTCAGGGCCGTCTAATTCCTTGTCTTTGCATCACGTACACCCCTGTAAGGAAACAAACATCATGTTCTCTGTTAAGACACCCAGCACACAGTAGTGATCAATACATGCTATTTTTTTAAAAATGTGCTTTAATTGTGGTAAAAGTCCCATAATATAAAGCACATTACTTTAATCATGTTTAACTGTGCAGTTCAGTGGCACTAAGTATATTCACACTGAAGCACAATTTTCACCATCATCCATCTTGAGACTCAATGTTTCACCGTCCTAAACTGATCTGTCCCCATTAAACACTCACTCCCCACCCACTCCTACCCCTGCACCCCTCAGCCCCGGGCATCTACCAATGTGCTTTCTGACTCAATGACTTTAACTCTTTTAGGTATCTCAAGGGGTTCCCCTGCGCCTCCCCAGCTGGTAAAGAATCTGCCTGCAATGAGGGAGACCTGGATTTGATCCCTGGGTTGGGAAGATCCTCTGGAGAAGAGAAAGGCTACCCAGTCCAGTATTCTGGCCTGGAGAATTCTCCTAGAAGTGGAATCAAAGGTGCAGAATTTGTCTGCACCTAATGTATATTGGAATGCCAATCAATGCTGTTTTAAAAGGAACTTGTATCATCATCCAAAAAACTTTACATGGAATCCCTATCAGAAAGAGAATAGCTTTTGATGGTTACTCTGTTAAATCAGCGTGGCATGTCTTGTGTTCATCATAGAAATGGAAGGGGAGTTAAGTCATTTTTAAGTGACCATATTTTGTTAATTTTTATGAAATATTTCATATAATATGAAGATGGCACTTACCGTATTGCTAGATTTTATTTATTTCTGTGTTTTCATTTTCTTACAAGCTCCCTTGAATGCCGTTGTCATGCTCTGGTCAGCCATATGAGCGACTCTGTACCTTCCACGTAAAACACGAGTCACATTTTTTTTCTGAGGGAAAAAAAGCAAGACACCAAGACTCTACTACATGAAGGAATTAAGACTCATCAAGAATGCCTGACATATTTGAAAAAATAGCCAGAACCTGAATTCCAGTGTGATATAGGTATCTAATAAATTAGGTTTGAAATAATTTTCTTATGTTAACCTCATTAGCATGTTCACCAAATGAGCAAAAAATTAGTTGAAGGTCATATTCTTAAAAAGGTTTTAAGTGACTAATATGAAATGAAACACCTTTGAAAAGAAAGAAAGGGTACCTGTGGGCTGGGGTGAGTGTTAGATGTAGGTGGGTGGGATAGTTTTTGTTGTTGTGTTATGAAATTTATTGAGATATAATCCACATGCCATAAAATCCACCCTTTTAAAGTGCACAATTCAATGTGTTTTAGTATAGTCACAGGATTATAGAAGTCATCACTATTTTTCGATTAAAAAAATAAGGAAACGTCATAACCATTAGCAGTCACTCTTCCTTCCCCTCCCTTTCCCCTAACCCCTCAGTCTACCCTCAGCTATCAGTATTCGACTTCCTGTATCTGTAGGTTTGCTGGTTTTGAACATTTTCTATAGATGGACTCATTATAGTATGTGGCCTTCTGTGTTTTTTTTTTTTTCTTTTCACTTGTTTAAATGTTTCCAAGGTTCATCCATATTGTATCATCCACTAGTATTTTTTTCATTTTTATTGCCAAGTAACATTCTATTGTACACATTTGCTACATTTATGTATTTATGTATCTGTTCATCAGTTGATGGTGTTTGTATTATATCCACTTTTGGGCTATTATGAAAAATGCTGCCACAACATTCATACAAGTTTCTGTGTGGAGATAAATTTCTCTTGAGTGTATACCTAAAAGTGGAATTGCTGGGTCATATGACAATTTCACAATCAACCATTTGAGGCACTGTCAAAATGTTTTTCAAAGTGGCTGCACCATATTTCACTCCCATCAATAATACATGAGGATTGCAACTTCTCCACTTCGTTTTTGATGATATCCATCCCTGTGGGTGTGAAGTGGTATGTTATTGTGGTTTTGATATACAGACTGAACTGAACTGAATGACTAATCATGTTAAACATCTTTCCATGTGCTTTCTGACCACTTATATATCTTAGGAGAAATGTTTACTTAGGTATTTTGTCCATTTTAAAATTGGATTATTTATTTTTCCATTAGGAGATGGGGGTGACAGAGGATGAGATGGTTAGATGGCATCTTCAGCACAATGGACGTGAGTTTGAGCAAATTCCAGGAGACAGTGAAGGACAGAGAAGCCTGGTGTGCTGCAGTTCATGAGGTCACAAAGAGCTGAGCATGACTTAGCAACTGAACAACAAAAACCTTCACATTATTGAGTTGTAGGGGTTCTTCATATGCTCTGTATACAAGCATTAAGCTCCTTTTCAGATGTATGATTTATAAGTATTTCCTTCCTTTCTGTTGAGTTTTTCACATTTTTATAGTTTTGTCTGAAGCATGAAAGTTTATAGTTTTGATAGAGCCCAGTCTGATTTTGTTGCTTGAGCTTTCGGCCTTGTATCTGAAAAATCATTACCCAACCCAGGGTCATGAAGATTTACTTCCATGTTTTCTTCTAAGAGGGTCAGAGTTTAAACTCTTATATTTAGGCATATGATCCTTTTTGAGTTAAATTTTGTGTATGGTGTGAGGTAATATCATTAACATTATTAAGATAATTTTTTTTGCATGTCGATATCTAGTTGTCCCAGCACCATTTTCTGAAAAGACTATTCTTTCTCTCACTGAATGGTCTTGGCACCACAATAAATAATCAGTTGACCATAGATACAAAGGTTTATATCTGGACTCTCAATTCAATTTCATTGATGTATTTGTCTACACTTAAGCCAGTATCACATGTGTTGATTAGGTTTATAGTATAGTATGTAATCGGGATGCTCTTTGGGATCCTTTGCAACCCCATATGAATTTGAGTACTGTCTTTTTCCACTTCAAAAAGAGTCAGCTGGGAATAGAGATGCAGATACAGAGAACTGACTTGTGGATACAGCAGGGGAAGGAGAAAGTAAAGAAACGAAAGAAAGTGAAGTTGCTCAGTCCAACTCTGTGACCCATGCTCTGTAGCCTTCCATGCTGATCAGTCCATGGAATTTTCCAGGCAAGAGTACTGGGGTGGATTGCCATTTCCTTCTCCAGGGGATCTTCCTGACTCAGGGATCAAACCGAGGTCTCCCTCATTGCAGGTAGATGCTTTACCGTCTGAGCCACCAGGGAAGCATAGGGGAAGGAAAGGGTGGAACAATTGAAAGAGTAGCATAGAAACGTATACATTAACCATATGTAAAATAGACAGCCAGTGGGAATTTGCTGTAGGATGCAGGGAGCTCAACCCAGAGGGGTGGGATGGGGTAGAGGATGGGAGGGGAGGCTCAAGAAGGAGGGGACATATATATATACCTATGGCTGATTCATGTTGATGTATGGCAGAAACCAACACAACATTGTAAAACAATTATCCTTCAATTAAAAAGAGATTTATATATATATAAAGAAATTTATATATATATATAAAGAATTCAGCTGGAAGTTTGCTGGGACTTGTGTTGAATCTGTAGATTAGTTTAGAGAGTAGTGACGTCTTAAGGATCTTCCAACCCATGACATGGGAGGTCTTTCCATTTATTTAGAAGGCTTCTTTAAAGTCTTTAATAATGTTTTGTAATTTTAAGTTACTTTTCACTTCTTTGGTTAAATGTATACATAGGTATTTTATTCTTTTATACTACTATTAGAGTAATTATTTTCTTAATTCTATGTTCAAGTGGTTTATTGATATATAGAAATACAACTGATTTTATGTAAATTGATCTTGAATCTTGTCACTTTGTTGAATTTATTAGTTGTAATAGTTTTTTAATAGGTTCTTTAGATGTTCTACATATAAGATTATCTCATTTGCAAATTAAGATAGTTACTACTTCTTTCCCAATCTGGGTGCCTTCGCCTTTTTCTTGACCGGTTATCCTGACTAGAACCTCTAGTACAACAGTGAATAGAAGTGGTGAGAATGGGCACTTCTGTCGTGGTTTTGCTCTCAAGAGGAAAGCGTTCAGTCTTTCAACATTAAGTATGAACAAGCCGTGGGATTTTCATAGAGGACCATGCCTAGTTTGTTGCATTTTTAATTATGATTGGGTGTCGGGTTTTGTCAAATGCTTTTCACATGGTTTTTGTTTTTCATTCTGTTACTATTATGTGTTATATTTCCTAGGTTATGGTGCATGATCCTTTTTATATTTTGTTGGATACAGTTTACTAGTATTTTGTCAAGGACTTTCGTGTCTGTATTCATAAGAGATGATAGTCTGTAGTTTTTTTTCTTGTAATGTCTCTATCTTATTTTGATATCAGTACAGTACTGTCATAGAGTGAGTTAGAAATTATCTTCTCCTCATATACTTTTTAAAAAAAAGTTTGTAAAGGATTGGTTTTAATTTAATTTAATTTTTTTTAATATTTGATAGAATTATCCAGTGAAGCCATCTGTGTCTGGACTTTCCCTTGTGGAAATATGTCTAGCTACCAGTTTGATTGCTTGGTGCATATTCACACTTTCTGCATCTACTTGAGTCAGGTTCATAATTTGTGTCTTTCTAGTGATTTGTTTCTCTCATCTGTTTTACCTAATGCATTGACATACAGTTGTTCATAATTCCCTTGTAGTCCTTTTCATTTCTTAAAGTTGGCAGTGGCGTCTCTTCTTTCATTTCTGTATTTAACAGTTTGTCTTCTCTTCACTCTACCCCTCCCTTTTGTTTCTTGGTTAGTCTAACTAACACTCATTAATTTTGTTGATTTTCTCTAAGAACCCACTTTTGAATCCTTTGATTTCCTCTACTATTTTGTTTTTCTCAAATTCATTTATCCCTGCTCCAAATTCTTTTCTAATCAGTGCTTTTGCAGCACCATACAAGTTTTGGTATGTTGTATTTTCATTTTATTTCCTCTCAAAATATTCTCTACTTTCTTTACTGACCTCTTCTTTCACACATCAGTCATTTAGACACGTATTGTATAATATGTGTTTAGACATAGCTGTGAATTTCCCAAATTTTCTTCCATTGTTGAATTCTGATTCCATCGTGGTTTGAAAACATATTTCGTATGGTTTCAATCCCTTTAAGCTTACTGAGACGTGTTCTCTTCCTCAGCACATGATTTATGGAAGAATGTTCCATGTACACTTCAGAAAATTGCCTCTTCCATGGTTGTTGGCTGGAGTATTCTACTGAAGTCTGTTAGGTCTGGTTGGTTTATACTGTTCAAATCTTCTGTTTTATTGTGCTTTTTATGTCTAGTTTTTCTATTCATGATTGAAAATGTGGTATTGAAATATCTGACTTTTATTGTTGGATTGTTTATTCTTCCCTTCAGTTCTGTTTATTTTTGTTATATGTATTTCGCAGTCTTGCTGCTGGCTGTACTGCTGTTCAGTCCCTAAGTCCTGTCTGACTCTGTGACCCCATCAACTGCAGCACACCAGGCTTCCCTGTCCTTCACTGTCTTCCAGAGTTTGTTCAAACTCATGTCCATTGAGTAAGTGATGCCATCCAACCATCTCATCCTCTGTTACCCCACTGTAAATAGTGCTGCAATGAACACTGGGGTACATGTGCCTTTTTCTGTTCTGGTTTCCTCAGAGTATACGCCAAGTAGTGGGATTGCTGGGCCACATGGTAGTTCTGCTCCATCTTTTGAGGAATCTCCGTATTGTCTTCCACAGTGGCTGTATCAATTTACATTCCCACCAACAGTGCAGGAGGGTTCCATTTTTCCCATAGCCTCTCCAGCATTGTTTGTGGATTTTTTGATGATGGCCATTCTGACCAGTGTAAGATGATAACTCATGGTAGTTTTGACTTGCATTTCTTTAATGATGAGCGATGTTGAGCATATTTTCATATGTTTATTAGCCATCTGTATGTCTTCTTTGGAGAAATGTCTGTTTAGGTCTTTTGCCCACTTTTTGATTGGGTTGTTTGTTTTTCTGGTATTGAGTTGTAATGAGTTGCTTGTATGTTTTGCAAATTAATCTTTTGTCAGTTGTTTCATTTGCTATTATTTTCTCCCATTCTGAGGGTTGTCTTTTCACCTTGTCTATAGTTTTCTTTGCTGGTGCAAAAGCTTTTAAGTTTAATTGGGTCCCCCTTATTTATTTTTGTTTTTATCTCTGTTACTCTGGGAGGTGGGTCGTAGAGGATCTTGCTGGGATTTGTGTTCTTTCTTTATAGTCATACCCTTCCTACAAACCTATTGCCTAGTTTACAATGATATTCTTCCCAGTGGAGAGTTCTTATATTGTCATAAGTTAGATATTCATACCACATTGTCATTATCATTGTAATTTGACCTTTGTTTTGTTGATTATTCACCGCTGATAGGCTCCCCCACTTTTTATTTTTTCCTTCTGAGGCTTTGTATTGAGTTATGTAACCACATTGGCATGAAGAGTTAGGGGAAGAGGGGAGCTCACATTCTGAGCTGCAGTATTGATCAGAGTCACATCAGGGTAGATGTAGAGGAGTGAACCTGAAACTAAATGAAGTCGAAGCTTGAGTCTTACTTACTTAAGAGCTGATGTTTTCCACTACTGGTGGCTCAGCAGTGAAGAATGTCAATGCAAGAGATGTGAGTTTGATCCTTGGGTCAGGAAGATCCCTGGGAGAAGGGAACAAAAACCCACTCCAATACTAGAAATTCAAAAGCTTTGGTGACAGTTGAGCACCAATGATGAAACCATAAATGCCTTGGTGTCCCACCTTGTCCTCTCCCTCCCCAGTTGCCTCTGGAAAGCTCGGAGTGTAGCAGTAGGAGTTCTGGAATGTTCCTAAGTGGGGCTGACCTTTGTTACCACTGTTAACCCTTGTCCTCTCTTCTCAGAGACAAGAGATTAAGTTAAAACGGACACCTCCTCTGGGACACAGGGCAAAGCTACTTTTCCTTCTTTGCAAATTCAAAGGATTTTCCCCTTCTCAGCCTTCCCTCCCCCTCCATCCTGACCTTCACACCTTCCCGACATTAGGGAAAGGCAGGAAGTTTTCCCTGTGGTTTTTCTTTGTGACGACATGCTGGGGCCGTGTAATCAATGGGGAAAACCCCATGTGAGAACACGCCTTCTATGTACATTCCCAATATTTGCTATAAGTAGGGCCATCCCAGGCCCAGGCTGCTATCAAACATCACAGCACTCTCGAGGCACTCGGTACCCAGCACTGAGACATCTGTCCCTCGAGTTGAAAATGATGTGCAGCAGCAAGAATTTGCTCCTGGCTGCTTCGATGTCAGTGCTCTTGCTCCACCTCTGCAGCAAGTCAGAAGGTAAGTGAGGCTCTTTCTGCCGGCTCAGGAGGAAGAGCTCTTTTCATTTTCTTCTAAGCTTTGAGCGCATCTGGGGGTGCCCCAGGGGAATGGAAGCCTGTTTGAAAATCTTCTAAAGGAAGTGATGGGTGTTGTCATCTCACTGGCTCATGGAAGAGGGAACAGTTACTGCTGCCTATCAGGCTTTTTTCTCTGCTGTGAATCTCAGCAGATTTTTTTCAGAATGGGCTCCCAGAGACCACTGAGATCCAGAGAAAGGCCAAAGTGTTATTTCTGGGAGTGATGTAAATTGTGTAACACTACCAGTGAATGGGGTCACTTTGAAATGTAAGCAACACTCTCATTTCCCCAGCTTTCTCACCTCTCAACGAAATAGCTTTGCCAAAGTTCAAAACTCATCCTTTAGTTTGACACCTGACTTCATCCTTGTAAGGCCTTGGGACGTCACTTGCCAACTCTGTGGCTATAATTATCCCCTACAGCAGGTTAGAGATACAGCAAGTTATAATTTAACTTGGAGGAGTGTCCAGGAATTGCTTCATTGCTATAAGAGGACATCACTTTTATCAATAGATGCATTCCTGAAAATACAAGTGTTGAACTTTTATGAACAAAATTAAAAATTCTCATTAACTAATATTACCATTTCAAAAGTCTTTAATTGTAGCTAGTATTACCAGCTCTTATAAGCCACATTTTCCTTTGTACCTTCCTGTCTTTACCCTCCTCTCAATGTTCAGTAGCCAAGATAATAGATTAAAAATCTGCCAATTTCTTTTCTGAATTTAAAAGACTATGTATAAGGGTTTCTTCCAGTGGGAAGTATTCATATTCTTGAGTGATTACAGTGAACTGAAATAAAACACTGTTAGTTTGTATTTCTTACTAAAACTGTTCCTTGGTGAAAAGTCATATGCTTCTATATTGTATTATTGAACCAAAATTTCCCAGCACACAAGCTAGTTTTTTTTATGGCAACTGAAAGCTATGCTAAATTGGGTTTCAAAGACATTGGAACTGTTCCCTTAAATAGTTAATTTGCCATATAAATCAGGTTCTAGGTTTCCCACAACTTCAAGTAGTTCTGTGATACCTATCACTGAATAAATAAATTCATGTGGACTCAATACCTTTCATTTCTTTTTAGCAGCAAGCAACTTTGACTGCTGTCTCCGATATACAGAACGAATACTTCACCCCAGTTTTCTTGTGGGCTTCACACAGCAGTTGGCCAATGAAGCCTGTGACATCAATGCAGTCGTGTAAGTTACCAAGGGATTCTAATTCATTTGTATCAGGAGTAGATGAGAATTTCAGGTAGAAAAAGCTTTGCCTTTTTGGAGTTTCATTCAGAAACTACTGATGCGGCAAAGATAACTTTGTTTTAGGAGTACAAATATCTTCAAAGTTCACTTTAAATAGAACTGAAATAAAGCAAAAGCTTAGTTTATAAAACATGAACATAGTTGAGGGCAAAATCACTTTTGAAGATAAATTTATAAACTAAGATGCTATCTTAGGAAAATAGGGAAGACATAAACTTTGAAACGTGCATCTTCTGCCAGAAAGTGGTTGCAGCTCTAAGTAAAAACTCAGAGTAGTTATACCACCACATATAATATTCTTGATGTATCTAAGATAATTATATTTGAAATGATGAGAGTTACTGATCAGATATATCCATATGTCATATAACCACCAACAACAAAATTAGATAATCCTGGGACTTTATCTTCTTATTACAGCACAATCATTTGTTAAATTGCAGAGAAAGGTAGGGAGAATCACTTTCATTTCTTGCATCAAGCTTTATCAGAAGCTTTATTTTTTCATTTCATTTCACCTCTGAAACAAATGACTTGTTTAGGGTGTAGAGCAATCAGTCAATTGGAATATGAAATTTCTATTGTATATTCTGTGAAAAAAAATTAAAACTTCTTGAAACATAAATCAAATTGTCTGATTTTTTTTTTCCAGCTTTTACACCAGGAGAAAATTAGCTGTGTGTGCAGATCCAAAGAAGAAGTGGGTGAAGCAAGCTGTGCACTTGCTCAGGTAAGGAACCTTTACAGTCCATCAGTCTTGCTCCAGATGTTTGGGCTTAGTGTTGATAGCGTGGCGGATCACAGGCTTGCTGGAAGGCTTCAGCCTAAGTGCTGTGGCAATTTTAAAGGGTAATTTGAATGGGGCCAGTTGGCACTAGTGGTAAAGAATTCACCTTTCAATGCAGGAGACACAAGTAGATGTGAGTTCTGTCCCTGGGTCAGGAAGATCACCAGGAGGAGGAGATGGCAACCCACTCCAGGATTCCCATCTGGAAAATCCCACAGACAGAGGAGCCAGATGGGCTACAGCCCACGGGGTCACAGAGTCAAATAGGACTGAGGGACTGAGCACATGAAAAAAACCTTTTTTTCAACTACTTACAGATCATTAAAAATTTTTTTTCACATAGTGTGTTAGAGCCCTCTGTGCACTCAGTCCTTGTTGCAAAGATGCCTGCTATGTATATAACTGACAGACGACATGCCATTCATTTGTGAAAAGCTAAAACGTAACCAATTCAAAAGAGGTTCATGGCTCTGATTTCGTGGATGATAACAGAGTGACCTTTTATCCATGGACAGAATCATTTCACACCAGGGTGTCAGACACTCACCATGAAGACACAGTGTTTACATTCTGCTTCTGTCCTTGGCTAGCTGGCTTATGTTGGGCAGGGTCATCCTCTCTGAACCCCGATTTCCTCAGAGTGCCTCTGAGCTGCTTGGTATCCTGAAATGAGACTAGGGAGTGTGGGTCAATCTGTAGGCACGAAACACATTCCTACATGCCTGTCACCCTATCTTTGCTTATCTTTTTCTTTTTCTCTTTGCAGTCTAAGAGTCAAGAGGATGTAAAAATGGATGCTCCCTGGAATGGAACTGGGCACAGCCCAAGAATGAAAGGAACCTAGCTGAATTGAGAGCTTCACTTACCCTTGTTGAAGGCTCAAAGCTTATCTGATTTGTGTCTCATTGGACTTGTCCAATTAGTGAAGTTGATTCATATTGCATCATAGTTTGCTTTGTTAAGCATCATGTTATATTCTATTTTATGTTATGTTATTTATATGTGTGTTTTTTGTGTGTGTTTTGCTATTTAATACTAGTTTTCCATAAGCTATTTGGTTTAGAAGGAGGTATAAAGTTATGCTTGAAGGAATAAGATACATGGATTTTCTTGAGCAGAAGGCTATTTTAAAAAGACATTTAACACTCTTGTTTGTATAGCTTTGTTTTCTAAATTGCTGTAATTACTTTGCAAAAGACAAAACTGATAAGAAGAATAAAAGTTGAAAATAAAAGAACTAAACATTGTTTGTTGATTGAGTTAAATAACATTAAGAGGTATATTAAAAATATTTAAAGGCTTAGTAAATATGAAAATGCTCTGCAGTGTTTTTCTTTTAATTAAATAAAACATTTTTAAATTTACTTTTGGCTGCGATGTGGCCTCCTTGCTGCACGAGGGCTTTTCTCTAGTTGTGGTGTGTGGGGGCGACTCTCTAGTTGTGCTCTTCTCCTCATTGTGGTGGCTTCTCTTGCTTTAGAGCACGGGCTCTAGAGTGCCGATTCAGTAGCTGTGGAACACCAGATTAGTTGCCTCATGGCATACGGGATCTTCCCGGACCAGAGAGTGAACCCACATCCTCTGCATTGGCAGCTGGATTCTTAACTCCTGGACCACCAGGGAAGTCCTGCTCTGAAACTTGTATTCCCCATTTACTTCTTTGCCTAGTTGTTCTATTTTTGGAGGAGGAAATGACAACCCATTCCAGTATTCTTGCCTGGGAAATCCCATGGACAGAGGAGCCTGGCGGGCTACAGTCCATGGGGTTGCAAAGAGTTGAACATGACTGAGTGACTAAGCATGCAGGGTTGTTCTCTTTGTCTTTATCCCTTGTGGTCCTGGACTTCATTCAATATGAATTATAGTGGAAAGATTTGTTGATTCTTTTTTAAAATTCAAAGTCATTTAAACCATAATTTAGAAAGATTCCATATCTGTGACATAGTTCAATGTTTCTTGATATAAAATTTTTCAAAATAAAAGAGTATGCCCATCTATTTTGTGACTGCAGAGACACAGTGATCATTTAGAAACCACTGAGTCCATCCTTCTGTCACCAGCAGGGTCCAAGGAACGGGCATCTCAGCAGAGGTTTCACTACTTCGCAGGTCCTCCGAGTCACCTTTACGCACTTGCCAAAAAGAAAATGACTATACAGTGGGTTTTGAAAAACTCATTGCCTCACTAACCAGAGGAGAGACAACGAGAGTATGAAACCTAGCAAGAACTCAGAAATAAGACAAAAAGACCCTGGACTAGGGTAGTTATTGTCACAACAGTCATTCACTTAAGCTCACAGAGTGTCTGACACAGCACTCTGGCTGGACAGCCAGCTTCAGATTCCAAAGGCCACAAAGGATTAGTGCAGGCAGGCATGCTGATGATAGGATTTAAAATCCAGACACACACATCCATAAAACGGGCAATGGCAGGTCACTTGGTATAGAGCCAAAAGCTGTGACTCAATAGGCTCTGAAGGCAGCTCTGTGCCCACAATCACCAACATTGAATCATCAGGGAAAGTGTGCTCAGTTTCCTGTGTGTATTCATCCAACATGCGTTAGTACTATTATGAGCCAGGCACTGAGCCAATTGAAGCTGGAAATACCAAGAGATTAAGTTAGGACTTAATGCTCTCTCTTCTAGATAATTAGGGCCAAGCAGCTTCCCTGGTGGCTCAGACGGTAAAGCGTCTGCCTGCAATGCAGGAGACCTGGGTTCGTTTCCTGGGTCGGGAAGATCCCCTGGAGAAGGAAATGGCAACCCACTCCAGCACTCTTGCCTGGAAAATTCCATGGACGGAGGAGCCTGATAGGCTACAGTCCATGGGGTCGCAAAGAGTCAGACACGACTGAGCGACTTCACTCTAGTGTGGGGAGAGAAGCACTAGAAAAGCAGATGGTAAGCAGGGTGGTAAGCATCTGGGTAAAGGAAGTTGTGGGAGGCTGTAGGGCATTATTAGTGAGGGTTTCCAGAAGAAAGACTGTTCAGTTGATCCATGTTAAATGGACTTCCCTGGTGGCTCAGACAGTAAAGAAACTGCCTGAAATGTGGAGATCCGAGTTCAATCCTGGGTAGGGATGATCCCCTGGAGAAGGAACTAGCAAGCCACTCCAGTCTTCTTGCCTGGAGACTCCCATGGACAAAGGAGTCTGGCAGGCTACAGTCCACAGAGTCACAAAGAATTGGACATGATTTAGTGACTGAACAACAGCAACAGGAAGGGCCAGTAGGAGACAGCAATTGGAAAAGAGGCAGCAGGGGGTGTTTGGAAATACTTGGGGGCATATTTTAGTTGTCATAGTGTCTGAAGGTGGGATACTAAGGCACTCAGTGGGCAGGAGACAGGAATGCTACACCCATTGAATTTCACGGGATAGTCTGACACACTGAAGAAATGAAGTGTCTCACCCAAGTGCCAATTATACCATGAACCGAGCAACACTAGACAAAGTGGGACCTATGCAAAGAGGGTATGGGATGGAATAGCTGCAGATTAAGCGAAACTGTTATATCCAGTCGCTCAGTAGTAAAGAATCCACCTGCCAAGCAGGAGATGCAGGTTCGATCCCTGCATCAGGAAGATCCCCTGGAGAGGGAAATGGCAACCCTCTCCAATATTCTTGACTGGAGAATTCTATGGACAGAGGAGCCTAGTGGGCTACAGTTCATGGGGTTGGAAAGAGTCGGACACGACCGAGAGAATGAGCCCACAATTCCCTGATATCACCAAATTATTCAGCCAATATTCTAATTTCCCAGTTGGTTTCCCCCAAAGCTTAATTTATTTGTTTATTTATTTCAGTTTGCTATGCTTGAATGAAGCTCTACATAAGATGCGCACACTGGATATGTCTGATTTCTTTTTAATCTTCGTTTTTGTTTCTTACCTCTTACCACCCTTCTCATTTTCCTTTGCAATTTATGTTTTGAAGAAACCAGGAGGTTTTTCTCTGAGTTTCCCTTCTTTTGTTTCTTTTGTTGATTACATTCCTGTGGTGCCGCTTTATATGTCCCCTGACTCTTAGCTGGAAATACAGGCTGACTTGGGGAGCCGGCCAAAACCACTTGATAAGTGGCGCTGTGTCACACGGTTATAACGTTGCCTAAACTGATGTCAGCGACAGGAAGGAAAGAGGAGATGGTGAATTTGGGCCAAATTCTTCAAGGGTAGTGAAGAACTGATGAAGACCTTCAACTGACAGCCAGAAGGAGGGGAAAGAGATGGTCTAATGACACACACATACTTCAAAGAATGGGAAGGAATGTAGGAGAGGAGAAGCGCCATCATGGAAGCACAAAAATGCGGGTCTCTGGCTGCTCCTGGTCCTGTGGACATCTTGAGAAAACCATTTAAAAAAACCACACGGAGAGTGTTGTACTTACGATGGACTCAAGTTTCAACTCAGACAAGGAGATAGAATGAAAGATGGAAGGACAGGAAAGAATGGTCAGGGAAGGCCAGAGGGACATCCTGGAGATGAGTTGGAGGCACACAATAGTATTCATAGGAAAGCATGAGAAATATGGGAAAGGACACATGGATGCAAGGAGTTGGGTTTGGACTTGGGGCATCCCACTCCAGTACTCTTGCCTGTAAAATCCCATGGACGGAGGAGCCTGGTAGGGTGCAGTCCATGGGGTCGCTGAGGGTTGGACACAACTGAGCGACTTCACTTTTACTTTTCACTTTCATGCATTGGAGAAGGAAATGGCAACCCACTCCAGTGTTCTTGCCTGGAGAATCCCAGGGACGGGGGAGTCTGGTGGGCTGCCGTCTCTGGGGTCGCACAGAGTCGGACACGACTGAAGCGACTTAGCAGCAGCAGTAATCATGCCATTAATAAAATCTAGATAGTAAGCAACAAATGATGCGTTAATATCATTTGCTAAGATCATTGATGTGTTATCTCATTTAAAGTGAGTGGGTACAATTTTAATGCCCATTTTGGGTATAGAGAAACTGAGGGTCAGTGGAGTTAAGGACCTTACCTAAGATCATGCAGTCCTTAGAGATATAATGGGATTAGCTGGTGTCAAGTTTTTGATCAGGTGACTGGTGTGTCTGGGTCACGTAGGCAGCATCTGTGGCGTCTAATGTTTTTTGATGTTGGTTCTTTTGTTGGTTCTTTTTCATCTTTTTCAGTTCAGTTCAGCCTCTCAGGCATGTCTGACTTTTTGCAATCCCATGAACTGCAGCATGCCAGACTTCCCTGTCCATTCCCAAATCCCAGAGTTTACTGGAACTCATGTCCATCGAGTCAGTGATGCCATCCAACCATCTCATCCTCTGTCATCCCCTTCCCCTTCTGCCTTCAGTCTTTCCCAGAATCGGGGTCTTTTCCAGTGAATCAGTTCTTCACATCAGGTGGCCAAAGTATTGGAGTTTCAGCTTCAGCATCAGTCCTCCCAGTGAATATTCAGGACTGATTTCCTTTAGGATGGACTGGTTGGATCTTCTTGCTGTCCAAGGGACTTTCAAGAGTCTTCTCCAATACCACAGTTCAAAAACATCAATTCTTCAGTGCTCAGCTTTCTTTATAGTCCAACTCTCACATCCATACATGACTACTGAAAAACCATAGCTTTGACTAGATGGACCTTTGTTGGCAAAGTAATGTCTCTGCTTTTTGATATGCTATCTATGTTGGTCATAGCTTTTCTTCTGAGGAGCAAGCATCTTTTAATTTCATGGCTGCAGTCACCATCTGCAGTGATTTTGGAGCCCCCCAAAATGAAGTCTGTCACTGTTTCGATTGTTTCCCCATCTATTTGCCATGAAGTGATGGGGCCAGATGCCATGATCTTAGTTTTCTGAATGTTGAGTTTTAAGCTAGCTTTTTCAATCTCCTCTTTCACTTTCATCAAGAGGCTCTTTAGTTCTTCTTCACTCTCTGCCATAAGGGTGGTGTCATCTACATATCTGAGGTTTTTGATATTTCTCCCGGCAATCTTGATTCCAACTTGTGCTTCATCCAGCCTGGCACTTTTCATGATGTACTCTGCATAGAAGTTAAATAAGCAGGATGACAATATACAGCCTTGATGTACTCCTTTCCTGATTTAGAACCAGTCTGTTCCCTGTCCAGTTCTAACTGTTGCTTTTTGACCTGCATACAGGTTTCTCAGGAGGCAGGTCAGGTGGTCTGGTATTCCCAACTCTTGAAGAAATTTCCACAGTTTGTTGTGATCCATGCAGTCAAAGGTTTAGCCTAGTCAATAAAGTAGATGTTTTCCTGGAACTCTCTTGCTTTTTCGATGATTCAACGGATGTTGGCAATTTGATCTCTGGTTCTTCTGCCTTTTCTAAATCCAGCTTGAACATCTGAAAGTTCACCGTTCACATACTGTTGAAGCCTGGCTTGGAGAATTTTGAGCATTACTTTAATTTTGAGCATAACATTATCAATGTTTTAGACCATAGAACATTTTAGACTTCCTTTGGTATCAAAAAGACTTCAATACTTGCTTCTTCAAGGAGTAAATCCCAATTGTGATGTTGCTACCTTATTCCCCAGCAGTGCGACACATATCACAGTCCTTTTTTCCCTCATTAAATCATGGTTTATTTAGTGAAAGTTATGTTCGCCACCCATTCATTCATTCAGTGGACAGCTATTTATTGAGCATCTACTGTGAGTCAGGCATAGTTCTGGTCACTGAGGATGAGCAGGATGCCGTCCTTACTTTAACGTAACTTACAGAAGGAGAGACAGGAAACAAACATATAACCAAGTAAATGTGTAATATGAAAGAAGAATAAAGTCAGGTAAAGGAGTAGAGATTGGAGATGAGGATGGAGAACTTCTCCATACCTGTGAAGAACCTGTCATAACTTACTTTCTCTCTGAAGCAATGACCATGTCTTCCCCTTGGCTGAGCAAGAAATCTAGATAAGGTTAAGAAAGACAAACATGATCAAACCTCCCTAAGAACATAGTCTTAATTTTCTGAGATACAATAAGATCCAGGAAGGACTGTTGTACCAAGCCCTGGCTTACTCTGACTTTTTCTGACTGAAAGGATATGTCATGAATTAAAATTACTTGGGCTGTGAACTATTCCTCATTGGATTGACTTTTTCACCAAGTGTCAAGACTCCAACTGAGGAGTAACATAAGGTACTTAACTATATCCTCAATTTTGTGATTTAATTAGCACACGTCAACTTTTTTATCCACAGACTTTGGTGATTTTGCAAATTTGTTTTCTTTCTATGGTTCTCACTCAACTAAAACAAGGTTATGAATGACTCTGGTACAACAATGTGGTTATAAAAAGGGTTACCCATGCTCTGGCATGGCACAACACATTCTCCATCCCTCAAATTTTTAGAATCCAGGCATTTTTGCTATCAGTGATCACAGGTTTGAAAGGCTTAACATAGAAAACTTTTTTCACTTTTCTTGTTCCTGCTTCTTTCCTTCTTCACTTCAGTATCAGTTATCTTAACAGGCGTATATTAAGTTTAAATTCACCTAAATTCCAGGTGATGAGGAAAGTGTTGGATTTAGATTCATTCGGAGTCAGGCCATAATAAGCTTCATGTTTCAGAGGTCCAAATCTGAGGAAGAAAAGGACTTCTGGATTCCTGAGGGATAAAGTCTAGAGGCTGACCCAGGAAGACAGAGGACCCAAGGCGAAGGGGCTTTTATGGGCTGAACTGTTTCATCCATCCCCCAGACTCACATGTTGAAGTCTTGATCTCCAATGCCTCCGATGTGACTGTACATGGAAACAGGGTCTTTAAGGAGGTAATGACAATGAACTAAGCCATAGGGATGGGCCTTAATCCAATACAACTGGTGCTGTTGTAGGGAGGGGACATTTAGACAGACATGCACAGAAGAGGGCTTCCCAAGTGGCTCAGTGATAAAGAATCTGATTGCCAATGCAGGAGACGTGGGTTCGATCCCTGGGTCGGGAAGATCCTCTGGAGAAGGACATGGCAACCCACTCCACTATTCTTGCCTGAGAAATCCCATGGGCAGAGGAGCCTGCAGGCTACAGTCCATGGGGCCACAAAAGAGTCAGACACGACTTAGTGACTGAACAAAACAACAAAGGTGCCGAGGAAAGACCATGTGGAGACACAGCGTGATGATGGGCATCTGCAAGCCAAGGAAAGAGGCCTCAGAAGAAACCAGTATTGCTGGCACCTTGACCTCGGATTTCCAGCCTCCAGAGCTGTTGGAAAATTAATTTATACTGTTCAAGGCTCTCAGCTTGTGATATCTGTTCTGGCAGCCCTGAAAGATGGATGCAGGGGTCAAGGAGAGGGAAGCTGGTCCTGAGTCTTATGGGAGTTATCACAGGTGTTCATAAATCACTCTTAGCATGGTCCATACAAACCATGTTTTTGCACAAGGTCTTCTGTTCCTTAGGGGACATTTTCTGCCACAGAATTTTTCTCATGTCTATCTCAGCCATGTTGTTGGGATGGAACTTGTGAGGAAAAGGGCTGGCAAAGTATAATTAATGAAGGTCTCATCCAACCTGAAGGGCTTCCCTGGGGGCTCAGTAGTAAAGAATCCACCTGCCAATGCAGGAGACATGGGTTCAATCCCTGGGTCAGAAAGATCCCCTGGAGAAGGAAATGGCAACCCACTCCAGTATTCTTGCCTGGGAAATCTCATGGACAGAGGAGCCTGGTAGGCTACGGTCCACGGGTTCACAAAGAGCTGAACATGACTTAGCAACTGAACAACAACATCCAACCTGAACTACGTGGTAATGAACTACCTTCACGTCTCAAGGCAGAAGCTGACACACATGTTCTTCCCTGAAAGCAGGAAGGTTACCATTGAGTTCCCCAACTCTGCCCCCAATAACAAGAGAGGCAGGAAGCTCTTTTTCTCTCTGTGTTACAGACCTCAGCTGCCTGCCCTTGGCTCAGTGCATGTCAGGTGGCAGCTCCAGGTAGAAAGGCCAGGTGGCATGCATCTCCTTTAGGAAACCAAGTCTCAGGCAATTGTGGTGAGTACCTTGAGCTTCTTTCTTCACCCCAGGGGACTCCCTGCATCTGGTGCAGTTTCCTCTGGCCCAGATTTCATTTGCTGCCAAGATTCCACTTCCTCAGTTTCCACCCTCAGGGTTCCTGCCCACCTCTTTCAGCATCACCACCCTGCTTATTCACTCTGACTTTGTCTGGACTTGAACGACCCACCCCTCCTCTCTGCTCCACTGTGAAAACTGGCTCACAACCTTTAAATGTGAAACCTGCCTGCAAATGAGTCAGCCCAGATGGAAGTGTCAGCTGGAGTAAAGGACGTTTTTCCCTTTTACAATTTGGGGGCGGGGAGTAGAAATATTATCTCCCTTCAAAATAGAACTGTGACAACAAAACCCCTGAATTTCACATTTTAACCTACGATTGAGGAAGAGGTTCTTTTTGTTTTTGTTTGTTTTTTAAACCCATAAAAGCACTGTGTATTAGAAATGCTATGGAAGTTAAGGGAACACATGGGTTCTGCTTGGGACTTGCAGAAGGCATCCGAGATCAGAAAACACAGGAGCTAAGCGTGTGAGCACATGTTTCAGATGGGGATAGAGACAAATGTGCACAAACACCCACATGCTTGTGTGTGTGTGTGGGGGGGTGTGGGTGTGTGTGTGCACACGTGCTCATTGCAGAAATGACTGGAGCTGAGGGTGGAAAAGGAAGTAGTCACTTTAAGAAAGTGACATTATCCCTGAGACAATGAGAAATCAGTAAAGGGATTCTAGCAAAGAGTGATGAGGTCAGACTGGGCTCACGCCTCTCTGAGGATGGCTATCTCTCTTCTTGCCACTACTCACATTTCCTTACATCTGCTTTTCTTTTAAATCTCACCCAGTCCTCAAATTTTTTTGACTTTTATCTTTTCTTCTCATCGATCATCAAGTTCTAATTCTTCTCCAGTCAGCCTAAACCCCATGAAAGGTCATCAGAACAATTCTCCTGCTGACATCCTTGTCCTTTTGCTTCCTTGTGTCACATCCAGGCTCTAAAACTCCACGTGGGGTTAAGTTCAGTGCTCCATCTTCTTAATTTGCAGATGGCTAAGTCCTGGTGGCAGAGTTCCACCCTCTGTGGTTCAATGCTATTGCAAGTTCATGGTCTTCCAAGTCAGCTGGGCTGTCACTATGGCTGTCAAAGCAAAAATTGCCCTGGACAAAGTTAAATAAGCAAAGATGATTTTGTTCAAGGCTATTGCAATAGGGGAGAGAGAGGGCAGAACTGAAGTCTGCATGCAGTTCCACTGAAACAAACGGCAAGAGGGTATTTAAGGACTGTGTTAGGCTACTACAGTCCATCTGCGTTTGCTAATTGACTTTACCTAGACAAAGTATTACAAAGCAGAGATATCTCTTTGCCGATAAAGTCTGTATAGTCAAAGCTGTGGTTTTCCAATAGTTATGTACAGATGTGAGAATTGGACCATAAAGAAGGCTGAGCATGGAAGAAATGATGTTTTTGAAATGTGGTGCTGGAGAAGACTCTTGAGGGTCCCTTGAACAGCAGGGAGACCCAACCAGTCAATCCTAAAGGAAATCAACCCTGAATATTCTCTGGAAGGACTGATGCTGAAGCTCCAATACTTTGGCCACCTGATGTGAAGAGCTGGCTCATTGGAAAAGACCCTGTTGCTGGGAAGGATTAACAGGAGGAGGTGAGGGGATGACAGAGGATGACCTGGTTGGATGTCATCACTGAGTAAATGGACATGAGTTTGAGCAAGGTCCGGGAGATAGTGAAGGACAGGGAAGCCTGGTGTGCTGCAGTCCATGGGGTCTCAAAGAGTCAGACACAACTCAGTAACTGAACAACAACTCCCAAAAGTAAGCTTTCTGGTACCTTCATTGCATAAAACAGTTTTGTAACCTGGAACAAGATGCCCACTGAAGTTAGGCTTCATCCTTCCACAGAGGCTGGGAGATAGGGGTAGTCATTGATGATTATATTTCACAGAAATGGTTCCTAGGTGCTTGAGAAAGACATTCCTGAGTTGTAAAACTGGCAAAACACTTTAAAAATGATTTATATTTCAAAGATCAAAGAAAGAGTTAACAATGACAAGTTTTCTATAGTAGATGCTCTAAGAAAATGGAGATCAGGAGCCTAGAGGGAAGAAGACACTGGTCTATAATTTAGTCAGACTCAGGCGGAAGTGGTAAGGCCCTCTTTGGTCACTGCCAAATGCCCCTCCTTTAGGCAAACTCAGCAGCTTCTCCTTGGCATGGACTCAAGGCTGGGGCTTGTTTTGGAGCTGCAACAGGGCATGATTTCTCACTGCCCTCACCTCTTTCCTGTGGCTCTCATGACCTAAGAGGTTTTCCAGCCTCTAATCTCTTCCCGTTTGAACATGCCCTGTGTATCATTGCCACATCCTCAAAATTTGGTTTTTAACATTCTGTGGTTTATAAACAGCTCCTGGGTTCCTGTCAAGTCCCCCGACTGGGGAGCGAGGCTCTCCGTGATCCAGTCCCTTCCTGCCTCTTTGAGAGCGTGTGTTCCACATACTGCAGGCACGCTGACTTCCTTTCCTTTTGGCTGTGGCCAACTTGGCCATTTTCTATTTTCACATCTTTCTCTACGCTTTATTTAGATTGCTGCGCCCATCCCCATCTAGAACAAGACCCAGTTCATGTCCTTCCTCCTTCATGAACCATTTACAGCTCAGTCTAGTTCAAGCTATGCCCTCATCCCTCTGATCCTTAGCATGCTGAGTCTCTTCCAGTGGTGGAGCAGGCATTTTGTTCTCCCATGAATTGTACCTACCATGTGTGTGTCATCTCTGTACAGTGCTGGGCTCTCTTTTTTCCTTTAGGAAAAAAGTGTCACGCTGCTTCTACCTCTTTGAATTTCTTGCAGTGCCTAATATAGGGCTTTGTACCTAGAAGGGTCTCTTCAGATAACTTTGAATGGCTAGGATCAATATCAAACTCTGAGATCCTGGGACTTCCCTGGTGATCCAGTGGCTAAGAGTCCATGCTCCCAGTGCAAGGGGCCTGTGTTTGATCCCCAGGCCTAGATCCCACAGGCCACAACTTAAAAGAACACGAATGCAGCAACGAAGACTAGGCACAGCCAAATAAATAAGTAAATCAAATAAAATAAAGCTCTTGAGTTCCCGCTACTCTATTTATCAGATGCAGAATCTGTATGAAGTTGTTAACCATGAACAGAGCCAGATAAGTCTCATGTTATTATTTGCTAATGTCAATTCTCTACCCTAAAGGTCAGATCAGGTGATTTCTGTGGTATTTAACTATATCATTTACTCATTCAGATTTATAATTTTCAGATAACAATGTAGTTGATACCCAAAAGAGAGGTGAGCTACTGAAAGGAATTTGGGGGGAGCTGTGGTTTACCTCTTTAATCAACTGAAAACAATATTCAGTGAAACTACCAGAGTCAGAATCTTGGAGTGGTTGGGCTTTCCTTTCCAGTTGTTTCTCAGGCTCTCAAAGGTGATGTTCGAAGAGACGCTGCCCGTTCGACTTGGCTTTACAGTTTACATTCATTGTATGCATAACCATAATCTCTGGTCTCTTTCAAAATTACAGATGTTTGTTATTTTCTGCTTTTTTTTTTTTTTTTTTTTTGCTCTTTCTCCTCCACCTTTAGTCAACTTTTCAACTATGTATGTTAGAGTTGGATCCACAGAAGGGATGAAATTAATGACCATCTCAGGTAACACCTCAGTGACAAACAAGGAATGAATAAGTAGGGAAGCAAACATAAACTGGCATTTATTTGAAAAGGATCGTGAATGCCATGTGAAATGCATTGCTCTTTGCTCAGCCAACAACTGAGCAAAAGACCAAGCTCAGGATCTCTGGAGTCACTTTTTTCCAGTGTCATTAGTTTTGAGTTGTGCCTCCCACTCTAGATCCCGGTTTTAAAACAGTTATCTTTAAGATTACTTCTAATCTTGTATCTTGTGAGTCCATGATCCTGAGAGATACTGCTTTGAGATCCTGTTTTGAAATATTAACAGTATCGAGAATGCGCTGGAAGCTGATAAAAATATTCTTAAAGAGCTTGATAGTATGCCAGACTATTAAAGTTTAGTATACATTCTGCAAAGTGAAATGTGGAATTTTAAAGCCACGAGTTAGCCTGGGTATTTCCTCTATTGCACACTTTTAGAAGAAGTTATTTCATTCTTTCTGTAAAGTGGCTTTGCTCGATAGTTTCTGCCAGGTTGAGAAATTATTGCAGACTATAATGTAATCTATAGGAGAAGAAGATTGGGAAATATCAAAATGTCAGCATTGAGATTCTTGCCTCACTTGGCAGATTGGGTCTCATGATGTCTACAAGCCTTTCCATCTTAAAATCCTACGTACCTGTCCATGGAGTTCCATGCTAGGAATGTTGCATCATAATCACTTGGGGAGATTTTAAAAATATAACCTAGGCTCCACCTAGGGAAATGTTTATCCTGTAGTTTCGGGTGGAGTCAGGTAGTTATTTTTTTCTCAAGTGTTCAAGGTGGTTTGCTGTTCCAGATTTTGGAAACCCTGCCCAAGGGTAAGTTTCAGTTAAAAATCTCTTATTTTTTTAAGATGCTTGTTTCTCAGACTCATGCAATTTTATTAGTCAGAGATCAGTGTGGACAATGAAAACCAATCTAGGCATTAAAAAAAAAAAGACTTTAAAACGAGAAGTTGGGTACTAGAAAATTATTGGAAGGGCTCATAGAATGGGTTCAAAGTTAGATGGCCCTCCAGGAATAATTCTAGGACTGAACAGAGCTGACCTATCACGGGAGCTATGCTAAGATCAAGATTATTGATGGAATCACCAACTGGTAGTGGTAGCACTGTTGCCTCCACTTCGGCCACCTCTGAACTATCAAGAAACTGGGAAAAGGGGAGTCTGGAGCTGCAGTCCAAGGATCTGAAAGCCTCATCAAGAGGTTCTAGTGACTCATTATCCCTTGAAGTTAGAGATGGACCTGGAGTGCTAGCAAAGAAACCTCATGTATTACTCATGGCTTTGCCAGATAGCAAAAACCAGAAAGAAGGCATGTAAATAAGGCCTTGCCTTATTTCTACATGCCAAATATTGAACAAATATATCCAGGAGGCAGATCCCATCACATCCAGCTCCCTAGCTGAACAGGAGTTTGAAAAATGTTGCTTTCGCTTTCCAGCCTATCCAATTAGAAGAAGGAAGAAAGGGCAGTGGTTGAATCAGTCATCTCCAGGCTCCACGATAGGAGAACAAAAGAACCTTTGATATAAAGGGTGTTACTGTAAAGTGGAACAAAGTTATTTGTCTGATTGTTGTGGGGAATACAAATAGGAGTCTGTCAGAAGGCATGCAAACTTAGGATTTGATTCGAAACCACTGAAGGATAAATAATATGACCTGATCTTTTCTGAAAGCTCACTTTGGCTGCAGGGCGTAAGATGGATCAGAGTCGACCAGGAGTGGAAGCCAAGTATACTTGTGTTACTCACTGCAAATAGAACCACAGTTTTGTTTATATCTTCCAATAATATTGCATATATTTTGGTTTGATACTGTTATTATTTTTTTTTTTAATTTTTATTTTTGGCGACATGTAGGATCTCAGTTCCCTGGCCAGGATGGAACTCATGCCCTCTTCATTGGAAGCACAGAGTCTTAACCACTTATCTGCTGGGGAAACTACTGATAACTGTCATTTTAAAATTACAATCTAAGTTTTAAAAGATTATTTTATTCATTACTATTCATTTCTTTTGTTAACATTTTTTACTATAAAAGCTTTCAAACATACAGAAAAGTTGAAAGACTAGTGTAATGAACACCATGTACCTAGCAATTAGTTTCAACACCCATAAACATTTCGTTATGTTATTCTTTTGTGTTCTCTATCTCCCTCTCTCCAAATTATTTTGATAAATTATTCAAAGTAGTTTGCCAACATGGTGTTAATTGACCCCCAGAATTCAGCAAGAATCTCCTAAAACAATGAAATTCTCTCCCATAATGAATAGGTCAATATGATACCTAATAAAATTAACAATCATTCGCTAATATGTCTAGTCCCTAAATCACATTATAAGTCCTCAAATTGTGCTCCATTTAAATTTCTGTGCTCAAATTAATTTCTGACAAAACTTTGCACATTACAGTTCTTGACTGATAGCTTTTCTAGTAGAGAAACTGTTTTAGACCCCCTCTTGCTTCTTTTCATCTTATTGACTGAACTATTGTTTTATCAAATTGTACATTCTGAATTTGACGATTGTTTCTTTTAACTTGTCTGTCTCCTGTATTTCCATTAGACTGGAACTTAAGTCTATAAGTTGATTAGATTCAGATGAAATGTTTCTGATGTAACTTCATAATTGAGGTTCAATTTTATGCTTCCCTTCACCAAGCACATAATGCCAGTTTGTTCCATTATTAGTGATGCTAATTTGGTTGCTTGGCTAAGACAATGACACACATCTCTCGTATTTACCTTCAGCAATGTGAACAATCTGTAGGGTAATACTATGACATCATGCCAATATTCCCAATATAATTTACATGGTAGTTTTATATCCACTGAAGATCTTGCATGAATCAATTGTTACTTTTGTGGTTGAAAATACCTTATTATTTGGACTGTAGCCTGCCAGGCTTTTCTGTCCAGTGAATTCTCCAGGCAAGAATACTGGAGTGGGTTGCCATGCCCTCCTCCAGGGGCTCTTTCTGACCAAGGTATCAAACCTGGATCTCCTGCATTGCAGGCAAATTGTTTACCATTGAGCCACCAGGGAAGTATCTCCTCTTTCAATGTTATTAGCTGGAATTCTGCTGTAAAAAGCTTTCTCCCAGTATCTGGCTTGCTGTATAGTTCTTCCCCTAAAGTTACTGCTTTTCAGAGGAAAGATTTGATATAATCAACACTGCCAATGATAACAAATGTCTCCTTTTTTCTTTTTTGAGTAGTATGGATTTTTATTTATTCAGCGTGTCACAAACACTTTTTGTGGAGCCCCAGTGTCCTAAAATTTGACACGTGCCCGTCCATTTGTGAGCATTTCTTGCTTTCTGTAACAAGATATCCCAGGCTCATCTTGCTCTTTCTCTATCTCAGGCTTGGAATTAGATATTTCTCCAAGAAGCCACAGTTATGTCTGGGGTGGGGTGGGGTGGGGGCAAAAATGTTACATACAAACAAGATCTGCAATATATAAGGTATTGATTATAACTAAATGCACTGCTTCTAATACCTTCTAGGGAAGAAGAGCTGGGAAATGCATTTCTAAAAATGTGTGAGTCCATATCGATGTTTTCAATTAAAATGTAATATCATTGAGTTTTTACTCAGCCTCTCGGATTTTAGTTTTAATCTCTTATCTTTTCACGCTATCTAGGACGTGCACCATCAAAGCCCCTGCCCCTGTGCTCTTTCTGTTCTGCAAAGTCTCTGCCATTTGATCATGTTTTTTCCTCTTTAGTGATGACATTCTCTTCTTGCAAAAAGTTGCTTATTCTTGACATTTAAATAATAGCATGGCTGACCAGCTGGGCAAATGTGTTCATTTTGAGTGATGTTTTAAAACTCTTTTTTGTTCCATTGATTCAAAACTATAATTCACTAAGAAGAATTCATTTGTCAATTAGGAAAGAATTTGATGAGGTTTGTAAAGGCTGATAGCTAGACAGATTGAAGTGTGGAGCATCTCTCTTTTTTTCATATCTCAAACATCACTTTTTTAGAGTGTTACAACAATCTACAAAATTTCTCTAATGGCAAGTATTCTCTTTTCCTATCAGGCTTTGAGGAATTTCTTCTTAAAGGGAATGGCTTCTCTGATAGGCATGCATGTAACATTCAATTTGAAGAACACTTTTAATTGACATTATCCAAAGAAGGAAGTATTAAAAATGAAAGAAAAAACTTTATAGATGAGAATTTTAAACCCACTTAGCACAGAGGCTCTAACCAAGAGACATTTGTAGACTGTTAACTCATACACTCAGTTAACATTTGAATTAAGGGAAACATTTGTTCGTAGGTGGGGAAATTTTTATTAGCAATACTTCACTGGCATTAAAAAAAATCCTTGAACATAAGTTTATAAGTGACAGTTATTTTATGTTTTGTAACTTTATTCCATATCACTTTTACTACCACCCTCGTAAATGATTCCAGAGAAGTATAAAGATCACTTCTTTTAATGTAAGAAAGTCAATCTATAGGGACTTCCCAGGCAGTCCAAGGGTTAAGACTCCCAGCTTCCACACAGGGGTGTGGGCTCCATCCCTGGTTAGGGAACCAAGATCCCTCATGGCAGAAGGCATAGCCCCAGAAAATTAATCTGAAAGATTGTCATTTTAGAAAAATTTACTAGTGGGCATGTATTAATACTCTGTGGAGGGAGTTAAAGGGGCAGGGGCTCCCTGAGATAGGTAGGGATGCACTGCCTGTATCCTGCCTCCAGAGGCAGGAGAATTCCACAAAGATTCCTAGTACATTCAAGTCTCTTGAATCCAGAACTGTTTTGTGAGACAGAGATGGAAAGTCCCCTTCTGATCTCAGGAATGGAAGACTAGGTGGGCATCCTTCATCCATCCCCATCTTAGGGTTAAAGTCTGGCCAGGTGATGGACTTCAGTCTCCCTCACTCTGCTCCAATCAAACTTTGCCCTATAGTCCAACAGTACCAGTGGACTAAACCTTCTTCCAGATTAAAGAAATTTTCAGAGTAGATGCCCACTTACAGCTGACCACAGTCCTCCCAAGGTAGATCCTTGGAAAGTTTTCAGACATGGCATAAATCTGTATGATTCATAAACAGAAGGAAATTTTAGGAATTAACAAGTTCTTGGGAGCTCTGGGCATACAAAGATGAAAATGCCCATCCCTGCCCCAGATGAGCCATGTTTGGCAAGGCTGTGAAGCAAAAGGAATTCCCATAGACTGGTGAGTGGGAATGGAAATTGCTACCACCTCTTTGGGAAACAGTTTAGCAATTTTTTACAAAGCACAGACATAAGCACATGCTGTGACTCAGCAATGCTGCCCCATTCATACCCTGGAGGCATGTGCGCACACGTGTGTCTAGAGTCTTGCCCAAGAATATTCTCAGGAGCACTGATACTAGTAGCGCCAAACTGGTTCATTAACTTTAGAGTGGAAAAGTAAACTGTGGAATATCGTGTGCAGTGGAGATCCAAATGCAACAGTAGCCTAGAATTTTCTTTTAAAATTTCATGTTGTATTGGAGTAAAGGTGATTTACAATGTTGTGTGGATTTCAGGTGTACAGCAAAGTGATTCAGTTATACATACACATATATCTATTCTTTTTCAGATTCTTTTCCCATTTAGGTTATTACAGAATATTGGGTAAATTTCCCTATAGGGAACAGTAGGTCCTTATTGATTATCTATTTTAAATATAGTAGTCTGTATCTGTTAATCCCAAACTTTCTAATTTATCACCCTCCCCCACCTTTCCCCTTTGGAACCCATAAATTTTTTTTTCTAAGTCTGTGTCTGTTTCTGCTTTGTAAATAAGCTCATTTGTATCATTTTTTTTTTAAGATTCCACATGAAACAGCATCATATGATATTTGTCTTAGTCTAACTTACTTCACTTAGTATGATAATCTAGGTCCATCCATGTTGCTGCAAATGGCATTGTTTCATTCCTTTTTATGGAATAACCTGGACTCAAACATAGCATTGAGTGAAATAAAAAGCACGAGAGAGAGCAATATATAAGATCTATCTACAGATGATCCCATTTTTATAAAACTCAAAAACAGGAAAATAATTAAACTTCATTGTGTAAGAAAGCACACAAAAGCAGTAAATCTTAAAACAAAAAAAAAATGAGAAAGTGATTAGCACAAAGGCAAAGAGAGTAAGGAGAATGTGACCAAAACAGGATACTGTGGGGTTTTAGGTAATGCTAACCTGGGTGGAGTTTCTATGAATTTTTATTTTTTAATTTTTGGCCGCACCCAAGGCATGTGGGACCCTAGTTCCCCAAACAGGGATCAAACTCATGCCTCCTGCATGAGAAAGCAAAGTCTTATCCACTGGACCACCAGGGAAGGACCTGAATTATTAAAAATAATTGTTCAGGACACTGTATGTTTGCTTTATGCATCCCTTTCGTATGTTGTTATATGTGAATTTTTAAAGGTTAAATTCATCTTTAATTACTGAAATTCAAGTTATGACCAACCTAGACAGCATATTGAAAAGCAGAGACATTACTTTGCCAACAGAGGTCTGTCTAGTCAAAGCTATGGTTTTTCCAGTGGTCATATATGGATATGAGAGTTGGACCATAAAGAAAGCTGAGCACTGAAGAACTGATGCTTTTGAACTGTGGTGTTGGAGAAGACTCTTGAGAATCCCTTGGATAGCAAGGAGATCCAACCAGACCATCTTAAAGGAAATCAGTCCTGACTATTCATTGGAAGGACTGATGCTGAAGCTGAAACTCCATTACTTTGGCCACCTGCTGTGATGAACTGACTCATTTGAAAAGACCCTGACCCTGGGAACGATTGAAGGTGGGAGGAGAAGGGGACGACAGAGGATGAGATGGTTGGATGGCATCACTGACTCGATGGACATGAGTTTGAGTAAGCTCCAGGAGTTGGTGATGGACAGGGAAGCCTGGTGTGCTGCAGTCCATGGGGTCGCAAAGAGTTGGACACAACTGAGCAATTGAACTAAACTGAACCAAAATTCAAATGGCTGAATTTTGATTGATCAGGAGGTAAACCCATGAAGTGATAGAAGCATAGAAAACACGTGACTGACTGGTCTAGGAAGGTCAGAGGGAAGGTGACAGAAAAATCTTGGATGAATGGTGGAGGCTAAGCACAAAAAGCAGGAAAGCGTTTTAGGCTGAGTAAGACTGGCTCAGGAGAGTGAGCGTGTGGTCTTGGTGGCCAGATGCCAGGTTTCTGTGTGAAGCTGTGAAGAATGGGCTGGTGAGGCAGGTCTCAGAGGCCAGGAGAAGTCCTGTTCATGTCTAGATTTACTGGAGGGTTTTTTGTTGCTGTTGTTGTTTGTTTTTCCCCCAAACTTTAAACTTTGCATTTTGTATTGGGGTATAGCCAATTAACAATGTTGTGGTAGTTTCAGATGAACAGTGAAGGACCTCAGCCATACATTTACATGTATCTATTCTCCCCCAAACTGCCCTCCCATCCAGGCTGCCACACAACATTGAGCAGAGTTCCATGTGCTGTGCAATGGGTCTTTGTTGGTTATCCATTTAAAATATAGCAGTGTGTACATGTCCTTCCCAAACTCCCTAACTATTCCTTCTCCCCAGGGCAACCATAAGTTCGTTTTATAAGTCTGAATTTCTTTCTGTTTTGTAAGTAAGTTCATTTGTATCATTTCTTTCTCGATTCCACATATAAGGGGTGTCAAAGGATGTTTCTCCTTCTCTGCCTGACTTACTTCACTCAGCATGACATTCTCTAGGTCCATCCACATTGCTGCAAATGGCATTATTTCATGCTTTCTAATGGCTGAGTCACATTCCACTGTATACAGGTACCACATCTTGCTCATCCATTCCTCTGTCGGTAGACATCTAGGTGGCCTCCATGTCTTGGCCACTGCAAACAGGGTTGCAATGGACACCCGGGTGCATGTATCTTTCCGGAACATGTTTTTCTCTGGATATACGCCTAGGTGCAGGACTGCAGGGAAAGCTCCACTTCTAGTCTTTTAAAGAACCTCCATACTGTTCTCCACGGTGGCTGCACCAATCCGCATTTTCACCAACAGTACAGGAGGGCCCCCCACTCTCCCTTCACACCTTCTCCAGCATTTGTTGTTTGTGGATTTTTTGATGATACTTGTTCTGACCAGTATGAGGCAACATCTCACCTGTATTTCCCCAATAACCAGTGATGCTGAACATCTTCTCATGGGTCTACTGGCCATCTGTGTGTCCTCGTTGGAGAAATGTCTATTCAAGCCTTCTGCCCATTTTTTGAGTGGGTTGTTTGTTTTGATGCTAGTGAGGACATTTTTGCTAGGAAGCAAAAATAGGAAGCCCCTTAAGAAAAGAAGAAGAAACTAAGGAAAGCTTAGAATACTGAAGCCTAGACAGAAAGGAGAAGCGAGTAGAGGGGATGAGTTAGGAGGGAGTTAGAGAGGAAAGATAGTAAAGACATAAAATCTAAAAACATGGGCATGAGCGAGAGTGAAAAAAGGGAAGAAGGAGACAGAGCAGATCCAAGACACTGAGTTGTGAAGACCATTTCCCTCTCAGGTGAAGGAAGGGAAAAATAAATGAGAGAAATTAGGAAAAAAAATTTTAATTTTCATTTATTAAAGTTTTAATTTTATATTGGCATATAGCTGATTAACAATGTTGGGATAGTTTCAGAAGCACAGCAGAGCGACTCAACTATACGTGTACATGTATCCATTCTCCCCCAAACTCCACTACCCAGGCGGCCACATAACCTTGAGTTGAGTTCCCTGTGCTCTACAGTAAGTCCTTGTTGGTTGTGGTGTGTACATGTCCATCCCCAACTCCCTCAAACAGAGTTTTAACAGAAAAAAAGAGAGAAATTGATCAGAAATGTCTGATGGGAATGTGAAAGGTAAAAGTTTGTAAGGCAAAAATAAAATGAGGCTTATTTTTAGAAGAACAAACATTTATAGAGAACCAAGGAGGCTCAAATTTCAAAGATCGACAAAACCAAGTAGTGGAAAAACCTTTACAAAAGAAACCAGAATGGCATAAGAGAAAAATCCTAATACTTTAATCGTTTAAATGATAAGGGAAATAATAAGGCGAAAGGAGCAAAAAAAAAAAAAATCATTTGTGTTATGCGGCAGGTGAAGTTATAGACGAAGAAAGAGGGCAAAAACTGTTCAATTGTCTAAATTTCAGGACTCTTTGCATCTTACTCTACTAAAAGTAAAAGAATAATGGAGGGAAAAGATGAAAAACACCACAAAGCCATCCATTTTGAGTCACTCCAAGTCATTAAAACAGGGGAAAACCAACCATTGCAGGAAGGAATGGGAACCTGGTGAAAGTTGGGAGGAGGATGGGAAAATAAAAGTAGAGAGATGTCAAAATCATGAGTTTACTTTTCCTTGGGGGTGTGACACTCCCTCAACTGGAAAGTCAAGTTTCACTCAAGCTAAGGGAGCAGCTAGGAACTGACTTCATGAAAGCCTTCCTCTCCTCTGGGGCAATTTGTGCCTTTCATGATTTAACTCAGACTACCACATCATGACCTAGTTGAAAACTGGGTCAGACCATTTTTTCCTTCAACGGAAGCCTAAAAACCACCCTTCTTTAAACAAATTCATATTCTGAACTGTATTCTATGTTCAGTTTCTTTTCATCTTCTTGGAGATGTTAACAAAAGTTGTTTGAGCCAGCTGAAGACCTGGTCTCTAAATGTATAAAGAACTGAAAAGAAATATGGGATTTTACAAGATAATAGGATACTTACTCACAGCCCCTCCTTGGATAGCCCTGGGTATTAATTTATGTTACACTTAGCTCATCTTTTGGTCCCAAATTTTCTGAGCAATTACAGAGGTCTATTAATCCCATTTTGGCTCAGAGATTTATATGAGGTGCTGAAGGGAGACAGTGTGGAAGAAGTTGGAAGGTGCAAAGTGAGTCATAAATGAAGCTGCAGAAATAAGTTAGGGGCAGGGATTCCTAGGCAACATAAATATGTTTGAGAGGATTATAAAAAGAGTGGTACTATGTACAGATTAGCATTTGGATGCAGATCAGAAAGGAGCTAGAGTGGCTGCAAAGTGATGTGGAAGAAATTTTCCTGAAGGTCGAGCTAGTAATATGCTGTTCATCAGCGAGCAGACTTTCATCCTGGCCTGGACCATAAATGCCCCTTTGAGAATGCTTGTCTATGCTCTTTTCCCTATCTGGCTGGTTGGAATGGATATGATCCGCAAGGAAGTTTGCCAGATAAAATAGGGGATACCCAGTTAATTTTGAATTTCAGATAAGCAACATACTTCTTTGGCATTATCATGTCTTCTGCAAAATTTGAAGCATATTGATACTAAAAGTATTACGTGCCATTTATCTGATATTCAAAATTACCTAGAGAATTCCATTGACTGTAAAGTCTATGGGGTTGCAAAGTCAAACACGACTGAGCAACTTTCACTTTCTTTCATAGGCTATATCTGACAATTGTATCATCAAGGAAGTCTAGGAAGCCGAAAGCAGTAGAAGATATAGTCAAAAGATGAATTTCCATTTGCATGGAATACTTTTTCCATCCCCTGACTTTCAGTCTGTATGTGTCTCTAGGTCTGAAGTAGGTCTTCTGTAGACAGTATATAAATGGGTCTTGGTTTTGTATCCATTCAGACAGTCTGTGTGTTTGGGATGGAGTATTTAATCCATTTACATTTAAGGTAATTATCAATATATACATATTCCTACTACCATTTTCTTAACTGTTCTGGGTTTGTTTTTGTAGGTCTTTTTCTTCTCATTTGTTTTCCTTCTAGAGAAGTTCCTTGATTAAAATAGTATGTTTTATTTATATTATGTGACTTTTACCATAACAAAAAGTGCTTTTAAACGTTTAAAAAATAAATATAGAGTTCCGGAGGGAAAAAGCTGGAAAGAGTCTGGGTCTCTGAATCAAAGGCTGCGTGATGAATACACAGGAGGACAGCCTGGATTTTAGGACTTCCAACCTCCAGAACTATAAGAGAAAAAAATCATGTTTTAAGCCAGGAAGGTCGTGGTAATTTGTTACAATGACCATAGTAAGAAAACACATGATCTAATACTCTGGAATTACTGAACCTCTTTTCATCTCTTTTATTTCTTTTTCTCTTTCTTTGTGTATTCCAGATACACAAAGAATGCCAGAGCTGAAAAGGACATTGGAGATCATAAAAAAACAATTTGCTTGTTTTCAGAGGAAGAAACTGAGGACAAAATCACCATTTAATTCACTTGCAGAGTAACTCTCAGCAGTTTTTCCCCTCCCTGCTTCCTATGCAGTCTCTTCTATTTCACTTCCTTTTTCTCCCCCTCATCTAATTATCTCCTCTTCCCAATTTCCTCTAGTCTTTCTATCTTCATCCTCTTTCCTTTTCTCCTGCAGTTATCCAAGCTCCATCCATCCATCCAACATTCTTTTCCCTGCTTTGTTCATTCTTTCAGAGAAGCATTTTTTCAAATTCATGAATTCCCTGCTTCCTCCCAGTAGTCATTTTGATATGTTACTAGTTATAGATCCATTTGAGCAAAGAAACTTCCTTTTAAAAAATGCAGTATCTTAAGGAGTGGAGGGGATGAATTGTGAGATTGGGGTTGGCATATATACACTATTGATACTGTATATAAAAATAGGTAACTAATGAGAGTCTACTGTAAAGCACAGGGAACTCTGCTCAATACTCTGTGATGATCTAAATAGGAAGGAAATCCAAAAAAGAGAGAATATATGTAAACATGTAGCTTATCCCCTTTGCTATACAGCAGAAAGTAATACACTGTAAAGCAACTATACTCAAACAAAAATTTATTAAGAATGTATATCTTTGCCCAGTTTTCATATGCAAGCACCATCTGTGGCACTTCTTAAGATGCAGTTATTTTGGAGAAACTCTTGCATGTATGCATATATTCATATATTGCTTAATATACGTGTAATATACATTGTCTATTTGCAAACTGTTTAAATATAGAGAGTCCATGACTTAACAATGGCTTGACTTGATATTTTTTTTGACTTTACGATGGTGTGATATACACTTATTAGAGACTGTACTTCAAAGTGAATTTTGGTTTTTTCCTGGGCTAGTGAAGTGTGTGGTACAACCCTCTCTTATGATGTTTGGCAGAAGCAGTGACCTCAGCTCCCCATCAACCACACAGTCATGAGGGGAAACAACCAACAGACTTACAGCCTCTCTGGATCCAGACTACCGATCTGCTTTTCCCTGTCAGTGTGGGTTCCATAAACTACACGAGACATTCAATATTTATTTTATAAAACGGGCTTTGTGTTGGACAATTTTGCCCAGTTGTAGGCTCTTGTCAGTGTTTTGAGCTTGTTTAAGATAGGCAAGTCTAAGATGTTCAGTAGGTTAGATGTGTTAATAAAAGCATTTGGACTTCTGTTATTTTAACTTACCATGGGTTTATTGGGACATAACTCCCTCATAAGTTGAGGACAATTTGTACTTTGAAAGGCATTTTCCATAGGCTGCCTTTTTTTCCAGACTCTGGAGTTTCAGGGATCAGTTTTTAAAAATTTTTCTTGGAGTATAACTGATTTGTTATGTTAGTTTCAGATGGACAGCAAAGTGAATCAGTTATATATATAGATATGCTCGGTCGCTCATTCATGTCCGACTTTTTGCGGCCCCACGGACCACTGTCCATGAGATTTCCCAGGGAAGAATACTGGAGTGGATTGCCTTTTCCTTCTCCAAATAACAACAATGCTGCTGCTGCTGCTGCTAAGTCGCTTCAGTCGTGTCCAACTCTGTGCGACCCCATACACGGCAGCCCACCAGGCTCCCCTGTCCCTGGGATTCTCCAGGCAAGAACACTGGAGTGGGTTGCCATTTCCTTCTCCAATGCATGAAAGTGAAAAGTGAAAGTGAAGTTGCTCAGTCGTATCTGACTCTTAGCGACCCCATGGACTGCAGCCTACCAGGCTCCTCCATCCATGGGATTTTCCAGGCAAGAGTACTGGAGTGGGGTGCCATTGCTTTCTCCCATACTTATACAAATACTGACTTTTTTTTTAAGATTCTTTCCCATAGAGGTCTTTACAGAGTACTGAGATAGTTCCCTGTGTTACATAGTAGTTGCTTATTAGCTATCCATTTACATGTAGCCACATATATATGTCAACCCCAATCTTCCGATTTATCCCTTACCTAGATCAGTTTTAAAAAAGAAATGCGTTCACAATGAAGGGAGGTTGATGAACAGAGTTACCAATCCTTTATTTTTCAAGGCAAAGTCATCAAAAACAAACAGATGAACAAATACACTGTAATTTTATTAATGAAGGATGTTTCCACACCAGAAGTATGGGAAGAACAACTTCAGAATACTGGGAAATCCATCTTAAGAAGCATAGGAAGTAAAGTTATGCTGATATCTAAAATTTTTTTAAAAGAACATATTAAATAATTTGTATAGATAAAAATAAATAGCAACACGACAGTTTTTCTTACTTTTATTTGAGTGCACTTTGTTTTATACAAGCTTGTCAATTTGCACATCTATTTTTGGTATGGTGTGACATGAAGTGACAATATCCTACTTCTTCCTGGATTTAATCTTTATCAGTTATTGTTGAAAATCTGTTCGCACATGCATATATTGACAGAAATAGATGCAACTTTCTTAAGGCTATTTTACTCAATCTAAAGTATTCAGGAAAATTATAAAGAAGGGACTTCATGGCTCCAGTCATTTCTCCTGGCTTTCTCATTCTCAGTGACAGAAGCTGCTCTAGTTGGTGATTTTTCTGATTGAGAAGGAAAGAGCCAGAGGTTTCAGAGCTCCCTGCCTTCCTGGTAGCACTTCCCCCAGGGCTGGTTCCCCTTGAGGGGAGCTGAGCTTGCGCACCTGGGACCAGATGAGAGGAGTCTGGACTGGGGAAAACATCATCCCTGACAGATACTGTACTTTTGGGGGAACAAACTTTTCATCATCACCTTTGGAACAGTGATGAAAATTTGCTGGCCAGTGGTTTCCCAAAGCACACTGGAATCACCCACATAGCTTTAGAAATGTAGAGGTACTTGGTCTCACTTCAGAACTGTGGGATCAGAGTCCCTTGGACATCAAGGAGATCCAACCAGTACATCCTAAAGGAAGTCATCCCTGAATATTCACTGGAAGGACTGATGCTGAAGCTGAAGCGCCAGTCTTTGGCCATCTGATGCCACCTTACTGGAAAAGACCCTGATGGTGGGAAAGATTGAAGGCAGGAAGAGAAGGGGATGACAGAGGATGAGATGGTTGGATGGCATCGCTGACTCAATGGGCATGAATTTGAGCAAACTCCAGGAGATAATGGCAACCCACTTCAGTACTCTTGCCTGGAAAATCCCATGGATGGAGGAGCCTGGTAGGCTGCAGTCCATGGGGTCGCTAACAGTCGGACATGACAGCGACTTCACTTTCACGCATTGGGGAAGGAAATGGCACTCCAGTGTTCTTGCCTGGTGAATCCCAGGGATGGGGGAGCCTGGTGGGCTGCCATCCATGGGGTCACACAGAGTTGGACACGACTGAAGCGACTTAGCAGCAGCAGCAGCCAGGAGATAGTGAAGGACAAGGGAGCCTGGTGTGCTGCAGTCCATGGATAGCAAAGAATCAGACACTACTTAGTAACTGAACATCAATAACAATATGCATGTATCCCCACAAGTGATCTTAAGGCAGAGTTATCAGGAAGAAAGGCCTGGACAGTGGGATTTCAAGGTAGTCTTAAAGGACACTTACAGCCAGCTTCCACTGGGCTCTCTTGTAGAAGATGGATTTGATATGCTGGGTCCAGTCTCAAGGGCTGAACTGGTAGTGGATGTCAGCTGAGAATTTATCCTATTAGAAGAAAGTTCTCCCTAACTGCCCTGAGAAATGCATCTGTGTACAATGCAGGAGACCCAGGTTCGATCCCTGGGTCGGGAAGATCCCCTGGAGAAGGAAATGGCAATCCACTCCAGTACTATTGCCTGGAAAATCCCATAAACAGAGGAGCTTGGTAGGCTACAGTCCATGGGGTTGCAAAGAGTCAGACATGACTGAGCGACTTCACTCACTCACTTAAGATAAGCTGAACAATTGTTGAGGGCAGGGGCGGGGAGCGGTGATTAGTACCTGTCAATATCTTTGGAATTGACCTGTGATTCTGTGATGATTCCCATCCTCATTCAGTGGTTGAACAGGGCTTATTGTCCTTGTACTAGGCACAAGGAATACAGTGGTAAACACAGACTTGGCAAGCAGAGAGGAAAGGAAAATAAACAGCTTCATTCCTACACTTATGATCACTTGCCCTAAAGACCTGAATTGGAATTCAGATTATTTAGCAGTGTGTTTATATCTTATTTTAGACTCACCGTTTATTATATTTTATCTTTTAGACATTATCTCTCTTGGTTTGTTCATATGCCCTATATTTTCCTCTTCTTTGTCTATTTTTAATGTCTCTTTTCCTCCCCCATAACCATCTGTCTTTTTCTCTCTTTTATTCCTTATTTTCCCCTTTACTTCTTCTTATCCTCATTAATAAATAGGTGGAATTAATACATTTATTAAACAATATCTAAGTACTATACATATAGAGGTATATACCTAAATGTCAATTCATCATACCAGTCCTGGTTATGTTAGGAGCATCAGATGAATATAATCTGGAAAAAAAAAAAAAAAGTTGACACGCAACTCTCTTTAGGCTCCTGAAATACTTTAATAAAAGAGAAAATAAATTTCTTCGCTCCTCCAAAGCCATTCTCAAAGGTGAACTTCCGCACCTCACCTTGGGTCTGGAAAGTACTGAACAGTTTATAACAGAAAATTAATCATAAATTGCATATCTTGTTACTTAAGAGTGAATAGCTTTCTTGTTCTGCTCTGGATTATCAGACACCAGATATTGACAGAACAATAGCCTCAGCAAGACAGGCAGCCCTGAGAGGTAACTTCACTTTGTTGTTTCAAAAGTGGTGGTTTCCACTGTGAAGAAACACAGGCAGAATTTTTATTCTTTTCACCTCTGCAGGTTCAAGCCATGGGTGAATTCTGAGAACAAGCAATTCAAACAGTTCTTCTTTAGCATGAAAGTCAAGAGCATGTAACAACATATTTTAGGAACTTTAACTTGGAAAGTACTAAAAAAAAAAAAAAAAAAAAACCACTCTAGGCAATTGCTAAGTATTAAATGACACTTCCTGTTCCATGAGGGAACTAAGACGTTAGAGGAATCAGGGCACTGGGGTTGGGGGCTGCACAAAAGTACAGTTCTACCATCTGAAAACTATGTAACTACGAGTGATGTGGTCCATCGTTTTAATGCGATATTGGCCCTACATCCTAATGGGGGGTTTGTCCAGATAAGCTTCTACTTCTAAAAAGAAATCAGATCCTAGCTGGAGAGATATTTCCCCTGGTGTTATGCCCAGTTGGATAATATCATAATTGCTTTTCCTTCCTGTGATATCGCACATTTTTCACTTCTTGTATCTGGGGAAAAGATATGACCAGTTGCCAAACTGGCAAACAGATCTGTTGATTGTTAGGAGATGAGGAACCAGCCTTTGGTGATGTGTGCCAGGTACTATACTAGGTGGTTTACACACACGATCTCTCTTATTTCTCACGGTAATTTTCCCAGGGAGGGGTTATCATTATACCCATTGGATGTTGAGAAGGTCAGGAGATTGCCGACATTCTCATAGCATTTTGTAGCAGAGAAGGGATTCAAACTCCCATCTTTCTGACTTTCATCTCTCTGAACTTTCCATTGTAGCTGAGAACATAGCCCAGACCTGGGTTTAAGCACTTCTTCCTACCCCCCCCCCCACCCTTTTTTTTAAACAGAGGGCTCAAGTGGCAAGGTCACGTGGGAAACCTAAGCTAGAAGGATGTCTGGGAAGTGTAGTCGTGGGTGTCTCAGCCCTCAGCTTGCAACAAAGCCTGATACAATCAACACAAGGGGCTTAGAAAGCCCTTGCTGGAATCAATATCTGGTTCTTGCCAGCAACAACAGCTTTGATTACTGGACACCCAAGAATTTCCTTCTTCACTCAGAAACTCTCAAATCATAGCAACAGCAACAAAAAAAGCACCCATTATTGCAATGAAACCTTTGCTCATTGCCAATAAGAATATAATTTCCCGCCCAAAACAGAGACCCCAAATGACTTCAGTTGCAGCACTCCCCTCTGGGCATTGACATTTCCTCCTTTAGTTTAATCACAGTCTTGATTGTTATACTATAACATGTGGAGAAAATTAAGCCCCATGTAAAGTAGGAGAGAAAAAGGAGAGAAAAAGTAAAAATACAACTTAAAATGGAGAGAAGGAATATGTTAAGCACAACAGTGTTCATTTCTGCACCACTTTTTTGTTTGTTTGTTTCTTGTATCTTTGTTACTCCACCACCCATTCTGTGTTGGCTTTGTCTTCAGCCAGCCCATCATCAGGTTCAGTTCAGTTCAGTTTAGTCGCTCAGTCGTGTCCGACTCTTTGCAACCCCATGAATCGCAGCACGCCAGACCTCCCTGTCCATCACCAACTCCTGGAGTTCACTCAGACTTGCGTCCATCGAGTCAGTGATGCCATCCAGCCATCTCATCCTCTGTCATCCCCTTCTTCTCCTGCTCCCATTCCTCCCAGCATCAGAGTCTTTTCCAATGAATCAACTCTTCGCATGAGGTGGCCAAAGTACCATCATCAGGTTAGGATTCTTTGTTCAGAGTGTAACCCAAACCTTCACTTCTAAAGGGTTTGAATCTTAGGAAGGTCCTTGTTACATTGGTTCTCACAGTCTTCCATTGATTTTTATCACTTGACAGGGCATGAAATGGGGTCCCCACAGAATTTCTTGGTTTGAGGAATATTTTTCCATTGTTTTCATAATTTAATAGGAATTTCGTTTCCTCTTGATAACCAACCTACTGTCCCCAGTGAATGTGGCCACCCTCTTTTCTTACTAGTTTAGCCAGGGACACAGGGGCCTGAAATGGCCAAAGGGCAGCTCTTAGCTCTGGAAATATGGTTGTATCTAATTTAGTAATTTTGTTCCCAGAACTCAGACTTCTAAGCTAGCAAAACCACACACTTGAAAAGTGTAATAATCAGACTTTTGCAGGTGAATTATTAGGTGGAATGTTGAGAGATGCTGCTCTAATTTCCCATCCTTTGTATGCCAGAACAATGGATTCTGTGGGAAAGTCAGCACCCTTTATGGTTGCTGGTTCAGGACAGACAACCAAATCAGGAACAAATCCCTCAAGCTAACCAAGTATTGCTTTCCCCTGGTCCTGAAACTAAGTCCTCTGTCGGCCAGTTGCTTCCAGGTGGTGAGGCTGGTATAAGAGCAGGCAGTCCCCTAGCTACTTTAATTCTTGAGCAGGTACATGGTGCTGCGCTCAGTAGCAACATTGTTTGGATATCACTACGATACATAGTTTAGTCTGTTCATAATGCTATAACAAAATAGCACTGACTGGGCAGCTTATAATCAACAGAAATTTATGTTTTACAGAGCTAGATCCTGGAAGTCTGAGACTAGGCACCAGCATGGTTGAATGAGGACCCTCTTCCAGCTTATAGCTATGTCCTCATGTTGGAGAAAGTTTGAAGGCAGGAGAAGGGGATGACAGAGGATAAGATGGTTGAATGGCCTCCCCAACTCAATGGACATGAGTTTGGGCAAACTTGAAGAGACAGTGAAGGACAAGGAAGTCTGGCATGCTGCAGTCCATGGGGTCACAGAGAGTTGGACACAACTGAGCATCTGAACAACAACGACACCTGGTAGAAGGGGCTTGGGAGCTCTCTATTTTTTATTTTTATTTAGTTTTAAAATTTTAATTGGAGGATAATTGCTTTACAATGCTGTGTTAGTTTCTGCTGTACAACAATATGAAACAGCTATACATATATCTCCTTCCTCTTGAGCCTTCCTCCCACCCCCATCCCACCCCTTTCTGACTTCTTCGTAAAGAGAATTAATCTCAGTCATAAGGGCTCACTCTCATGACCTAATCACCTCCCAAAGTTCCCACTGTCTAATATCACAGCTGGCATTAAGATTTCAACACATGCATTTTGAAACTACATAATCAAACTACAGAAATGCATGAGGCAGGTTGTCCAGCAGGAGGGAGCATGGTTGGGCAGAGAGGGAAAATTCTTATTCAGCATCAGCGTTTATTCCACTGAGGGCAACTTTCTGTCCTGTCCATCCTACCAGTAAGGAAAAACAGAACTGAGTGAGCCGAGCTGTCAGCTCTGCCAGAGTGGCCAGGTAAGAGTTTCAGGAACAAAAGTACTTATCAGCTGATTAAGTATGAGAAAAAAAGAGAACGGAAAGTCTGGGAAGTCTTTGAAGAGGAGCTGGTTTGGGAAAATGATGCCATTACGTAAACTGAGTTGGAAACGATGGCAACGTGGAAGTGAAACACCAGCAAGAGAGAAATAGATCAGAAAGGCAGAGGAAGCCAAAGAAGTTTTGAGAAGGAAGTGCCAATGAGGTCAGAGAAAGAGAAGGGGGGAAAGATGTGGAAACTCACCTATGCCAGATCAGCTGAGAGTCAGCTACATTTTCCCAGAATTACCCACCTATTAGTGCTGTGCTGAGATGCTGGGGAGGGGATGTAAGGCCTGAGAAAAAAGAACAACAGTGAAACAGAGCAGCACCCTATGGTCCTTGCCCACCGTGTCCTCTGTCTGCCTTTCGTCTGCGGAATTTAGCCAAAGAGTAAGTTTAATCAGAGTACTGAGAAAATGCAGGAAGAAAGGAAAACACTCCAGGGAGACCAAATAATAATTATGTAGTCACTAAGCAAAGTCAAGTACTTTTAGTTCTTCACCAAGGCCTATAGACAATCAGTTCAGTTCAGTTCAGTCGCTCAGTCCTGTCCGACTCTTTGTGACCCCATGGACTGCAGCACACCAGGCTTCCCTGTCCATCACCAACTCCTGGAGCTTGCTCAAACTCATGTCTATCTAGTCGGTGATGCCTTCCAACCATCTCATCCTCTGTCGTCCCCTTCTCTTTCTGCCTTCAATCTTTCCCAGCATCAGAGCCTTTTTCAATGAGTCAGTTCTTTGCATCAGGTGGCCAAAGTTTTGGAGTTTCAGCTTCAGTATCAGTCCTTCCAATGAATATTCAGGACTGATTTCATTTAGGATGGACTGGTTGATTCTCCTTGCAGTCCAAGGGACTCTCAAGAATCTTCTCCAACATCACAGTTCAAAAGCATCAATTCTTTGGTGTTCAGCTTTCTTTATGGTCCAACTCTCACATCCATATATGACTACTGGAAAAACCATAGCTTTGACTAGACAAACCTTTGTTGGCAAAGTAATGTCTCTGCTTTTTAACATGCTGTCTAGGTTGGTCAAAGCTTTTCTGCTGAGGAGCAAGCATCTTTTAATTTCATGGCTGCAGTCACCATCTGCAGTGACTTTGAAGCCCAAGAAAATAAAGTCATCCATTGGGACTGAATTCCATGATCTTAGATTTTTGAATGTTGAGTTTTAAGCCAGCTTTTCCACTCTCCTCTTTCACTTTCATCAAGAGGCTCTTTAGTTCCTCTTCACTTTCTGCCATAAGAGATATGGCTCAGAATATGGATATAGACAATATTCTGAGCCATATCCTGTGAGCCATTTTATAGATACTGAAACCCCCCACCAGGTGGAAGAAGCTAACTACATGATGACCGGACTGTAGCCACGACATAAGCTGCCACAGTTCTGAGAATTGGCCTCAAGAAATGGGAATGAACTAACCCTGGGATTGAAAATTGAAGTGAAGTGAAGTCGCTCAGTTGTGTCCGACTCTTTGCGACCCCATGGACTGTAGCCTACTACACTCCTCCGTCCACGGGATTTTCCAGGCAAGAGTACCAGAGTGGGTTGCCATTGCCTTCTCCAGAGGATCTTCCAGACCCAGGGCTCGAACCCAGGTCTCCCGCACTGTAGGCAGACGCTTTACCATCTGAGCCAAAGATTAACTGTACCTAAAACAATCAAGATGACTCTGGGCAGAATACTGACAGCCAGTTTTAAGATGATGGTCAGAACTGACTGCGCTGTGTCTGCATGTAGCCTCCTTCCTCAGCCTATAAAAACTTTTGCCCACTGATTGTCAGCCTTCAGACAGACATCTGCCCTCCACCCTGGTTGCTAGCATCCAAAATGAAGCAAACTTTCCTTTCCATCAAACTGGCCTCTTGGGTGGCTTTTGAGCCATGAACAGCCGAACCCCACTTTAAGTTATAATAGAAATGAGAGCAATAATAATAGCACCATAGAGTTCCAAAGTTTTTGTTTTGAAAAGTATTTTTGTATATACTCCGATGGAAAACAAAACAACATAAGAGAAGATGGATTCCCTTCCTGTTTTAAAATATTACTTTTTATCAACTATGCATTTACTTCAGTAGGCACAGGTAAAGTCAGAAATCCTGGCTGAGAGGTAGGCAAGCCCTCATGGTCTTGCAGTTTTTTTAGATATGATACAGTGAACCCTGCAGGGACCATAGCTCTTGCGTTGGCACAGACTCAGCTCAGGAAAGTAGTATTATGAGCAGTTCTTCATTTGTGGTGAATGTGTTACTACATTCTTAAAAAAAAGAGAGAGAGAGAGAGACAGGAGAAAATAGAAATTTAGGATTTTTTTAAAATTAAAATTTTAGACTAGAAGGCAAGCAAAAAAAGTTGGTTAAGTAAAAGGACTATTTAAAAAGGCCATAAACAGAGAGAAAGAAGCTCAAACTATCTTATCATCTTAGAACCTCAGTTTCTTATCTGTGAAATGGGGATCATTTCCATCATGGAGGTTTTGTGAAGATTAAATCAAGTAATAGTTTGTGCAGTGCACTTAACCCAGTGCCTGGCACAAAGCAGGCACTCAGTAAATGTTAACTGTTATTGTTGCCATTGCTAGCATATTTGCTTATCGTTAACATGGCATAGCATTATCTCACATGTTTTGATTTCTTATAGTTATGCATCTATGGGGTTTCCTAGGTGGCACAGTGATAAAGAATTCACCTGCCAATGCAGGATCGATTGCTGGGTTGGGAGTGGGAAGATCCCATGGAGAATGAAATGGCAACCCACTCCAGTATTCTTGCCTGGAATGTTCCATGGATAGAGGAGCCTGGCATACTACAGTCCACGGGATCGCAAAGAGTCAGACACAGCTGAGCACATACACATGCCACCTATATTTATCACTATTATTTTATTATACATTCAAAAATTGATCTTTTTTGTCACTCTCAAATGTATTAAGTGACAATTAAGAATACAGCAGTAACTTATTAGGAAAGTTAAGTGTAATAGAAAGCAACAAATGTCTACTGCACCAATTTTGAATATTCTTTCAAGATAAGAACACTTCCAAATTATAAAGCCTCAACAAATAAATACAAAATTATAAAAAGATAAGAGAAATAATAATCTGTCTTCTGAACTGTTCTGGTAAATCCAGAGAATGACTTTTAAAGATAGTTTTCGAGAAGGCAGAAGAAAAGTGTGTTCTTGGCACACAGCTTACACTTTTTTGTTGAACCCTGGCTCTGGACTTGGAAAGGAAACAAGTGTTACTGCTCATCTATACCATATGTACACTGCTGCCCTCTGCCGCCAATGGCTTGCTTAACAGCTAAGTAACAAGATCATTAAAAAATCCCTCAAAGAGATATTTTATTCTGAACAGATGGTTGAATATATTGTGTATGTATGTATTACAGAGTGAGGTAATTCAGTTATAGAGACAGATAACTGTATCATGGCAAGGTTTAAAGAGAAAAAAATAAGGTGCCTACAAATTGAAAGGGGTACACACTGCAGTGCATATATTTACATCATTTAGGCAGAAGAAGAGGGTGAGAGAGGATGAGATGTTTGTATGGCATCACCGATCCAATGGACACAAACCTGGGCAAACTCCAGGAGATGGTGAGGGACAGGGAGGCCTGGCGTGCTGCAGTCCATGGGGTCACAGTGTCGGACACAACTTGGCGACTGAACAGCAACAACAATCTCTACAAGAATCCCACGGGTGGGTATTATTAATATTATTATCCCTTCTGTAAGTAGAGGAAACTGAAGTTTGAAAACGTACTCAGATAGTAAGTGGCAGAACTGCCATTCAGCCTTCAATTCCTCTGACTCCTCTTTGAAACTTTTCTGAATCAAATCTCCCTGAAGAGAATATAAGACCAACTATGTTCATCGAAAGTGTGACCCTTGGCAAGTCTAACCAAAAGGCATGGTGTGCTATTTCCCTCCACTTTCTTTTGCATTGAAAAGGAGCTTTCAAGCAAATGCACTTCAGCAGACTACACACCAAGTTGGGAGGTTTAGAGGAGTCAAGGCTATGAGCCTTGGGCAGGTCGTAAGAATCAGCCATCCTCTCCGCACAGGTGGAGGGTTGCCCTGGCTGATGGGTTCTGCAGGCAGCCTGGGCAGCCTATGAAGACCTGGCAAGGAGGATGAGTTGGGGGTAAATTCGTCCATGCTTCTCTTGGGTCAGCCAGCTGTGGGAGTGTTTCCTTGAAGCCTGGCCCTGGAAGTCCAGGAGGAGTGAAGAGATACCTTGGTAATCCTCTAACCCATAGGTGACATCTATTTTTTAAAAAATATTTATTTATTTTATTTTTGGCCATGGTGAGTCTTCATTGTTGTACACGGGGATTTTCTAGTTGTGGTGAGCAGGGGCTACTCTCTAGTTGCAATGCGAGGGCTTCTCATTCCGGTGGCTTCTCTTGTTGCAGAGTACAGACTCTAGGTTCACAGGCTTCTCTAGTTGCAGTGTGTGGGCTCAGTAATTGTGGTGCCTGGGTTTAGCTGCCCCATGGCATATGGGATATTCCCATACCAGGGATCGAACCCATGTTCCCTGAATTGTAAGGTGGATTCTTAACCATTGGACCATCAGAGAAGCCGCGACATATTTTTATAATTTGCCCAAAGGCATGACTTTGGCTGATGGTGGCACTAAAAAACAGCCCTGATGGATGTGTTTACCTGCTTGCTCATTATTCATAAGACAAAGAGGGACCTTTTTCTCAGGCAGGCAGAGAGCATTGGCAAAGTGATCTTAAACCAATCCCATCCCCAGGCCAAGCACCACAATCAAAAGCCTATTTATGAAACAATCCTTTCATCTGGGTAAAGAAAAAAGGATGGAGAGTTTATTATGGTGAGTGGTGGGAGGGTAGGGGAGAGCATCTTTGGAGTTTGGGGATCCAAGCAGAATGAAGAAAGATACCAGCTTCCTGAGATGATATTGGAATTCAACAAACCTCCCAAAGGAGCTTTCATGAATCAATGGAATGGATGGAAATTGGGTAGAAATGGCCTCTCAGTGTAAACTGCAGAAAGCCCCCTAGATTTTCCTGGTCAATCTGGACTCCCTAGTAAGGCATGGAAATTAACAAAGAGCTAAGGGCTTCCTAGGTGGCACCATGGTAAAGAACCTGCCTGCCAATGCAGGAGACATAAGAGATATGGGTTTGATCCCTGGGTTGGGAAGATTCCCTGGAGGTGGGGATGGCAACCCACTCTAGTATTCTTGCCAGGAGAATCCCAGGGAGAGGGGAGCTTGGTGGGCTACAGTCCATAGGGTCTCAAAGGGTCAGATACTACTGAAGAGACTTAGCACGTATGCACACACACACACACACAGAGGGCCTCCTAGGTCTCTCTCCTGCTGCTGCTACTGCTGCTAAGTCGCTTCAGTCGTGTCCGACTCTGTGTGACCCCATAGACGGAAGCCCACCAGGCTCCCCTGTCCCTGGGATTCTCCAGGCAAGAAAACTGGAGTTGGTTGCCATTTCCTTCTCCAAGGCATGAGAGTGAAAAGTGAAAGGGAAGTCGCTTAGTCGTGCCCAACTCTTAACGACCCCATGGACTACAGCCTACCAGGGAAAATCCATGGGATTTTCCAGGCAAGGGTACTGGAGTGAGGTGCCATTGCCTTCTCCCTGTCTCTCTCCTAGAGGAAGCAATTAAGAGGGGATGTTTAGTGGAGTCCAGCTGGGACCGAAAGCAGGACATAGTTACATCTCAGTAACTGACTGCAACAAGGTGGGAGGGAGTACTCTGACAAGCAGGGGGAGGGTTATATATGTGAGTAGGAGCCAGAAGCCAAGGATAATCAAGACTGAGAATTTTAGACCTTTTCTCCATCAATTTGTAAGAAGTGGCTATGTTGTAAGACTCCTCAGGAATTTAGAATACACTCCACTGGAGACTTCTCTGGAGGTCCAATGATTAAGACTTTGCCTTCCAATCCAGGGGGTACAGGTTAGAATTCCTGTTCAGGGAGCTAGGATCCCACAGGTCTCAGGGCCAAAAACCCCAAACATGAAAACCAGAAGCAATACTGCAACAAATTCAATAGAAAGGCTTTAAAAATGGCCCACATTAATATATATATATATATATATTTAAAAAAAAACTCTGTTGGAGGAAGGAAAAAACAACAATTCTGAGGGTAATGTGGTTTTAAACATGAAAGGACTGAGGAATCAGTGGTTTCTCATGAGTTTACTTGAGAGTGGCAGATGCAGCTTTCCAAATGGGGGCTTGAGGCAGGAATTGCCTGGAGGTAGTAATTCAGAAACTGTGATGTGAAACCCATGCCTACTACTTACTGTTGAAATGAAATAAGTCTGTGCAGAAGGTGATATAGCCTGGTAAGACTTTAGAACATGTGAAGTGGGAGGCTTATCAGGTGGAAGGAATGACAAGAATAAAGTCCCAGAGCATGAATAAGTAAGTCGTGGTATGCTGAAGTTGCATAGAATGAAAGAGAGTGATTTACAGATGAGTAACCAAGGGTTGGAATGTGACGAATGAATTTCTTAAAGGTCGCTAATGAGAAGGCCAAGGTTGGAACTTCTGTCTTCCAACTAGTGACCCACCGTGGTTCACCTTTCCACATGCATTCTCTTATAAAAACACATGAGCAGCACAAAATCATGGAATCGTGGCATCAAAGGGGAAACTAGACCTCTCTTTTCTAGCCCTGTTCTCAGCCAATTTAGCACTGCATTCTGCAGTAATCTTGGCATCTGGGCAAACTGCCTCAGCTAGAACACTTCCTGTGATGGGAAATTCTCAGCACATTTGCAGGCATTACTGGACACACTGGCACAAAATTCTTTATTTTGAGCTGAACTCTGCCTCCAGGTATCTGGCTTTCTTTACCCTGCCCTGTCTCTGCACATAATCAGCTCCTTCGTCTTGCCAATGCATCCTCCACACTCTTGAGCATCAAGAATCAGTGGAAGACCTACTATGTACCAGACATGGAAGGTAGCATCAGGCCCACCCCAGATATCCTTGTTCATGTTCCAAACATTTTCAGGTCCTTTTATAATACCTTGTTGTTCTTTCCTGGACTATCACTGGACTTAATCAGGCATAGAACACTCTCCATACTTCTAAATTCTCACCAGCCATTTCTTTAAAAAGACAAATCTATTTGGATCTACAGAGAAAGTAGTTATTTCTTAAGAAATGTAAGCTAGTTTTAATATTTACACTAATTGCTCAGCCACTCAGTTGTGCCCGACTGTTTGCAGTCCTATGAACTGTAACCTGCCAGGCTCCTCTGTCCATGGGATTTTCCAGGCAAGAATTCTGCAGCAGGTTGCCATTTCCTCCTTCTGGGGATCTTCCAGACCCAGGGATTGAACTCCCGTCTCCCGTGTCTCCTGCATTGGCAGGTGGATACTTTACCCCTGAGCCACCTGTTATAATAATGCAAAATATCATAAATAGTAAAGCATATCTATTGTTAAATATCATACAAAACACTCCAAATTGAATGTAAGTGATTGCCAGAGTAATTTTTGATCTAGACGATCAGTTTCAATAGGAACAATATGGACACATTCTTTCCCCAATTTGAAACACACAATCATAGGATAATAAACGCTTATTGTTATCATTACCATCCTTGATAGTTACAGAATGTTTCTGATTGAGCCAGACTCAGCGAGAACAACTCTGTTATTCAGAACCTATGATCATTCCTGTCATTCCAATGAGGAAACTGAAGCCATAGGGATTATGGGCCATGGTAGATGGCAGAACGAGGCTTCCAGTCAAGCAGTCCAAGCTAAGGAATTACAAATAGCTGCAAAGCTTTGTTGATCGGCCCTGCTGGTATGCCTGCACTTCTCAGTAGTAGCCCATCTGTGAATGTCAGTGTGGTCTCACCTAGAGACGTGCCCCTCTCCATAAATGCAATAACTTCAAACCCATTTGAGGTCTGCGTCTTTCTATGAATGAATCCCCTGAAGTATTTTTTTCAGAATTCGATCCCTTTGTAATTGGAACATGCCTGGAACTCACAGGTCCTCAATACACACTGATTGAATGATAAACTTAGCAGACCTCGGCCCCAGCAGTTTTCTGGTCTTAGGAAAGACCAGGTGCTTTGATAGTCCTTCAGTGGGATGGAGGCTGGATGGGAAAAAAGTAAAAGGGATGTGTTACCAGTGTGTCTGTGCCCTAATGCAGTTCCTTGCTTGGGGGTCTGCTGGGGCAGACCGCTGTTAACAGGCTGCACAGCTGACCTCTACTGTCAGGCTCTGATCTTCTGAAGGGATTGTCTTTCTCTCCAGAAGGGAACTGCACTTCTCTTTTTAACCTACCACTCTCAATGAGGACTAGTGATGTAGTTTTTCACTGATGCCATGACTCTCCAAGATAAATGCAGTCAAATGGGAACCACCAAGCCCCATTGTAGCGGGAACCCTTCCTGCCCCATCTGGCCCTCATCAGTGCTGAATCTGGATCCCCTAGGCCGTCTCCTGCCTCCCTCCCTTAATCCTTCCCCCCCTCTCCCATCTGTAGGGATTGCCCTGCTCCCCACCTTCCTTCCCAGGGGACTTTATCTCCAGCCCTCTGTATGATGTCCATCGTACAGATGTCCCTCTCAGGGTCTTGGAGCATCTGAAACCCAAGGATGCAAAGCATTCCCTCTCTTCCCATGTTGTTTCTGGGTCTTATTCACATCTTCGGAGCAACCAGTTTACTGTCCCTGACCACCAGGGAAGATGGTTTAGAATACAAAACAGGCCAGATGGCAGGGGGAGGATGTCCAATTTCACTCAGACCTGGCCGAGCCAATGTCACCTGCTACACTAGTGCAGTGGCTTTCAGACTTCATCATTCATCAGCATCACCAGGAAAGCTAATCTAAACACAAACTGCTGGGCCTCACCACTAGGACTTCTGACTCTGTAGGTGGTGTCAGGTAGGGCAAAAATGTGCATTTCTAACAGGTTCCCAGGTAATGCTGATGCTGCCACTAGTCCAGGGACATACTGTGAGAACTGAATTTCAGGGTGGCTTCAATGCGTTGGACTGAAGTGGTTTGTGGAAATAAAATTATTATCATTAACTTTTCAGTTTCTGGTAGTTCAAGGCAGCTGTCAGTGGGAAGAAACCCAGAGTTGAATATTACATTTATATGTACAAATCCATATGTGTGGCGATTACTGATCTAGAGGGTCAATGGTCAGATCAGCACAGAATGCCATGAATTGATGAAAAGTGTTCTACAACTTTTCATGGTTATTTTTCAGTTGCCAAGTCCTTTGCAACCCCAGGGACAACAACCCTCCAGGTTCTTTTGTCCATGGGGTTCTCCAGGCAAGAATACTGGAGTGGGTTGCCATTTCTGTCTCCAAGGGATCTTCCTGGATCAGGGATCAAACCTGCATCTCCTGCATTGGCAGGCAAATTCTTTACCATCAAGCATCAGGGAAGCCCACAACTTTTAGGGAGGCCTCTAAAGCATTCGAGAAGGAAATGCCAACCCACTCCAGCATTCTTGCTTGGAAAATCCCAGGGATGGTGGAGCCTGGTGGGCTGCCCTATATGGGGTCGCACAGATCAGACATGACTGAATGACTTAGCAGCAGCAGCAGCTAAAGCCCTGTTAGAGCCTTATGAGGTTCTCTGCATACTGAGATGAGCACTCATCATCATCACCAGGACAATGTAGGGGTTTTATTAATGTAAATTTCTGTACATCACTCACAACCAATAAGTCTGATCTAGAGGTGACCTTTAGGATTGACTGGTTTGATGTCCTTGAAGTCCAAGGGACTCTCAAGAGTCTTCTCCAGTACCACAGTTCAAAAGCATCAATTCTTCCGTGCTCAGCTTTCTCTATGGTCCAGCTCTCACATCCACACATGACTACTGGAAAAACCATAGCTTTGGCTACACGGACGTCTGTCGCCAAAGTGATGTCTCTGCTTTTTAATACCTTCTCTAGGACTCAGACTTTATTTTGGGGGGCTCCAAAATCACTGCGGATGGTGACTGCAGCCATGAAATTAAAAGACGCTTATTCATTGGAAGGAAAGTTATGACCAACCTAGATAGCATATTCAAAAGCAGAGACATTACTTTGCCAACAAAGATCCATCTAGTCAAGGATATGCTTTTTCCAGTAGTCATGTATGGATGTGAGAGTTGGACTGTGAAGAAAGGTGAGCGCCAAAGAATTGATGCTTTTGAACTGTGGTGTTGGAGAACACTCTTGAGAGTCCCTTGGACTGCAGGGAGATCCAACCAGTCCATCCTGAAGGAGGTCAGCCCTGGGATTTCTTTGGAAGGAATGATGCTAAAGCTGAAACTCCAGTACTTTGGCCACCTCATGCAAAGAGTTGACTCATTGGAAAAGACTCTGATGCTGGGAGGGATTGGGGGCAGGAAGAAAAGGGGACCACAGAGGATGAGATGGCTGGATGGCATCACCTACTCCATGGACGTGAGTCTGAGTGAACTCCAGGAGTTGGTGACGGACAGGGAGGCCTGGCGTGCTGCAATTCATGGGGTCGCAAAGAGTCGGACAAAACTGAGTGACTGAACTGAACTGAGGACTGTGAGTTAGCACAGTTTGTGGCACAGCGATTCGATATGTAGACGATCACGCTGAGGTCATCTTTCTTTTGTGGGGGCAGGGACATGAGGGGCCAGTAATGGTAACCGCGAGCGGGAGTTTACTCCCACCCTCCGGATTAGAAAGCCAGTGGGTTAAAGCTCGTGTGGCCCAGGCTGCAACTGAGGCCCGTGGTCCCCGGCCGCGCCTCGCCCCTTGTGAGATCACCCTGACTGAAGACACCGGGGGAGCTCGTCCACCCACCCCGTACACCTGCACCGACAGGTGCAGATTCAGGCGAAGGCGGCGCGGGCGGGAGCGTTCTCACTGCGCGGCACCCTGAACCCCCTGTCCCGCCCCGGGAACCCCCAGGCAGGTGCGGGCGGCGGAGGGGGCAGGGTGCGCTCTGCACCCGCGCATGTCCGGGACCTCCCAGCCCAACCCCGGACGCCTGAGCGGCAGGATGAGCCCCAACAGCTAGAGCTCCAAGCCCCACTTCCCAGGAGCTTGCAGTGGCCCCCGCGCATGCGCCCCGGAGCTGTCCGCTGTTTGGACGTTTCCATGGTGACCAAGTCGGTTGGCTGGTGGTCCCCTAGCGAGAAAATGAAGCTCAAGAGCCTCCTGCTCCGGTATTACCCGCCAGGTACGGGCCGGGCCCCCTCTGCTTTCACGTGGAGGTCTGCACCGGAGGGTCTGGGGCAGAGGAAAAGTGCTGGGGCCCGAGCGGTGGGGTCCAGAGCGGGTGATCCCTAGGGAAGCCTGGTGCTTCCTAACTTGCTCTCTTCACTGTTTCAGATGCTGTACTCGGGTTCGCAAAACTTTAAAAACTTAAAAAAAAAAAATTTTTTTTTTTTTTTTGAAAAAAGTCCTTAAACTTTTAAATGGCTGACTTGTAACGCTTTCTGGTTACTTAGGAACGAAGTGGAAGGGGAGGGAGAGGGGGCGATTAGTGATGTTGTGGAATATTGTTTCTGAAAGGGAAGACGCTGACAAGGGTCACATTGTTTTTTATTTTAAAGGCACCAGAATGATCAAGTAAAGGTTTGTTGAGTATGGGAAGAAAAATGCATACTTAAAAAGCACATTACCTTAGTGACCAAATTCCAGACTGTACATATCAATCCATCGACACGTTTACTGAAGCCCTGCCTGTTGGCTCAGATAGTAAAGAATCTGCCTGCAATGTAAGAGACCTGGGTTTGATCCCTGGGTCGGGAATATTCCCTGGAGAAGGGAATGGGAACCTACTCCAGGATTCTTGCCTGGGGAATTCCATGGCAGGCTCTTGTAGGTGGGGTGGCAAGGGGTCGGACAGGACTGAATGACTAAGGCTTTCCCTTTACTGTGTACGATTTGTGCTCTTGCAACACGGGGCTTTAAAAAGTTACAGTGAGCTCAGGAACTACGGAATAAACCCAGAGAATGCTAGAATGCTCTAGTTTTAGAGTAGGGCATTGCTTCTTGGTCTTTTGGCTAAAATCAAGTGTAGAGTAGGACACTCTCGCCTAGTCCTCTTGACCTTTAGAGGATAAGTGAAGTCCACTCATCATACAGATAGACAAGGATAGAAATAGGAGCAGAATTCTTGGCTTCTAATTTGGAACTCGCATTGAAACTAAAAATATAAAGTAAAAAGTCCTCAAAACTTGCCACAAGGCAGTAGAAGAGAAAATACACACGCTTAATGAAAAGTCTGAACAAAAACTATCTTTAAAATGTCAAATGGGCGGTGATATCACTTTGGACTGGTTTGATTTAGTATAACTTTGGGAGGGGTGGGACTTGAAGAATTTCGCACTGAAAATCTCACTGTTCACAGTAATGCATCCAACTGCTTACTCACAATCTCCATGAAGATGTCTGATAGGCACAGACCTCATGGGTCATTTTCCCCAGTCCCCTCCTAGTCATGTAGCTCTTTCAGGCTGGGCCCAGTCCACGGATGGCATCACCACCCCGTCCACTTTTTCTGGCAGAACCTCAGCCACCCTTTATTTCTCTCTTGTGGTTCACTGACCCTCTCTGCACTCCCTTGTCCAGTTCATTAACAAATGCTGTCACTCTACTTTCAAAGTGTTTTGTGAGTTCGTCACATTCTTCTCATTCCCTTGGCACAAGTTCCTTGACCCCACACACCTTCCTGCTTTCACCTCTATCCCTATCTCCATCTCACCCACCATCGCTTCTACTTCCGCCATCCCTGGGCTTGTCAACTGGATTCCTGGTTTAACTCCATCCTCTACAGTCTGTATGTCACAAACAGCCCGTGGAATCTGGACTCAGCCTCTCCAGTAGTTTTTCATCATGTTCAGAATAAGATCCATACTCTGTAGGATTTAGCTTACACTCACTACACTTCAGATTTCCTTAAATGCTCTTCCAAGACGTCACGGAGGGCATCTCACTCATCTGTCTCTCTTTCTGGACTCAGACGTCCCCAGACTTTGGCCACTTTTCTTCATTTGGTCTTGGTCAGCATCACCTCCTCAGAGACCTTCCATTATCACTATTCAAAGAAGCACTTCCCCTCATTGATCTTACTCTCAACCATTTCGTTTTATTGTCTTTTATTATATTTATCAAAGTACATTTCTTGTCTGTGCTTTGAATGACTCCCTCTTTCCCATAAAATGTAAGCTCCATGAGAACTGAGATCTCATCTCTTCTTCAGCTGTAAAAGAGACTCTGGCATACAGGAGGCCTTCAGTGTTTACTGAGTGAGTTTATTAGTAAATGAATGTGTGTGATAAATGAGGTTGATCCAGACATAGAACCTGTAATTTTAAAATAAATGTTTAAAAACTCAGGAGATCCTCCTTCTGCCTCCCTGCATGAGTGCAACTTCGACATGAAACTAGTAGCAAGTTTGTAGTAAGGACACTCAGTTTTTTTTTCCCTCTTGAGTTTCCGATTAAAATTAGTTAAAAGAATAACTGGATATCAGCATGTGAAAATGTGGAGCTTAAGGATTTTTTTGGCTTTGATTTGTTAAGGCATCAGTCAGGTGGTGGTAATAACACTTATCCCATATGTCTCCTGACTCGCTTTAGCTGGTCTCTCCAATCTCTCTTGGGAGTGAACCTCCTTGAAAAGAATGTTGTCCCCAGTTTCTCTTCTCCCTTTTGTCTTGAACTCACTCCTGTCATGGTTTCACCCTCACTGATCCACTGAAACTGTTCAAGATCCTCAATGACCACCTCCAGTAACACTGAATCCACTGGCCACATCTCATCTCAGCCTTTGTTTATTTTGACCGGGCAGCAGCACTTGATCCACCGGCTCACTCTGCCCTCCTGTGACTTCCAGGACACACATTCCGTGTTTTCTTCTGCCTTGTTGTCACTCCTTGGTCCATCTTGTTCACTTATCCTCTTCTTTCTGGTCTCAATGTTGGAGTGCCCCTGAGTTCTGTCTTTGGACTTCTCTCCATCCGTCCACGGTCATGCTCAGTCATGTCAGACTCTTTGTGACTGTTCGGACTGTAGCCCACCAGGCTCTCCTGTGCATAGAATTTCCCGGGCAGGAATACTGGAATGGGCGGCATTTTCTCCTCCAGGGAAACCTTCTCAGCCTAGAGACTGAACCCACATCTCCTGTGTCTCCCGCACTGCAGGTAGATTCTTTATCTGCTGAGCCATCGGGGACGTCTCTAACTCTGCTCATTTGCTGGACAGTCTTATCTATTCTCAAGGCTTAAAAATCATCCTGAGTAGTCCTAAGCACCTGCCTGCCTGCCTGGTTCTTCATTCAGATGAAGAACATACATCTCACAACATCAACATACATCTCACATGGGGCCTCTGATGGTCTACCTCCTGTCAGTCAATGGAAGCTCCATTCCTCCACTTAACTTCTGCCAAAACTTTAGACTTGTCTTTTTCTCCTTTCTTGCTCACTCCATGTTTGGTCCAGGGACCAACACTGCCAATTCACCTTCAAAATATACACAGAGTTCAACAACTTCTCTCCAGAATCATGGCCACCATTCTCTTTATTGCTAGAGGCTCTATGCGTGCCCCACTTCTGTGGAGGTGAGTCTGTTAAAGCATAAATCTGATTATGTCACCATTCTTCTCCAGCCCTTCAGTGGCTTTCATTTCTTTTAAAGTGAAAGGGCCATGATGCCCAAGACCATATCAGATCCACCACCTTTGGCCTCTCTGACTTCACTCCCCCTTCAGCAGCACTTCTCTGCTTTGTGTTCCTCAGGTGGGTGAGGCATGCCCCCAGTCAGGGTCTCTGCAGTTGCTGATTTTTTGCTTGGAATAATCTTCCCCTGGATATTGTTACTTTTAGCTTCTTTAGTTGTTTTTTTTTTTTAATAAAACATAAGTAAAGTGAATAAAGTGAAGCCCCCTCCTTCCTAGAATTTCTTCCTCATGATATTTCAGAACCCCCTTCCTTGCTTTGTCTTTTCTTAGCATTATCTCAATTCAACCAAAATAAATTTTACTTATTTATCTTGTTTAGTCTCCCCGACTAGAATATCAGCTTCATGAGGGCAAGAACTTTGCTAATTTCACTTATAATGGTATCTGTAGCTCCTAGAGTAGAACCTCTAAATGAGCCTCTAGGGCTCATTGTGGGTGCATAAATGAGGGATCACATATTTGTTAAATAAATGAACGGTTTAAATGAGATGATGTGGGTTAAGCAGAATGTGTAGAATCCACCTTGAAATATGAGTGGATCAGATCTGAATCCAGAATTCTAAAAGCAAGTAAACTCAAGTAAAGCTTTAGACTCATGGTTGTGACTATTGCCTTAATGGTTATCTTATAATAAATAAGATCATCTCACTTAGCATGTTAGATACTTAAATTCTGATCTTTGGCAAGCCACATGATATTGCAAGTTTCCAAGGTACTCCTTGGAAGAAAAGTTATGAGCAACCTAGATAGTATATTCAAAAGCAGAGACATTACTTTGTCGACTAAGGTCCGTCTAGTCAAGGCTATGGTTTTTCCTGCGGTCATGTATGGATATGAGAGTTGGACTGTGAAGAAGGCTGAGCGCTGAAGAATTGATGTGTTTGAACTGTGGTGTTGGAGAAGACTCTGGAGAGTCCCTTGGACTGCAAGGGATCCAACCAGTCCATTCTGAAGGAGATCAGCCCTGGGATTTCTTTGGAAGGAATGATACTAAAGCCGAAGCTCCATGCGAAGAGTTGACTCATTGGTGAAGACTCTGATGCTGGGAGGGATTGGGGGCAGGAGGAGAAGGGGACGACCCAGGATGAGATGGCTGGATGGCATCACGGACTCGATGGACGTGAGTCTGAGTGAACTCCGGGAGATGGTGATGGACAGGGAGGCCTGGCGTGCTGCGATTCATGGGGTTGCAAAGAGTTGGACACGACTGAGCGACTGAACTAAACTGAACTGAATAGCAGGTGGGTGTTAAATGACATCAAATAGGAGAAGTATGGCTCACCACTGAATCATTTTCATGTTACCTTTATCCCTTCTGTGTATAAAGCAATTATGTTTCACCTCCTTATCTTTTAATTTCAGTCCTCCCACCCTCTTTTGAATAGCGTATAGGTCAGGAGCATTCTTTTGTTGGCATCCACTGAATAATTCCTCTCCCTAACCTAGATTCCCGAAGACCAAAGGAATGTAGCAGTAATATGGGTAATCAAACTTGGGGCTTTCCCTTTTTACCTTTTATCCTTCAGAATCCCTTTGCTTTGTGAAGAGTAGGTGTTGAATACATGCTTTTCAGTTGACTCAGTTATGACAGTCTTTGTTGTTTATTTGTTGCATGTGGGCCCCTTGTTCTTTGACCAGAAGCAGGATCTAAATGAGCATTAATTGAACTGGTTGGCATTTTGTGCAATTTAAAGGTTTCTGTTAATTGAATATGAGCTGGGTAAGCAATGCTATTTTACCTTTTGAAGCTTTGCCTTTTGGTGCATTGCAGAATTTGGGGAGGGGTGAGTGTCTTCTTACCCAAGTGTTTTGGCAATCACACATTACCTATAGTTCAAACCTAGGAGAAGATCAAGAATATTAAGATACTGTGAGAAACAATCTCTGACAAACAACATATATTCCTGAAAGCATCTTTATCTATTTTCTGCTTATACTTTTCATTGCACATGTCACAGCCTCTTGCTTGTATTGGAGTTCAGTGAGCATACTGCCTTAATGTCTTGTCACAGTGAAGCAGTCATATAAATTTACATGTTTCAGATTTTACACTTTATTTTCTAGATTCATTTTTGCATAAACCCAACTAATTTTTAGTAGTTGGCATTTAGTAGTTTAACATTTTTCACTTTATTAAAAATGAGATAGTTGTGAATAAGGAAAACAATTTTGCCAATTTGCTTGCTAGATTTTGAAAATGCATCTATTTAGGAAAATGGATTATGCTGTGTGGGCTCTGAAGTGTTAGTTCTTTCCAACCTTTCTCTGACTTATGAGTGATTATATTACTCAATGTTACATTATTTATTTACTCAATTGTTTATTGAATATTACATATGTTTTATGTTGAAAATTTTCAAAAATGGAAAAAAAAAGAAAAAATTGTATCTAGTAGGTTAACTTTTGGCCTAGGCTGTCATCATAAGTGTTTTATATTTATTTATTTTTTAGGAATTATGCTGGAATATGAAAAAAGTGGGCAATTAAAGACCAAATCCATAGACTTGCTTGATCTTGATCCCAGGTAAGGGAGCTATATAATGCAGCATGTATTTCATATCCAAAATCATTATTGGAAAACCCTGACATAGGATGGTGCATAGATAAGCTCATAAAACTACAGACAATACATTACTAAAAAAATTGTTCTGGGTGTATTATTTCCTGTTCGTTTCAGTGAATTTTATTTTAGTGTCTTGCTGAGTGGGCTTCTGGGGTGGCTCAGTGGTAAATGCAATGCAAATGCAAATGCAAATGCTTGCAATGTAGGAGACTCAGGAGACGTGTGTTCGATCCCTGGGTTGGGAAGATCCCCTGGAGGGGGGAATAGCAATCCACCCCAGTATTCTTGTCTGAGAAATCCCATGGGCAGAGGAGCCTGGCAGACTATAGTCCACGGGATCCCCAAAAGCTGAACATGACTGAAGTGACCAAACACGGCTCTTGCTTAATGAGGAGGGTGTGGGAAAAGGATTATCAGTCTGTCCTTTTCTTCTTTCCAAACCGACCTTATTTTAAAAAATAAACCTTTTGGTTTGAAAATCTGTTTTGATTCATAACATTTGTTGAAAGTCTTTCCATAACATTTGTTGAAAATCTTTCCATTATTATCTTTTGAATTCTTATGCAGGTCTAACTCTGTTGACCCCTGAGTCTTTCAAAGTCATTGTTAGGAACCACCTCTGATCCATTTCCATTACAAATATTCATTCTTATTCTGAAAGACTGTATTGCTTGAGAGCTGGCACCATATCTTGGACATTCCCTGGGCCTAACTTATGGCAAGTAATCAATGTTAGTTGAATGAAGTGTCTCCTAGATCAGCGCCTTGCACAAACCTGGAGCTCAGGACATGTTTATTTATGAAAAGAAGGATGCCTATTAAATAATGCATTTTTAATGCATTTGCTGAGACAGAAGTAAGCGAGTACAAGGTTTTTGGGAGGTGACCCCGGGACAGATCAGAGAATGAGGGAGGGTTGGGCAGAAGGGGAAATGGCCAAGCTCACAGGGCAGAAGTGGCCAGGCTCTTGTGTGGCCCTCTTGCTTAGCCAGGGGCTGAGGGCTGCAAAGAAGAGCAAGCTCTGGGCTCAGACTCTGATGTGACTCCTGAAGGAGCTGCAGCTGGAGATATGTTTTGCAAAATGACCCTATTCTTGATGTTTTGTGGTATACAGACATTAATATTTGTCTTGAATTAATATTCTGAACTAGCAAAATTTACTAGAATTGCTGCAGATTATTTGAATGCTGGGGAAACTTGCATCTGTATTTTTCACACTGATTCTCTTTCAGGGAGATAATGTTACAGCATTAAGAAATTAATAATCATGATAGTTCTTTGAATGTCTGTTTTAGTAAGGTACTTTCTCTTTCCCCCAAAATACAGCAAATTGAAACTTTCTGAACCTCAGTTTCTTCATCCCCAAAATAGTTATGAAAAGCATTAAATTTTAGAGAGTTGTTATAGGATTAAATGGGAGATCATAGGTAACATGGAAAGTAAAGTGGGATTGGGCAACTTTAATATATATTTATTTTTTTAAAAAAGAGAAACAGGAAAAAAAAATAAAAGAGCTCTTGTTCAGAAGCAGCACTTGGCCTTCTTAGATAAGCAAATCAGAATCTTTGCACACCTTCCTCAAGCGAAGTCTCAGGTAATGGAAAGGCATTGAAGAGAACCCAGGCAGCTTTCATCCGTGCCAAGATGCTCTTTATTGATTTCTATGATTTTTTCTGCTGGAAATCTCTTGGTGAACATGATGATGCTGTTGACAATTTATAAATCTTGAACTTCATAAAGCAATGCAATCCTTCATGTAGTGAATGTATATGCAATTTCTGACATAGAAAAAAGTAACTTTTTTTGTGTGTGTGAATTTCAGTACAGATGTCAGTGCATTAGTAGAAGAGATACAGAAAGCAGAACCTCTCATCACAGCTTCACGATCAGACCAGGTCAAACTTTTAATACAGAGATTACAAAATAAACTTGGACAACACAGCAACCACAAATTCTATCTTTTTAAGGTAATGCATGTTTAAAGATAGTAACTAGAAGAACTTCAATGAATTACTTAATTCTACTAATCTAAAATAAAATATAAATCATGTCTTCTTTCAGGTCTTCCACATTTTTGCTAAGACTAAATCTTAAATGTTTGTTGAATGAATGAATAAAATTCAAAAATTGGTTTCTCGACAGGTTCAATAAAGATTTGCATTAGTAACTTTAACTTTTCTTTATAATGATATCTCTAAAGAATAATCATTAAAGTAGCTCTAAGTTATTGAATAATTAAATTTTTTTCCAGTTGGAGTAATATTAAGATGTATTTCATGGTGTATCAACATTTCAAATTTTCTGCTTCCATATGAACTAAACTGCATTTCAGTAAATTATTTATTGATATGGATTGTATAATAATTTTAATCACATAAAGATATGCTTATTTTCATCTATAATCTTGGCAACTAAATTAAAATAAATGTCATTTATTGCTTCAATAACAGCTTTCATTTTTCTTTATGATTTAACATTTAATGCTTTATTATAGAAATGATTTATATTACACTGATTTCATTTTTTATGACTTATATTACTTGTTATTTATATAGTCAGCATATTTTGTCTGATGTGAAATATTCAACAGTTTTCTGTATTCCTTCTTTCAACTTACTGAAAGATGGTCATTCTTGTAATAATTCTTTTTCCAGCAGGTGACACTATTTTACTTCAAATATGAGCTCTATAACTTATATGATCTTGTAATTTACCTTCCAAAGGGAATATTTTGATAGTGAAGGAGGACACTATTAATAGTAACACTCTGGTAGTAGACATAATTAGGACTGTTCCAGTCTGGCCAGTCATCTTAACTAAAAACAGATGGTCCAATTTAAGTATATTCATTCAATAAATATAAAGCATCCACTATGTGCTAGACAACATATGGATGGAAATATAAATTCCATGATATATTCCGACTCTAAAGAAGCTTTAAGATTCAAAAAGTAATAATTCATTGTTAATCTGTATTTGAAACATCTTTGGTTTATTTCCTATATATATTGTTTATGCATATATACAAACCATGTACAGTATGTGAAAGAGAATATAAATTAGTGAAAAGACCCTGGTGCTGGGAAAGATTGAAGGCAGGAGGAGAAGAGGGCAACAAAGAATGAGATGATTGGATGGCAACATTGACTCGATGGACATCAGTTCAAGCAAACTCTGGGAGCTAGTGAAGCACAGGGAAACCCGGCGTGCTATAGTCCATGGGGTCGCAAAGAGTCAGACACAACTGAGCAACTGAACAATAACAGCTATTTGTATCTCATAGCTATAATCTATCTAAAAGCAAATTGATAGAAAACATAGATTTGATCATGCTTCTCTGTAATTATTTGTAACCTCCAGATGCATTATTGATCTTAATAACAGAAGGTCCTATGTGTTTTCCTCCTTTGTTCAAATATTGGATACTATCCACTTATTATATATAATTAAGATGCATTTGAATGTCTTCATTGGTTGGAAGTTAAAATGAATGAGCTGAATAATTTTGTTCGAGTTTGAAATGAATGGTGTTTTCTTTTATTGAAGGTTCTCAGAGCACATATACTGCCACTGACTAACGTTGCACTTAATAAATCAGGCTCATGGTAAGGTTCTTTGTTTATTAAAAAAATTATTGGGCTTTATTTTCTTAGAGCAGCATTAGGTTCACAGCAAAATTGAGCAGAAGGTGCAGAGATTTCCTCTCGATGATAACTTCTGCCTTGCATCACCCCCGCAGCAGCTTCTGTCCCTATCGCCATCTCCCACAGAGACCTACATCTGTTGCAACTGTTGAACTATATTGACACACCATTATCACTGAAAGTTCATGGTACACATTAGGGTTCACTCTTGGTTTTGTACATTCTGTGGGCTGGCAAATGTAGAACGACATCTATACAGTGCTATGTTATCACACAGAGCAGTCTCACTGCCCGAAAATCTTCTCTGCACTGCTTATTTATTTCTGTGTGTCTGTCTATTTCTTTTTTTTTTATTTCTAATTTTTAACAACCAAGGGATACAAATCTTTTTTTAAAATAAAAATTGCCTACCCATAATGTAAGGAGGGCATGGCAACCCACTCCAGTTTTCTTGCCTGGAGAATCCCCATGGACAGAGGATCCTGGCAGGCTACATTCCACGGGGTCGCCAAGAGTGGACATGACTAAGTCACTTTCACTTTCACTTAACTCTTTGTTCTGCATACACAATTTTCACTGTAAAAAGCAAGATAAACGAGGCTATAGTTTTGCAGGCAAAAACATGAGGTCTTTATTAACACGCTGCTGGTCTCACCTTGTGCTGTATTTCCACTGCTTGTGTTAGCTTTATCACAGGAAGCTATGATCGGACGTGCAAGCTCTGGGACACTGCCTCTGGAGAGGAGCTTCACACCCTGGAGGGTCACAGGAATGTGGTGTATGCTATAGCGTTCAACAACCCTTATGGGTAAGAAGACACCCACTCGTCCAGTGATTCCTTATTAACCCACTGGTTCTTTTATTCATCTCTCTCTCCATCTAGTGGGGAAGGAAAAGAGGAAGATGAGCTAAAAGTTGTTGAGTGTCTGATGTATGCTTTAGTGTGTGCATGCTAAGTCACTTCAGTCATGTTCCACTAGTCATCTATTTTATACACTAAGTAAGTAAGTAAGTAAAGTCACTCAGTCCTGTCTGACTCTTTGTGACCCCGTGGACTGCAGCCAGCCAGGCTCCTCCTTCCATGGGATTCTCCAGCCAGGAATACTGGAGTGGGTTGCCATGCCCTCCTCCAGGGGATCTTGCCAACTCAGGGATCCAACCCATGTCTCTTATGTCTCTTGCACTGGCAAGCACATTCTTTACCACTAGCGCCACCTGGGAAGCCCAACTCAGCCATGGAAAGAAATGAAATTGGGTCATTTGTAGTGATGTGGATGAATCCAGGTCTTCCCAAGTGGTGCTAGTGGTAAAGAACCCGCCTGTCAATGCAGCAGATGGAAAAGACGCAGGTTCGATCCCTGGGTCAGTAAAATCCCTGAGAATGAGCATGGCAACCCACTCCAGTGTTCTTAATTGAAGAATTCCATGGACAGAGGAGCCTGGTGGGCTATGGTCCATAGGTTCGCAAAGAGTCAGACACGACTGAAGCGAGTTAGGATGTTTGCAGGTTCGGATGAACCTAGAGTCTGTCCTACAGAGTGAGGTAAATCAGAAAGAGAAAAACAAATATTGTATATTAAGGCACATATATGAAATCTAGAAAAATGGTATAAATGAACCTACTTGCAGGGCAGGAATAGAGAATGCAGACGTATATGGACACTGTGGCAAGGAGAGGATGGGATGAATTGGGAGAGTAGCATTGACACACATATATGTATGTGTGTGTATAAAATAGATAGCTAGTGTATAAAATAGGGGCTTCCCTGGTGGCTCAGAGGTTAAAGCGTCTGCCTCCAATGCGGGAGACCCGGGTTTGATCCCTGCATTGGGAAGATCCCCTGGAGAAGGAAATGGCAACCCACTCGAGTATTCTTGCCTGGAGAATCCCATGGACTGAGGAGCCTGGTGGGCTGCAGTCCACGGGGTCACAAAGAGTCAGACAGGACTGAGTGACTTTACTTACTTACTTACTTAGTGTATAAAATAGATGACTAGTGTGCTGGATAGAACAAGGAGCTCAGCTCGGTGGCCTGTGGTGACCTAGAGGGGTGGGATGGGGCAGTGGGAGGGAGGCTCAAGAGGGAGGCGATATGTGTATACATATAGCTGATTCACTTCATTGGGCAGCAGAAACGAATTCAACTTTGTAAAGCAATTATACTCCAACAATAAAATAAAAAAATAAATTTAAATATCTTCTTCAGTGTTCAAAATAGCTTTGGGGGAGGTATTACTGGCCTCACATAAGATAGATAAAATTCAGACACCCCTCCCAGGATCACACAGTAGTAGAGTGGTGAGCTAGAATTCCCGTTGATGCAGGGCTGACTCTCTGCCCTTGGGAGTTCTCTGACCGGAAGATGAACCCTGACCGGAAGTTCCTGCTGATGTTTCTAGCCCTGGACCACGAGAGAATAGCTGTACATGCATGACACGGTTTGTTTTGTGTAGAAGTTAACCTATAGTCTTATCAGGTGGAAAACCGTGTATAGTGACCTGCTAAATAATAGTATGAAATGTGGCAGAACCATTTTTAAGCTAACTTCTGGTTAACCCATTCAGTAGATCTTCCCAAGGTCCTCTATCCTTCTAAATAACATACTGCTTATACCTATAGCTGTCTGAATGCCTGCAGCAACTACTCTATCCACCAGTACCCTTAACTTCTCTTTGCACTGGGGACGTTTTCAGCTTACCAAGAGTTAGTCGTACTTGTCCACAAACTTGCTTGTAGGGGGTTGTGCTTTCAATTTGTAATAATCTAATTTAATTAGATATTGCTTAAGCTAGTGAAATACGATGTGTGAAATTAAAGCTGTTGTCTCCTATGAAAACACAGATAAGGTAAATATTTGAAAAAATTGTTACTAAATGAAGTTGTAGATGAGACCATTATAAAAATTAGAGAAGACATTGCAGAAAGGACCCTCTTTTCATTTAGTATTAGAGACCACAGGAGACCATGTGGGGGCACTGAGAACCGAGGAGAGAGTCAAGGCATGAGAGTCTGGATAATTATAAAGTCTGCAGCTGTGCTGAGCACTTACAGTTTTCTTTGGGATATGTATTTTGGGCCATAGGACCCCTCACATTTTTGTTTTACAAAGGAAAAGACTGATGGACTTCAGTACATACAACTCAACATATGCATGTTTAAAAAATTAATACATAAAAGAAAAGTCAAGTGATCACTGTGAGAAAATTTGTGACATATGCAACAAAGAGTTATTATGGAGAACATGTAAAGAACTCCTTTACAAATCAATGGAAACAACACATTGGAGAAATAGTAAAAAAGTATGAATAGACATACTTAACAACTAGGCAAATATGAATTTTAAAATTATTTTTATGTTTTGGCCATATGAATGGCAAAAATTAAGAGGTTAATAAATTACATGTCATGTTGTTGAAGAGGCCCTAAAGAGCCTCTTTGATGAGGGTGAAGGAGAAGAGTGAAAGAGCCAGCTTAAAACTCAATATTAAAAAAACTAAGATCATGCCATCTGGCCCCATTACTTCACAGCAAATAGAAGGGGACAAGGTGGAAGTGGTAACATATTTCCTCTTCTTGGACTCTAAAATCACTGCAGACAGTGATTGCAGCCATGAACTCAGAAGATGTTTGCTTCTTGGCAGGAAAGCAATTACAAACCTAGACAGTGTACTGAAAAGCAGAGACATTACTCTGCTGACAAAGGTCCATATAGTCAAGGCTATGGTCTTCCAAGTGGTCATGTATGGCTGTGAGAGCTGGACTGTAAAGGACGCAGAATGCCAAAGAATTGATGCATTCAAACTGTGGTGCTGGAGAAGACTCCTGAAAGTCCCTTGGACAGCAAGGAGATCAAACCAGTCAATCATAAGGGAAATCAACCCAGAAAACTCATTGGAAGGACTGATGCTGAAGCTGAAGCTCCAATATTTTAATCATCTGATGTAAACAGCTGACTCCCTGAAAAAGCCCCTGAGGCTGGGGAAAATTGAGAGTAGAAGGAGAAGAGAGAATCAGAGGATGACATGGCTGGATGGCATCACCGATGAAATAGACATGAACTTGGGCACACTTTGGGAGATGGTGTGAGACAGGGAGGCCAGGCGTGCTGCCATCCATGGGGGTCACGAAGAGTTGGACACGACTGGGAAACTGAACAACAGCATTGTTGAAGATGGGGTAAAATGAACACTTTCCTACACTTTTGAACAGTGAGCTTGCACTGCAAGTGATGGCCCAACTGTGTGAACTTTTGATGACTTGTTATTAGTACAAAAGACAGACAGGGTTCAGGGTGAAGGAAAAGATGTTTGTTAGTTCCCTGGTTGAGGGTTGAACAGGCTAATTTACTCTTATTTGTTGAGTGTTGATCAGTAGCCCTGATCCACAGTAGATGTGTGAAGCTTCTTGCTTGAAAGGAACTGAAGTCTTTCTCATATTTCCTCTCCAAATCCTCTTTCTTCTTTAAAGATCTTACACTTGGAATAATACAGATTTTACTTTCTCAAGGAGACACTTACTGTCTAACTTCTCAAAACCTTATCTAGCCACATGTTTAATTGGATCTATATCTTTCCATTTTCCTTCTTTTAAATTTGATATTACTGTCTTCAGTATATCTAACAGAATTTTTCCATATTCCTGCAACCATATTACACATTATTAATTTCTACTTGTTAGTAATTTTCTAAACTAAATCCCTTACCATATTCATTAATGAAAAAATTATTGCAATCTTAAACACAATTTATATTTAAAATGTAAAATATTTAAAATTGAACACATAAAGAGATACTATTCAAAAATTAGAATATTATTTTGTTTTCCACCGCAACAAATACAGGATTGCTTATTATTTTAGCTGATTAAAAATTTTTATTTTACATTGGAGTATAGTTGATTTACTGATTGCTTATTATTTTAAAAGTGAAATAAAATTTTTTGTGGGGGTGGGGTGGAGAGGGGCACTTCCCATCCTCAGCACTCCTGAGGGAAAATAAATTACTGAGTAATAAATTACTTATTTATTTTTTTAAATTAATTTTTATTGAAGTCTAGAAAGTGAAGTAGATTTCTAAATAGAGATCCACGTATTAATATCTTGTCTTAATTCAGTGTATCAAATACTGTGATTGACTTTGTTTTCAAATTCCATATATATATTTTTTAAATCTTAGTGACAAAATTGCCACTGGGTCCTTTGATAAGACTTGTAAACTATGGAGTGTAGAAACTGGAAAATGTTACCATACCTTTAGGGGTCATACAGCAGAAATAGTGAGTATATTTATTTTATTATATTTTTATGTTGTCATTCCTTTTGTTTTTGCTTTGTTTTACTTTTTTATTTTTATCGTTTTCAGTAGATCTTATTTTTTAGAGAAGTTTGAGGTTGACAGAAAAATTGAGTGAAAAGTGCAAAAATTTCCCATATATTACTCCACCTCTCCTCCAAAGCATGCCCCATTGTCAGCATTCCCACCAGGGTAGCACATATATCGCAAGTGATGAGTTTACACTGGCTTTTCACATAGTTGTTATTTCTTTTCAGGATTCCATTGCAAAAGTAGTTGTTATACCTTTATAACTAATTTAAAAATCTGTTATTTTAAATTTCTCTATATTATATATGATGGTATTTATATCATTTCATAAACTACTCTAGCTTTAATATCTTGCAGATACTGTCAAAGACTCATATCCTGCATTGACTAAAAATAATGGGATAAGTATAAGAGTACAATAGCCAATCTGATGTCTTTCTCATTGACTTGCCTTTAGCAAATTGACTTGATTGAGGGTTGGCGAACTTCTTAAAATAGCTTTTAAACTAACTTTTTTATACCATGTAAAATATCTAAGCTGATTGTTTCCTGGATAAAATTAGAACTCAGATTTGCACAAGTGGTTTGACACTCTAAATTGCTTTCACTATTGGGAAGCCCTCATCCTTAACTAATTCTGTATTAAATGTCTTACAACAATTAGTGAGATCATTTGCACCCTGTGGAACAACTGACAGCTTTTAAAGAGTTTGCTTATTTTAGGAGTAAAATTTATTCATAGTCATTCTTCATATTTATTATATTTTCATCCAACAAGAGCTATGTTCAAGGTACTTTGCTGGGGATGCTGCAGTGAAAAATTATAGTTTTTCTTTTTACATGTATTAGCTTAGTTGTTCCTCATAACAACCCTAAGGGGTAGCTATTTCTCCATTTTTCAGTTGAGGATGCTGAGGTAACTCTCACATGGTCATAAGACACAATCCTCATTTTCATAGTGTGGCCGTGTTTCCACACTCCCTTGGAATTTTGAAGGTTTTCTTTTTTTTATAGTTCCTAGGAAGACATTCATATTTTGGAATCAACGACATCAACCCAATGAATATTTGCTAAGTATTGACTGTGTGAAGCCCTCGTCTATGTGTGGGGGGCCAAATTGTACTTCTTGGCCCCCAAAGATTTCGTAGTTTTCTAGACGGAGTAGAGGTGTCCATGGTTAAGTTCAAAGATGTATTGTAGGTGGGCTAGAAGTTGGTGTGAAGTTCAGTGAGAGCACAGAGGGAATAGCCAAGACTCCTTGGCCAGGAGAGGTATTCAGGGAAGACTCTGCAGAGAAGTGGCAGGTACATTCTGGGCAGCGTGAGCTGCAGCAACAAATGCACAGAGGAGGTGTATAACCATGGTACGTGCTTGAGAACTTAAGTGGCTGAGTGTCCAGAGCACCACTCTCCCAGCTTCACTGCACAGAAAGTGCTTATATGGAGACGCACACACTTGTAAGCACTGCCTGCCCACAGTCAGAGGTGATGGGCAGGGATCCCAGGTGTTGCCCAGTTGTCTGGGCTAAAGGTGTCAATGACTTGGCTTTTGTGTTGACCCACAAAGCTAGATCCCAGTCTTTGCGTGATGGAAGCAGAGGAGGCAGGAAAGGCTACACTGCAGATTTATAGAGGGTCTTAAATGCCATGCTAAGGAACTGAGACTTTATCCTGGAGATATTGCCATACTGTTGAGAGTTTTCACCTGAGAAAGGCATGGTCAGGTTTTGCATTTGGGGAAGATGGTTCTTTTGCCATTGTGAAGGAGACATGGGGGGAGGATAATATGGGAAGTATGAGCCAGTGGGGATCTGGTAACTATGCAAAGAACGATATCAAAGCCCTGTCGTGAGGAGAATGTGAGAGAAGTTAAGGGGTGGGAGGGGTAGGACTGGGTTACCAGGGAGATATGAGGCATGAAGGAAGAAAGTATTTAGGATGATTTCCTGATTTCAGACTTGGGCAACTGACAGTGCCATTCACCAAGTCTGTGCATAAGAGAGAAACAGGTTTCTTCATTTGATTTGCAAGTCTTAGAGAAGGCAATGGCACCCCACTCCAGTACTCTTGCCTGGAAAATCCCATGGACGGAGGAGCCTGGTAGGCTGCAGTCCATGGGGTCGCTAAGAGTCAGACATGACTGAGCGACTTCACTTTCACTTTTCACTTTCATGCATTGGAGAAGGCAATGGCAACCCACTCCAGTGTTCTTGCCTGGAGAATCCCAGGGACGGCGGCGCAGAGTCGGACACGACTGAAGTGACTTAGCAGTAGCAGTAGCAGACAGGGTGATAAAATCTCCCTGTGTGATGTCCAAAAAGAGGCATCCATTTGGCAGTTGGCTCTTTGGGGCTGAGCTGAGCAGTGAGGTCTGGGTGAAAGACATGGATGTGTGAGTCACTGGCATCTGGGTGGCAGTAGAAACCACCAAACAACTGAAAAGTTCCCAGTGGGAAAGGTAGACTCTGAGGAGAAAACTGGCAGGATCCTGGGAAGATGGAGAAGAGAAACTTTGAAAAGATACAACAAAAGAGATAAGAAGTAAGAGGGGAAAAGCAGAGCATTATCAAAAGAGTCAAGAAGGAAGAAAATATCAGGAACCTCAGGCAGGTTAAGTGAGATGACCAAGACGAACCAAGCCTCTCAGCTGGACATTTATCCAGAGTGGTCCCAGCAGACAGGATGGGAAGCGAGTGCTGGGAGACTATGTTTCCAAGGAATTTGGTTGTAAAGGGAAATAAAGTTAGTTTAAAAAGGGACAGACAGAGTCAAGGGAGAATTTGTTTTCATGTGGGAAGAACTCAAGCATGTTTATAGGCTATTGGGAAGGATCTAGTTTAGAGTGAAAGGAAAGTTGGTGAGATCATCTCCCCGTGGAGCGCAGGGAATGCAGTGTCTTAAAATGGCAGCGATCTCTCTGAATCTGAGGCTGGGGGAGAGGAAAGTGAGGGTCAGGGGAGGAAGTTCCCACCAGACAGGTAAGGCTTTTTCAGGGAAGTGTTAGGAGGCAAAATTATCTGATGAGAAGGAATAAAGATGGGAGTGGAGTCAAGAGTAGGGAATGGTAGAATGTACTGAGTCAGAGGCATGTTGGGCAAAGTAGGCAATGGTACTGAGGTCACATCTGAGGATGGAAGGCACGAATGAGCAATGCTCGTTATCTGCCATGCTGTTTTCTTAAACTACCTTGGTTGAGTGATGAGGTAGGGCTGGCAAATGAGTGGATAAAATCCCAGGCTAATACAAGTTGTTAGATTTGTGAAGGGTGCAGGTGGAAGGTGGGGGTAGGAGTTTTGGGCATGCTGGCAAGAGTGATTCTCCAGGTGTCAGTTGACTGGGGCATGATGGACCAGGAGAAGAGAGGGGTTTACATGAGATGGAAGTCATCCTGCAGTGGGCAAGGGGTCTGGGCTTGGTGAAGAAGACAAAAAGCAGAAGTCCTGGGAAATTGTAACTAGAGATTGGTGTATCAGGAATGAATTTCCTAGAGGAGGTGATGCCAAGGTCAGGGTGTTGTAGCCATGGGGGTGATTATAAAAAGGAGTCTGGGACCGTGGGCCCAAGGGTGTTGGATGAATGGCCCACAGGAAGGGTACTGGGGACTTGGAACTGAGACTGTAAGCCAATAACCAAGGTCCTAAGCAAGTGAGGGGATGTGATTGAAAGGAAGATGGGAGCCAGAGGGACTTCTCTGATGGTTCACTGCTCTTCCACTGGAGCTGGTGTGGGTTCAGGCCCTGGTTGGGGAACTAAGATCCAACATGCCCCGAGGCATGGCCAAAAAGTTAAAAAAAATAAACAAAAATGGAAGGGAGCCAGACAGCTTGAATCTCAACGGAATGGGCTTTGCTTTTGTTCTTGATCTTCTGTGGTCTAGAAGTGACTAAGGGGAACCAGTGCCCCTCCAAGCCTGAGCTGGGTGACGTGGAGAAGAGCAGCCTCTGCTCAAGCAGAGACTGCTTTCGTCAACCTGCAGATTGATAGCTACTCATATCTGGTATTTTGCCTACTTATTTGTGCAAAGAATTAGGCTGAATCTGCTAAGGGAGTTGCAGCTTCAAGCTTCTGTATAATAGGATTAACAATCTGAAACTCTATCTTTCTAAAATCTCTCCCATTTCCTGTAATTCAGGTATGTTTATCATTTAATCCTCAAAGCACACTGGTGGCGACTGGAAGCATGGACACGACAGCCAAGCTCTGGGACATTCAGAGTGGAGAGGAAGTTTTCACCTTAACAGTATGTTGCTAATGTTAATAACTTTAAAAGCTTTACATCTTCATTAGCTGTTCCTTTGGATAAGCTTTTTACCTGAGTTGGTTTTTTTTTTTTTTAAATTTGTACCTTTATTGCAAAATGAACTCTAAGTTAAAAGATGTTTTTGAGCAATTGGTTTTCAGACTGCAGTAAAAAAGTGTTTCGGTTGGTTTGCTGGCTACTCCCAAAGACTTAAATGGACACACTGGGCTTTTGGACTTTTTAAAAGCCCATAAACAAGACTGATGGGCTTTTTATTTCAACTAGCTTCAGTCTAAAAAAGGTAGTGGCTATTGCTTATGGTCATCTACCTGGTTAGAAGCAAAGGATGTGGAGGCTGGCACCTTTTGGAAGAGGCAGAACTGGAGGAACCTACCAGAAAATGTCTTAAAAGAATGACTCTTAACTCCCTTCTTCTCTAACCTCCAGTCCCAGAAGCTTCCTGTATCACAAAGTCTGAAGTATAAGGGGCAAGCGGCAGGAGGTGACAAGGTCAAAGGGCACCGCCCAAAGAGTGGATGCTGATGTTGTATCTCAGTGGGGGTCCTATGTGTCTCCACCACCCGTCCATTCAGCACTGTCCTGCACTGCTTCCCGCCCCAGCCAAACAAAAACGGGTGATTCCCAGTGGCAATAGGTGGGAACAGTTGAATGGGAAATCACGTTATCCTATTTTTCTGAATTATAAATGGATTTTAAAAATAGAACCCATTTTATAGGTGAGCTTTTTCTAAGAAAGTTTAAAAAAGGACTAGAAAAAGAGAGGAAAAACAATGCTTTTAACTGACAGCGAGAGTTTTTCTTTATTAAATGGGTGTCTTGTTCTATTATATAGGCATTCTTTTTCACATCTTCACCTTCTTCAGTTTTGTGCATTGGGTTTCCTCATCACCTCTTCTTTCAGGCAAATGCCTAAGAGCATTAGAAGGCATATGTCCTGCTCTGCACACTGTCTGACACCAGGGAATATATTTGTGTTCTCAGAATTTTAATGTTCAGCTCCATTTAATCTTTGTCATTTGGAATCAACCAGAAATTTAATTTATAGATGAACTTTTTTATTATGAAAAAAGTAACTTAAGTGAATTTACTGAAATTGTTAGGCAAAACAAGAGCTACATCCAAGCAGGATCTACAGCAGAGAGGGGCCCATTCTTCCCACTGTCTCATACAGTTTGATTCATCCACCCCAGAGGACATCCAGATGAAAGTCAGGCCAAAGGCTAGATATTTATTAATCTATTTCATGTTAATTCACTATAAGAATTTTAGTTTTTAAAACATTAGCTTTACTTCACAAGCTTTTTGTCTTTTGCCGGTCACCTATTATTAGCTCATAAAGCATACCGGGCACTTTGCTGGTGGCTCAGATGGTAAAGAGTCTGCCTGCAATGCAAGAGACCTGGGTTCAGTCTCTGGGTCGGGAAGATCCCCTGGAGAAGGGAAGTGCAACCCACTCCAGTGTCCTTGCCTGGAAAATTCCATGGGCAGAGGAGCCTGGAGGACTACAGTCCACGGGGTTGCAAACAGCTGGAGATGACTGAGTAAGACTTAAAAAAAAAAAAGAAAATTAGCCCATAAAGCATACAGACCTTTTTAGCATTTCCACAACAGTATGAATGAAGTCCTTTGATTTCCCAACACCTATCCTTTTCTTTTTCTATTTTTTTTTGTAAAACAGCTTCAGTTTAGTTCAGTTCAGCTGTTCAGTCATGTCCGACTCCTTGTGACCCCATGGACTGCAGCACACCAAGCCTCCCTGTCTATCACCAACTCCCGGAATTTACTCAAACCCACGTCTATCGAGTCGTCCCCTTCTCCTCCCGCCTGCAACCTTCCCAGCATCAGGGTCTTTTCAAATGAGTCAGCTCTTCGCATCAGGTGGCCAAAGTATTGGAGTTTCAGCTTCAGCTTCAGTCCTTCCAGTGAATATTCAGAACTGATTTCCTTTAGGATGGACTGGTTGGATCTCCTCAAGTTTTAGTAAATTTACAGAATTGCACAACCATCACCAAGACACTAGCATTCGACCATTTCCGTTACTCCCCACCCCCCACCCCTCAAAAAACCCTTGTGCCCTTGGTTTACAGTCTTTCTCTATTCCCACCCCCAACTGCTAATCTCTCTTCTCCCTGTAGAGGTTTGCCTTTGTGTAGTGCTTTCTTTCAGACTGTTATGTGATCCATGGGTAGAAATTGTTTCATCTATAGGTATGCATGTGGACATCTGCTCTTTTCCTAGGGACACTCAGCTGAAATCATCTCCTTGTCCTTTAACACGTCAGGAAACAGGATCATCACGGGCTCTTTCGATCACACAGTTACAGTGTGGGAGGCTGATACTGGAAGGTACCTTGGATTTTTAAGATTTTTTTTTAAACCTGCATCAGAAGATTAAGAAAATACTTGCTACTGATCAGCTTAATATTAAACCTATTAACTGTGCCTTGGATTTCATAGAAATAGGACACATTGGAAGCAAATCAGTTCATTCTTTAATGATATTTCTTTTTTATTTTAATTTATTTTTAATTGGAGGATAATTGTTTTACAATATTGTGTTGGCCTCTGCCTTACAGCAACATGAATCAGCCATAGGGCTTCCCTGGTGTCTCAGATGGTAAAGAATCTACTGGCAGTACAGGAGACCTGGTTTCTATTCCCGGGTTGGCAAGATCCCCTGGAGAAGGGAATGGCAACCCACTCCAGTATTCTTGCCTGGAGAATTCCATGGACAGAGGAGCCTGGCGGGCTAAAATCCGTGGGGTCGCAAAGAGCCGGATCTGACGGAGCAACTAACACTTTCACTTTCATGCATGTATCTCCTTCCCCTTGAGACTCCCTCCCAACCCCCAGCCCATCCCACTCCTCTAGGTCATCACTGAGGACTGAATTGAGCCCTGTGTGTTAATACAGCAACTTCCCACTGGCTATCTATTTTGCATATGGTAATGTATATATTTCAATGCTACTCTCTTAATTCGGCCCACTCTCTCCTCCTGCTGTGTCCAAAATCTCTTCATTATGTTTGCATCTCTATTCTTGCCCTTCAAATAGATTCACTGATACCATTTTTTAGATTCCACATATATGTGTTAATATATAAAATTTGTTTTTCTCTTTCTGACTTACTTGGTGTATATGCTTCCTCAGAATTCTGAGCAAATAATGGCAAAAAGCAACATAAAGGAGAATGTTAGCAATAGCCTGGTTATATAACTATTATTTATTCTATGTACTGTGTAATCAGATTTCAGTGGCTTGTCTTTAGGGTCAGCGTGGATATCATGAATAAATAAAATCACGGCTAATGATGCAAATTTAATTTAGTCCAATAACTTTAATTTTCTCCCTAATTATTGTTGCTAAGAAGTTAACTAAATTAGCTTATTTGTGTTGTAAAACTCCACTGAGTTTTCAGGGATCCCAATTAAGATGGACGCATTGAGAAGGAAGGGTTCTTAGACAACTGATGGGTAGTTTCTGAACTACAGAGGGGTCCACCCATCTGGTGTAAAATTAGTTCCAGGATTCAGATTATCCATGCCTTTCTGAAGCATCATCTTAAGTAATGTTGTTATTTTGGGTTGTTTAAATTTTAATTATGTGCTTATGTGAGGCGCTCAGTCGTGTCCAAGTCTTTGCAACTCCATGGACTGTGGCCCACCAGGCTCCTCTGTCCATGGGGATTCTCCAGACAAGAACACTGGAGTGGATTGCCATGCCCTTCTCCAGGGGATCTTCCCAACCCAGGGTTCGAACCCAGGTCTCTTGCATTGTGGGCAGATTCTTTACTGTTTGAGTTAGCCAGGAAGCCTGCTTAAGCCTAAAATTTTAAGTATATTTTTGTTAAGATGAAATTAAGAGGCTAGTTGACACTTTTTGAGTTACAGTTAAGCCATCACAGATATTTTGTAAAAACTGAAATTCACCTGTACACTGATGGCTTGACATCTTTCTTTGTCCGCATATCCTGAATGAATGCATCTTTCACCAGTCTGAACCGTTTCCGCCTTGTAGGAAGGTGTATACCTTAATCGGACATTGTGCTGAGATCAGCAGCGCCTTGTTCAACTGGGATTGCTCTCTGATATTAACTGGCTCTATGGACAAAACCTGCAAGGTAAGCTCGAGAAATACCTTTGCTTTATAACTCTTGTGTCTGGGCTTTGTACTATGTCAAGTATTCCTTGCAGCATTAACACATTTTAAAGGTGCTAGAAAATTGAGATCCAAAAATTGGTAATTTTTAAGTTTCAAGTTGATGATCCTCCAAGTTTGAAGGATTTATGATGTAAAATAGCTTTCATGACTCAAATGTATTGAAAGATCTTTTTTTTTGGAGAACATTTGCTTCATAGTGTGTGTTCGTTTCTGCTATACAGCCAAGTGAATCGCGCAGACATACACACATATCCCCTCTTTTTTGGGTTTCCTTCCCATTTAGATCACCACAGAGCACTGAGTAGAGTTCCCTGTGCTGAAATATCTTATTTTATGACGGCACATTATCTTTGTTTAATGTCTCTCTGTTCCTTTATTAAACTTCCATTAGCATAAACTTCAAGAAGTCTCAACATGACGTCTCCCTGCCTTTGTGTTTTTGTTGCTAAGAGCTTATGCTCTAGAACTATTATTAGATATATAGATTGTATATTAAATGTATTATAATATGAGTGTACTTTTTATTTCCTAGCATTGTAGTTTTAGATCAAGCTCTTTATTACTTGATGACCTTCATATGAAAAGAGGTTGCTTCTACTCCATCAGTGAAGCACGCACTTTGAGATTTTTTTTCCTAAAATAGTGACAGATTTGTATTCTGAAGTCTGCCTTTGATCTTCTCTGTGTCAAAAGCATGCCTTGTTATATGGTTGGCTGCAGTCTCTAGTTGTGAATCAAAGAAAATGAACAAAAAGTGAAAATTATACACATGATTTTGGTACAGTTTATTTAATCAGCTGTAAACATGTCATAAAGACTACTGGCCATCTTTGTGTGTTAGAGAGGAAGTCATAGTCTTCATCATTTTTTTAAACTGTAGCTTTGGGATGCTGTAAATGGAAAATGCGTGGCAACATTAACGGGCCATGATGATGAAATACTAGACAGCTGTTTTGATTACGCCGGAAAGCTTATTGCAACTGCTTCAGCCGACGGTAGGTAATCTGCCTGTTCATTTAATTTATGGAGGGATTTATGTTTTGTTTAAGAAACATAGGTGAGTCTGCATCATAAGTCATCTCCTTGATGACCAGCTATGATAGAAACGACATGTGCCTCATCTCTATGATGCCCATGCATGTCACTACACTGTGTCTGTATCATATTCTTGATATCGCATGCGATGCTGTAGAAGGTTTGTATCGCCTCCTTGACAACCACATATGATGTTAGACTGTATCTCTATCATCTTCTTGATAACTATATATATGCATGTACTATGTATATTAGTACACCTCGGGCCATCTCCCTGATGACCACGCGTTATGCTGCCCTGTGTTCTCATCAGCTTGACCATTATCAATGGTGACATAATAAATCTGCATTTTCTCCTTTATGGTCACATGTGCTTCTCTCCCAAGTCTCGCAAATCTTCGTGATGAACTTATATAATGCTGTGCTACCCCTCATCTTCTTGAGTACCACCTATGAGTCTACGCTATGCCTATGCCATCTTACTGATAACCAGTCAGATGCTACCCTGTCTAATCATCTTGACAGCATGTATAGTTTTATTCTTTGTATCATTTTATTGACAATAACAAATGAAGTTATGCTATTTATAGTGAAGTCGCTCAGTCATGTCCGACTCTTTGCAACCCCGTGGACTGTGGCCCACTAGGCTCCTCCGTCCATGGGATTCTCCAGGCAAGAATACTGGAGTGGATTGCCATTTCCTTCTCCAGGGGATCTCCCCTACCCAGGGATTGAACCCAGGTCTTCCGCATTGCAGGCAGACGCTTTAACCTCTGAGCCACCAGGGAAGCCCATATATGCTAATATATACATCATTTTAAAATAATTATGTATGTTGTTATTGTTGGGCCTTCCCTGGTGTCTCAGTGGTAAAGAACCCACCTGCCAATGCAGGAGATGAGGGTTTGATCCCTGGACCAGGAAGATCCTCTAGAGAAGGAAATGGCAACCTACTCCAGTATCTTGCCTGGGAAATCACATGGACAGAGGAGCCAGGTGGGCTACAGTCCAAGGGGTCACAAAAGTGTTGGACAATGAAGTTATGCTATAGCTACGTCCTTTAAAAATAATTGCGTCTGCCACTATGCTGCTGATTGTGCCGTAAGATGTTTGTGTTGTCACCTTGACAACCGTATATGATGCAGTGCTATGTGTGCAAAGTCTGTTTAGCAAGCACGTGTGATGCTATGTTATCTGTTTGATAACTATGTATGATCTTTAAAGTGAGGCTTTTCTCTTTGATAATTCCACATGGTGCATGTCTGTGTGCATGTACTGTCCTCAAAAGCTCAGTGTGATGCTTTACCTTGTTTTATCATTTCCTTCGCAATCATGTGGAGTGCTGCCCTGTTTTGCATCATCTCCTAGACAACTGTGTGTGATGACTCAGTTTGCTTCATATCCAGGAAGGCCATGTATGGTGCTGCAACATATCTGTGTCATCTACTGATAACCACACATGTTGCTATGCTGTATATGTGTTATCTCCATACAGTGCACAGATGACTATACCCTGTGTCTCCATTATCTGCCTGATGGCTTGTATGATGTTCCCCTGTGTCTTTTCATCATCTTGAGAAGCACACATCACGCTATGCTAAAGCTGTGTTATCTCTATGGTAACTACACACTCAATGCACACCGTGTCTGCATCAACGTTCTGACTGCCGTGTATGACCCTACATCGCACTTGAATCGTCTTATTGATGGTCATGGATCATGCTACGCTATGTCTGTCTCATCTCCTCGATTCTAAACTGTATCCTTGTGATCTTATCAGTAATCCACGACACTATGCTGGGTCTAGGCCATCTCCCTGATGAACATGTGTGATGCTGCACTCTATCTGCGTCATCCTTCTGATCACATTTGATCCTAAACTATGTCTGTGCCATGTCCCTCGTGATACCATCATGCCTGATGCCATCCTATGTCCACATCCTCTCTGTGATAACCACAGGTGACTCTGAACCTGTCACCCGCTGTGAGTGCATGCCCTGCTACTCTATGACTGTGTCATTGGCCTGACAATGTGAGCAAACTTTCACTCTGAGTCACCTCTCTGACAGTCATGTATGATGCTACACATATGTTTAATTCCCTTACTGAACATATGTGATTACATCATGCTTGTGTAAATTCCTTAATAGCTTTTTAAGAAATTCTGGCAAAAATCAAATGCTGTTTCTGTTCATTTCTTTGCCTATACTTGCCCCTTGTAACTAGCATACGTTTAAGTAGCTACTTTGTGTTATAATCAGTTGTGGAATTTTGCCTGTGATTCATTTTAATTACAGTCTTTATTACTGTCTCACTCTTCAAAATTATATTTGCAAGCTGTTCTCTTACTCATTAGGACTTTTCAAAGGTGATCCTTTGATCATACACACACGTCTTTTTTGCATCCTGGAATACAAACACCCTAAATCTAGAGAATTTTATTTTTTAAACTAACTACTTATTTTCTCATCTTCTCACAGATCTTGGCTTTTAAAAATCACCCCTTGAAAATAATGAATCTGCCCTTTTCATTTTAAATATCATTCTCATTTATACAAAAGAATCTGTTTATTAAATATATATGGAGTGCCTACTTTGTGCCAGGAATTCTTTAGGAACACAGGATATATCGATGGAAAAAAGAGATGGGCGTCTCTTCCCTCCTAGAGCTATGTTTCGAAGGGGGAGACCACAGACAATAGTATACATGTATCTTATATAGAATATTAGATTATATAGAATGGCAGGAGTTGTCAGTGATATAGGGGAAGAAACAAGCAGGCACAAGTGATCAGGATGCTGAGCGATGGAGGTGAATAAAATACAAGCTCAGTTCTTTTAGTTTTGTCCTTTCTATCAGCTGCTGCTTTCTCTGGCAGTGATTCTGCTCTTTCCTCTCTTCAATAGCATATTACTTCCAAAAAAACATCTTTCTCTTTTGGTTTGTGTCATAAACCTGTTTTCATTCTGTTCCTCCTAAGAAGTCTTAATGTTTAGAGCCATTTTTTATTTACCTTTGGTCTTTGCTCCTCATTCCCCTCTTAAAATTTGATCTCATTCAACAGTTAGTTGTCTGTGCAGCTACAAGTTGTTTCTTTATATTTATTGCCTCTTTCACCTTCACTGGAGTTACTCTCAAGGCTGAATTTTTTTTGACGTCTTATTCATATTTCTATCTTATAAAAATTGCAATTTCAGGCTATATTATTTTTGTGTTTTCTGAAACTTAAAAATACTTTTGCAAAATTTGATGTATTAGTCTATACTGCATATTTTTGTCTTATTCACAAACTCTTAAAACAAGTGGATCACTTTCCTTTAAAGCTTTTGAAATATACAATGAAGTAGCAATATTACATTTTAATCATATTAATTATACTATAGCAATTTTTGTCTACTTCCTCCTGAAGTTGTCAGAGAGGAAAGTTAAAAATTAAGGTATTTTGCTTATCTCTAAATGGAAATTAAGTAAGCAAAATTCCCTATCTTTGTGAGTTTTACCTTGATTTTATACTCTGTGTTGAGACAGCATCCTTCACCTGGCCAGATAAATTTTAATTTTTTTATGGCAGCAATTTCATTACTTCTGTTTTTTCTCCTTCTATGCTTAGGTAATGACTCTATTCCTTAATTCTAAGGAAATGTTATATCTATCCATCCATCCATCCATTCATCCATTTGTCTATCCTTCATCCACCTACCCATCCATCCATCTATCCATCCATCCTTCCTTCCATCCATCCATCTACACATCCATCCATCCATCCATTCATCTACACATCCATCCATCCATCAGTCCATCCATCCTACGTCTATTTATTGAGTGTTTAATATGAGTTTGGCATTTCTAGGCACTGGATATACAGCAGGGAACAAATCATTCTATTTGCCTTTTCTGTTGAAAAGGTTTTCCTAGCACCTATTCTTCATTCTTTGTAAGTAGTGGCTGCTGACCCCTCTCAGAAGGCCTCTTGTGTCTTCTGTAACCTTAGACTCATATTTGGTGTATGATATTAGTCTTGCTATTTATTTCTGTAGGTAATCGGAATCATCAAAACTTGTTGTGATTCTCCATTTTTTCTCTTTAAAATTTGATTCTTTTTGAAAAACACCAATACAGTATACTAACACATATATGTGGAATTTAGAAAGATGGCAATGACGACCCTGTATGCAAGACAGGAAAAAAGACACAGATGTGTATAACGGACTTTTGGACTCAGAGGGAGAGGGAGAGGGTGGGATGATTTGGGAGAATGGCATTGTAACATGTATACTATCATGTAAGAATCGAATCGCCAGTCTATGTCTGATGCAGGATACAGCATGCTTGGGGCTGGTGCATGGTGATGACCCAGAGAGATGTTATGGGGAGGGAGGTGGGACGGGGATTCATGCTTGGGAACGCATGTACACCCGTGGTGGATTCATGTCAATGTATGGCAAAACCAATATAGTATTGTAAAGTAATATAAAGTAAAAATAAAAATTAAAAAAAATAAAACTAAAAAAAAAAACCTAAAAAAAAAAAATTTGATTCTTTTTGATTTCCTGTCCTTGCACCTCCATCTATCTTGGAACCTAGTGTCTCTTCTAATAAGCTGGGGCTAGATAGATGCTTCTTTCCCCCATTCTTCTCCTGTAGTGGGATCAGCTTGCATTTATAGTATAAAGTGTCTGGCTCTCACCACAGGCAAGAAGACAAACTTAGCACAGAGCTTATGTGTCAGAGGGATAGATATTTAGATAATTCAAGTCATGTGGTTCAAAGTCCTGCATTTCTGATGAATTTATATATATCTCCACTCCTTTCAAAAAGGAACAGCAAGAATTTTCAGTGCAGCCACAAGAAAATGTGTTACCAAATTGGAAGGCCATGAAGGAGAAATTTCAAAGGTGAGTTTCTTTTCTCATTTGGAGCAATTTATTTATTTTCAAAAATAAGCATCAGGCTTAACACAAATCGGTCTATTGTCACTGATAGTACTGAGGTTTTGCCCAGTTATCTTATTCTTTGTAGAAATCAGTTACCTGAAGAGTAACTTTTCAAATGTGTCCTCAAACTCAGTGTAATAAAATGATTTCTAAAACTTTTGATAAAGTATAAGACAGCATTCTCCTCAGCCATGAATAAAGTTTCAGTTAGCAAAGCATACTTATTAAAGCTATTAAGAAGCTAGTAAAGTGCTTTTCCTGGTTCTAGTAAACACACCTCTTTTATATTATGCAAAAGAACAGGCTGCACAGCAAATGTCAAGTGTCCTGTAGATCACATGCCATTGAGGACTTATTGCCTAGAAATATTCACTGCTTAAAAAAGTTAAAAATGACCTATCTTGAAACCTGAAAGCTGTAGTTTAGGATTTCATATGAACTCCTCCCAAAAGCTTATCCATGCAGTACGGCCATCTAGTCAGTGATCTGAGGTTTAGAGGTGGCTACAGAAAATTGTAGAGAAGGCTGGGACCAGTGACTCTCACCCCCAGCTCAGCCCCATTCCTTGGTCTCGTGCCTAAGATGAGATTTTTCATTCTTTTTAGTGTATCAGCTCGATGGATTCATGTCTCTGCAGGCTCCCCTGCTATTGGTGGCCCTTGCCCTCCTGCCATCAGGGTTGGTCTCTTAGACATTGCAGAGCACATCCTCTGCGTTAGGCTGGGAGGCCCGGGAGATTGGTAGTACGAGGGATGAGGGATGTGGCCATGGGATACAGGCCACAAAGAGAGACTGAGCTGTGTTTCTGAGTGTCTGGTGTGGCACACTCAACAAACACACATGTTTTTGTGTGTGTATGAGTAGAAAGAGTTCTCAGACTCTACATTATTGCATTTTATGCTTGTTAACTGATATATTCCCTATTGAATTGCCATCCAGTAATGGCATTTCTATGGGGTGCCAAGCTAAAGTATTCTTTCATTCATTTTGAGAGCTCCCACTATGCTAGGTATCATGCTGGGCCCTGGTGACACTGTGATGAAAAAGCCATAATCTTGGGGCTTGCCCTCATCAAACCTATTGTCACAGAGGAAGTGACCCACATCACCATCTTCTGATGATTTAGAAAAGGTTATAAACACGACCTCTAGAGGAACTGAGGACTGACACTTTTCTTTGCTGCTCACATACCATGTGACAATGCCTGGCCTATTGGGGCTCTCAAGCTCACATGAATGGAAACTGCTGCACGTTAAGTAGCAACACAGACAGTCCTCTCCTGTGGACCCTGACATTCTGTGCCATAGACTGAAGGACCATCCTTACGCTCGTGATGACAGAAAGTTGGTCTGTAGAGGTGACACCGAGGTTTGGGTGTGAAGATGCCTGACTTGTGTTCTCATCCACACCAGGGCTCTGCCTCTTGGTCTGAGTGGAGAGATTGGTGTCAACAGCCTTTGCTCCTGAAATGAAAAGAAGCTGGGTGGGGAACACTCAAAGTATAAGGGAGCTTTATCCTTAGATTTGTATGTGAGGGGTAGGCAATTAGACATCATTGTCTAGATTTTAATTTTCATGTATTAGTCTCTGCAGTCTTTTTCCTACCCTGAAGGAACTGTTCTAGGTAAGAATAAGTACCAGGCTGGGAAGGTGAACGGGTAACTTTGTGATGTCTGCTTTTTACTGATGAAAAATATACTGGGAATCAAATTACACCAACCTGTGATCACTTCCCCGCCAACCCCTTGCTTGCTTGTAGATTTCTTTCAACCCGCAAGGCAACCGCCTTCTCACTGGGAGCTCTGACAAAACAGCTAGAATCTGGGATGCTCAGACTGGTCAGTGCCTCCAGGTTCTTGAGGGACACATGGATGAGATCTTCTCCTGTGCTTTCAACTATAAAGGCGACATAATCATTACAGGTAGGGGAGAAATAAACCCCACCAACTCAGCTTTCCTTTCAAATTGGTTATTAGAGTTTCTGAGCTGAATACCAAAAGGAGCCCACTCCTATCCCCACCCTTTTTGCAGGGTTCCTAGCTCACCTGGGGCCATTATTTAGGTTTAGCTGCTTTGCAGGACCACAGGAATAGGCTCTGCCACCATAAGGCTTTGTGAATCCTGAATTTCAATTGCCCCAGACAGGGTAAGAGTTTAGTAGCCTGCCTTACTGTTGACTACATACCCCCAGGCATCATCCATCCAGTGGTTAATATTCAGTTGATGGCAGTGTCTTAGTAACTAAAACAAGTTAGGACCTGAATTCTCCAGAGTGAGATTTACAGCCTATTAGAGATTTATTCTTTGAGCAAAACTGTTTTCTCCTTGGATGTCCCCTTGTAACCCGTTAATATATGGGGAAAAGAGCACACATTGAACATTTTTTTTCAACCATTAACAATTTATTGTGAGTGAATTATATCAGCAATGTTTCATAAGAACTGGATTAAGAGCAGGTTAGCTGAGGCTGTAGAAAAGGGAGAAAATGCCAAGAATATGGCATAACGTGAGTAGGTGCCTCTGGAGGAAACCCTGGCAAGGAGCAGGGTGCTAAATGATAGTGTGGGGTGGGGATACCCACAGGGGAATGAGTCTGCTTAATTCTCAATGATTCTTATTGTACTGAGAAAATTTTTAAATTGCTTTACTGGTCTAAGGAGTTTAATGTTGCATATGCAAACTTGGCTTCATATGTTGGCTGATTTCATTTTAATCAGACAACTTCAAAGGTACTGAGAATAATCTCTGCCTTTGCCCTGAAATTCCAGTCCTTTCTACTTAATAATGGATGATTTCTAAAATCACAGATTACTTTCTTTGGGCCTATGTTTTGTAAGTGTGACTATAATGTAGGTATTCCTAAGACAATACCATAGTAAATAGCATCAAATCCTTTCTCTTGATGATGAAGGATGTGAGTGGTTGTGACGGAGAACACTGGAGTTGGGGCTGCTTTGTCAGAGGACCAACCTGTCCTAGTCCACCCTGTTTGTGTTAAGCCGGGCCAGCCCTGCAATACCTCTTTCCTCATCCACAGAAGGCCCTGGCGTATTTAGGGAAGGAATATTAGTTGTTTGTACCTTGTTTTAATGCTGGCCTTCAAAAGCCTGAGCTCTTTTAAGATATTATTAGTGTATTTCGTATTTCCCAAAACAAACTCCTGGAGATAATGAAGGACAAAGAAGCCTGGCATACTATAATCAATGGGGTTGCAAAGAGTTAGACACGACTTAGTGACTGAATAATACCAAAAATAAATACATAAATAAAAGCACCAATATGCTAAATACTGGTCCCCTCAATGATAGCGTTTATGAGAATGGGAAGTGACATGTCTTCCTTGCCATCAGCAGAGCACTTTAAATATGAATCTGCCCTGTTTTCCTGATGGACCCTGGTGTGGTTAACTGCATGCATTTTCAGTGGACTGCCTGAGGGCTTAGAATCACAAAATGGAAGCAGACTGTCCGGAGTGGTCAGGACACTTTCAAGAATATGAGATACCTTTGGGGACAAGGTGCAGTTTGCACAGGCTTTTGCAGCCCCACACTGCTTGTACTGATGATACATGCCTGGCACCTGAGGTGGAAAAAACCAGCAGAGCCCAGCAGTGCTTCTTACTGGGGCTGCCATTCCCAGGGCCCGAATGTGGATGGGGTCCCTCGGGGAGGAGTGTATCAAGGCTGCTTTGGAAGAGTGTCTATCGCTGTCCCGAGGAGTGCAGGAGTTTCACATTTTGACTGATGAGGAGAAAAATCCACTGTAATTTTGAAACAGTCCAAAGTGGAATGCGCTGCTTCCTCATAAACTGATCACTCAAACCTGGAGATGTTCAAAGCCATCATATTTGCCACTTGGTGGCGATGCATGAAGCGGGACGGGGATAAGCAGAGGGGTGGGTGATGTGGCTGCATTCTCAGGCCCTCTCTAATCCTAAAACACCATGAATCTTACGTAGGGAAGTAGAATGTGAACTTGCCCAGTTTATGACCAACGGGCAAGACAAGCAAACAGATCCCCTCTGCCCAGACACCGGAACTGCTAACGGGCTCTGAGCTGGACACCCAGGGGCTAGCATATTGAGCACATTGATCATCCACAACGACCCAGAAAATGTCAACCTGCAAACACAGAGTTAAATGAGTAAAACAAAGAAAAATAACTTTGCGAAATTTGTTTTATTAGGCAGTAAGGATAATACCTGTAGGATATGGCGGTGATTGAAGAGAATCAGTCAACAAAGAAACTTTCCAGCCATGGTGATCAAAAGCTGGAGCGTCACAGCCAGCCAGCAAGCTGTTTTGATATTTCAAATGTTTTCTCTTTGTCCACAAGTCAACCATTTGTATCCTGTCCTTAGTTTCACAGATATGACCATTAAAGTTGATGAAGATATAATTCCTTGATGTCTGATAGAGATGATAGGAGTGAGCATACTGCTTGGCAATTGGTTGTTTCAATTTTCTTTTATTTCTTGATAGCATCTCCATACTGACAAATGAAACCAGAATGATTTAACAATGTGTCTCCTACATTCTACTTCGCAGGCTATTATAATTTCTGTTGAATAAAGTTTCTGGAGAAAATTTCTGTGAATTTGCATGTCTGTATGATGTATGCTTTCTTTCTTATGATGAGAACTTTAATGACGTACTCTTTCAGCAGCTTTCAAATATGCGGTACAGATTTATTAACTATAGGAACCATGATGTACACGACACCCCCATGACTTACTTATTTTATAACTGGAATTTTGTACCTTTTGATCCCCTTCACCCATTTTTGCCTCAGTTCTCTGTATAAGTTCAGTGTTTTTTCGTTTGTTTTAAATTCCACATATAAGTAAGATCACATGACATTTATCTGTCAGACTTATTTCATTTTAGTCTTATGCCCTCAAGGTTCATCTGTGTTGTGGCAAATGAAAAGATTTTTCTTTTTTATGGCTGTATAGTGTTCCACTGTGTGTGTGTGTCTGTGTGTTTGTGTGTATGTGTGTGTGTGTGTGTGTGTGTGCATGTGCACACACGCACGCATTTTCTTTATCCATTTTTCCATCTTGGCTATTGTAAATAATGTTGCAGGGAACATAGGGATGGATATATCTTTTTCAGTTAGGGTTTTTGTTTTTTTCAAATATATAATCAGAAGTGGAATTGCTGGATTATATTATATTTTTAATTTTTGTGAGAACCTTCCATGCTACTTTCTGTATTGGCTATACCAATTTACATTCAAGCATTTTTTAAGAGGATATGTAAGTTTGGGATTTGATTAGAAGTTTTAATATTTATTTAGCTATTTTATTTTTTTCAACTCAGAAAGAAAGAGGCACATAGGAATAGAAGTTTTATCTTCCTTCCCTCATATTCAAGAATACACCTACTCCTCCTTCCTCCAGAGAAAAGGTTGAGAAAGGGCACTGAATAAATTATAGGGGAATATAGAAAAACATATAGGGAAAATAAAATGGATCTCACTTAGTAGCAAATGTATTCAGATTTCATAGTAGACTGGACTGTAAAAAATGCAGACATATTTTTCTCTGAGGAGAAGTTAAATAGAATATAAATTCAGACCACTGAACTTAACAATCTGGTTGTTAAACAATTGAGGTACCAGAGGAATCATCAAACACTAACCTGACTGATGCTGAAATACTAGACAATGTTTTTAAAAAGACTTTTCTATGTAAAAGTGCCAGAATGCATTTAAAAAATTAATGTTCAAAGATAAAGCACAAGATTTATCTTCACAACTGTTATCTGTTACAATGCAGATAGCAGTCCTGATTTTACACTGAGAAAGGTATATCACAGTGAAGTTAAGTGATTTACTAAAGACATCAAATATTGGGTAGTGAAGTGGGATTTAGAGCCCAGGGATTACACTCCATTATATTATGTTCTCTGACACTCCCTGGTGGTCAGGAAAGCCTTCCCTGATGGTTCAGATGGTAAAGAATCTGCCTGCAATGAAGGAGATAGGAGATGCAGGTTTGATCCCTGGGTCAGGAAGATCCCATGAAGGGGATCGCAGCACACTCCAGTATTCTTGCCTGGAGAATTACATGGACAGAGGAGCCTGGCAGGCTACAGACGATCGGGTCACAAAGAATCAGGCAGGACTGAGTGACTAACACTTTCACTTTCATATATTATGTTCTTAAGTGAAAAAGTCTTAATTATGGCCAAATGGTATCAGATGTACCAGTAGGAAGGTTTGGGGTGAGAATTACCTCTCAAATCATCTGTGGATTCCTCAAGAAGAAAAAAATAAAACTTTGGCTTCCCTGGTGGCTCAGAGGTTAAAGCATCTGCCTCCAATGCGGGAGACCTGGGTTCGACCCCTGGGTTGGGAAGATCCCCTGGAGAAGGAAATGGCAACCCACTCCAATATTCTTGCCTGGAGAATCCCATGGACAGAGGAGCCTGGTAGGCTACAGTCCACGGGGTCACAAAGAGTCTGACACAACTGAGCGAGTTCACCTCTTAGTGCTGGAAAAGAGTAAATAAGTTTAGAGATGGAGCAGCCAAGGAGAGCTTGAATTAGAGAAAACCAGGCCAAAATTTGGGCTTCCCTTGTGGCTCAGCTGGTAAAGAATCCACCTGCAATGCAGGAGACCTGGGTTTGATCCCTGGGTTGGGAAGATCCCCTGGAGTGGGAAAGGCTACCCACTCCAGTATTCCAGCCTAGAAAGTTCCATGGACTGTATAGTCTATGGGGTTGCAAAGAGTTGGACATAACTCAGTGACTTTCGCTTTCAGGCCAAAATTTAGCTGCTGCTTTGAAAATTCTAAAGAATCAGTGGACCTTGATTTTTCCTTCTAACCCTTTGATAGCTTTGGGAAGGTGGTGATAAACAATATTTTATGCCATATCAGTAAACAAAGGATATCATAGTCATCAGCAATTGCAGCCATAGCCAATTGTAAGCTGGGGGACCTAAGGTCACTCAGCAAGGAGAAGAATAGCTGCTATTTAGTAGTCATCAGACTGTAGCCACTCTCTGAGGTGAGCCCTGAAGAAACTCTGGATGTAAGAACACAGGATACTGGCCCCAGATACCTGAGGTGCATATCAAAAGAATGATTTCAGTGAGTCCAGACTCTTGCATCTCCCCATGAGTAGAAAAGTGATACATTCCTTGAGGCTTTTCAGTTCAGTTCAGTTCAGTTCAGTCGCTCAGTCATGTCCGACTCTTTGCAACCCCATGAATCGCAGCACGCCAGGCCTCCCTGTCCATCACCATCTCCCGGAGTTCACTCAGACTCACGTCCATCGAGTCAGTGATGCCATCCAGCCATCTCATCCTCTGTAGTCCCCTTCTCCTCCTACCTTCAATCCCTCCCAGCATCAAAGCCTTTTCCAATGAGTCAACTCTTCGCATGAGGTGGCCAAAGTACTGGAGCTTCAGCCTTAGCATCATTCCTTCCAAAGAAATCCCAGGGCTGATCTCCTTCAGAATGGACTGGTTGGATCTCCTTGCAGTCCAAGGGACTCTCAAGAGTCTTCTCCAACACCACAGTTCAAAAGCATCAATTCTTCAGCACTCAGCCTTCTTTATAGTCCAACTCTCACATCCATACATGACTACTGGAAAAACCATAGCTTTGACTAGACAGACCTTTGTTGACAAAAGTAATGTTTCTGCTTTTTAATATGCTGTCTAGGTTGGTCATAAATTTGCCTTTTGTGCTGACTGATTTGGTCTCCTCACTGTCCAAGGGACTCTCAAAAGTCTTCTCCAACACCACAGTTCTAATGGTTGTTACCTATTACAATAAATGTAATTTGTTATATCCAAGGTAGTAATTTTTGACTTATGAGTACAGTAAGCTTAGTGGCAGATTATGATCACTTTTTTCCTTTCCTCATATTAGAACACATTTCTCACTTTTATTATGGGTCTGGTCTATTCATATCGTAAAAAAGAATATAGATTCTGAAAAGTTTCCCCTCATCCTGAGAACAGCTGTACTCACCCTGGAGATTCCTGGGTCCCAGTGAGATTATAGTATGGTTTATCCTCACTTGATTCGTGGTATCATGACCTACTCTCTACTACTTGGCAAGCTTCAACTTTTGCATTGTTATTATTCTCAACTTAAAAATCAGTATTGACATTCCTGAAAAAGGTAAACATCAAGTTACCATATGGCCCATATACCATTTTCACTTCAAAATAAATACCCCCCAAATTGAAAACTGGTACTTAAGGACATATACGTGCATTTTCATTAAGGCACTATTCACAATAGCCTAAACGTCCATCAGTGCTGCAGAGATACATTGTGATATATCTATACAGTAGAGTATTACTTATCCACAAAAATGAGTGAAATATTGATAAGGTGAATCTTGAAAATATTATGCTCAGTGGAAGTAAGACCAAAAGCTCACCTCTTGTGTGGTTTCCTTTATATGAAATACCCAAAATAGGTAGATCCAAAGAGATAGAAGGTAGATTGTTGCTTGCCAACGATTGGGAGTAGGGTGGGGCACAACTGTTTCATGGGTGTGCTGTTTTCTTTAGGAGTGATGAATGTTTCAGAATTAGAGATGCTTATTGCACAAAACTCTGAATATACCAAGTAGTAATGGATTGCTCAGTTTTAAATAGTTCATGTTACATTTGTATATCTTGGAGATTAAGCCCTGTCTATTGCATCATTTGCAAATATTTTCTTCTATTCTGTAGATTGGCTTTTTTTTTTTTTTTTTAATGGTTCCTTTGCTGTGTAAAAGCTTCTAAGTTTGATTAGGTCTCTTTTGTTTATTTTTGTTTTTATTTCTTTTGCCTTGGGACACTGACCTGAGAAAACATTTATGTCAGAGAATTTTGTACTTAAATTTGTGCAATTTATGTCAGAGAATGCTTTGCCTATGCTCTCTTCTAGGAGTTTTATGCTGTTTCTCTTTATTCCTCTTGAGTTTCGAGCTTGAGGTTCAATTGCCTAGAACTGAAAAATGAGTTTATGGCTCTCTGTGGTCATGCAAGAGATGAGAATCCCAGAAAAGTTATCTAGAAGCTGTAAATACAGTGAGCACAAAGACTTCTTTATTCTATTATGTGGGGAATGCTGGATGAAACTTTTTGATCAAAAGTAGCCTTTGCTACTACTTTCTTGGGACTGTGAGGTCTAATCAAGTGGTCACCACGAGTTAGATGTCCTTGTACTTTACTGAGAAATGACAAGCCTGCTTTTCACTGATCTCACTAATGAAAAGTAGAAACTACTGTTTTAAAAGTAGGTAAGCTTACTCAATGTTATTCTCTTATCTCAGCAGGTGGCAGTGTTTATCTTTTGGCAAATAAATTCTTTACTTACAGCTGCAAATGAAGAGTCTAAAGAGTAAACTTTGTATTCTGGGTTCTTTAAAGCTCAAGGTACATGGAGCTATATAACAATGCTCAGATTGTGGTATGGCTTAAAGCATAGGACCATTTTGGCATATCTGGGGCAAATGACATATCTCATTACACCCGATGCAGTGTAGAAATGTTTTTCCATGTATTTATGAGAACACCACCCACTAAGGTGGATAAGAGATAGTTTCATTTGTTCTCTATAGATCCCTCTATTGGAAACCATGTTCTAATTATTTATTTTATAATGACATAATCTATCAAGTAAACAAACATTCAATTAGGATCAAGTAATACTTGATCAGTTTTTATGTTTTAATAAAATTGACTGTAGTTTCAGTGGGTCAAGAGCCCAAGAACTGTGGATACTTTGAATGTAATTATTTTAACGTAATTGTAAATCGAAAGGGTCAATCTGGTTTGTGTTTGATTTTCAAAGACAACAAAATTTTGAGACAAAATGAACAGAGCCTACTTATTAGTAAAGGAAGACCATCTGCTGTCACTTTCATTTCAGCAGGAGTTCCAAGTTTCAAAGGAGAGTCAGTTTCATCGAGCAGAAAGATGAAATACAGAGATAATCTGTGCTTATCTCTGTACTGACAGGTGCTTTATTAAGGTGGTAGCTTCAGGGTGACTTTCTAACTGGTTTTCAGGTATATCTGGCAGACTTTCACTGGCTACAATGGACAAGAAAGCAGTTCGAGGACATTTTTAAAGAAGGAAGGATTACTCAGTGTCATGGGTGGAGGATATTCTGTAGAGGCCTTGGGTGCTTTGTGGCCATTAAACTGTCATGAAGGTTCTTATTTGATGGTAGTGGTGGGGCAGCTGCCATGAGAGCCAGTTTCTCAAGAGTGACAGTATTTTGGTGATTAAAAATGTAGACTCTGCAATCAAATAATATTAGAAGGTATAGGGTACCCCCTCCAGTATTCTTGGGTTTCCCTTGTGGCTCAGCTGGTAAAGAATTTGCCTGCAATGCAGGAGACCTGGGTTTGATCCCTGGGTTGGGAAGACCCCCTGAAGAAGGGAAAGGCTACCCACTCCAGTATTCTGGCCTGGGGAATGCCATGGACTATATAGTCCATGCACAAAAATTTGGACATGACTGTGTGGTTTTCACGTTCACTGCAATCAAAATGTCTGTTTTAATATCCTGCTCAAATACATCTTGGATGTGGGACCTTGAGATTTCAAACACTCCTTGACTCTGTTTTCTCATCTATAAAATGGGACTGATAATAGTGTGTGGGGAGTTTGTGAGGATTAAATAAGTTAATAGATACATGAAGAACTTGGGAGGAAAGCTATGACTAGCCTAGACAGCATATTAAAAAACAGAGACATCTCTGCCAACAAAGGTCCATACAGTCAAGGCTATGGTTTTTCCAGTCATCATGTATGAGTGTGAAACTTGGACTGTAAAGAAGGCTGAGTGTTGAAGAATTGATGCTTTCGAATTGTGGTGCTGGAGAAGACTTGAGAGTCCCTTGGACAAAGAGATAAAATCAGTCAACCCTAAAGGAAATCAACCCTGAATATTCGCTGGAAGGACTGATGCTGAGGCTAAAACTCCAATACTTTGGCCACCTGATGTGAAGAGCTACTCAATGGAAAAGACCCTGATGCTGGAAAACATTGAAGGCAAAAGGAGAAGCGGGTGGCAGAGGATAAGATGGTTGGATAGCATCATTGACTCAATGGACATGAATCTGAGCAAACTCAGGAAGATACTGAAGGACAGCAAAGCCTGGCATGCTGCAGTCCATGAGGCTGCAGAGTCAGACACGATTTAGCAACTGAACAACAACAGCAACAGAACTTGATACGTCATAAATATTCAATTAATAAATAGCTAATATTATTTGCATACAAGGCTTCAGTGGCTTGGATTTAAAGGACTTAAGATCAGAGAAAGAATTCACATATTCAAGGCAGATTTTCTTATGAATTTATTATGATTTGGAATATCTCTGCAACAGATATTCAAAACCTCCCAATCTATGTTCTCCTAGGAAACTGATAGGGAGTAAAGAAAAATGCAGCAAGTATTAGTGTCCATCTCTCATAAATTCCTATGGACTGAGGCATGAGAATAAAGTTTTGGTTCAGATTAATCCACATGTAGTGATTATGGCTCTTAATTAGCTCAGTGTTTCAGTATTTTCCTCCTTTTGCAAAGCTGTGACCTTCTAAGTAAAGCCTCATCCAGCCCTCATGGCCACAGGAATCACTATTGAAGAGGAGGAAAATGCTAGTAAGTGAAATTTCAAAATTCTTCTTGAAGTTATCCTCTTGGTTTTTGAGAAAAGATGTTTTCATTAGAAAATTTAGAGGGAATTTATCAAATACTTCTTAAAAATATCTTAAAGGTGGCAATATTCCCCAGGGTGTTCTGATGTGCCTATTAAAATTTCAGTGATTTCTACATATTGGAGAAATTGACAAATGCCCATAAATTTGAGTTTTAATTACTCACAGTGTCAATCAAAAACTGATGCTGAAACTCCAATACTTTGGCCACCTCATGCAAAGAGCTGACTCATTGGAAAAGACCCTGATGCTGGGAAAGATTGAGGGCAGGAGGAGAAGGGGATGGCAACAGAGGATGAGATGGTTGGATGGCATCACCGACTCAAGGGACATGAGTTTGAGCAAGCTTTGGGAGATGGTGAAGCACAGGGAAGCCTGGCTGGCTGCAGTCCATAGGGTCACAGAGTCAGACATGACTTAGCAACTGAACAACAGTGTCAATCAGTCAAAGAAGCTAGCACTTCTTCAGTAAGGGTGATCACGGACACACTTTCCTTTGGCGCTCCAGCGCGTTGACCTGTAATATTTGGGGTGCAGGCTTATACCTCATGTGTAATGATCCCCTTGGAATCTCTTGTAGTGTGGTTCCTGCTTCAGTATTTTTCTTCATCTTATACACCTTATTACTTGCAAGTATTTCTAGGACACACTCTCATCCTTAATTATGGAAAGAGCAACCCAAGGGGGAATGCCTGAATTTCTGCTCCGTGTGCAGGTGGTTTTCCCCTGTCTTCCCAGAGGAGTGTATATTCCTGGAGTGGAGGATGACACTGGGTTTTTTCCCCCCAGGCAAGAGGAGACTTGTTTTCTAGGTGTGCCTGAGGCTAAAGAACAGGAACAATTCTCTTCTACAGTAGAAAATCTCCATTGTTAAGTAGAGTAGCAGCTACAGCTATTACCTCTTGGGTTATTACCAGGAATAAACAATTAGGTTACATCATATAAAATTTTGACAGATTTCGATTTACAAAAATTTTCATATGGTTCAACCTAATACATTGCTGTATATGAGCATGTGCAGGTTGAGAGATTGTTTGGCTTCAAGTTTGTCCTCAAACAGATCCTTGATAGTGACCCACAACCATTACTGCATCCTGGTGTCCTCCCCCTGCAGAGAGCTGATGATGGGATTCAAACAAAGGCTGATGATTCTTTGACCTACATAATCGTGGTAGAGAAAACCCACTTAAGATGGCATATGGCAAACACAGTGGACTTTGGAAAAAGACCGTGTTCAACTCATTATTCTATTCTTATGAGCAAGTAATTTTACCTTTCTGAGTCTGTTTGCTTATCTATAAAATGGAAAGACAATAATAGAATGAAGTGAGACAATACACAACAGAAAAACCAGCCCAAGGCTTGTGGTGTATTTGGTATTTAATCTGTGTCCTTGACCTTCAATTTCTCCTTTGAGAATGGAGTCAGTGCTGACTCCTGTGTTGAAAAAGGGATCTTGCACGAACTGTCCTTGGAGAGAGCAAGGACAGCTCCTCTGCCTTTCTGAAGGTCTTTGCCCACGTTGCCACGTAGAGATGTCCCGTGTAAATGTGCTTCTCTCAGCCACTCAGGTTTTGCTGACTCCCTTGGGAAAAACAGGTGGCCTATATTTAGAATAGCTTCAACTGTTAAGCATTTGAGTGAATGCCTACAAGTGTTAATCAGAAAGTGTTTTAAGCATTGTTTCTATGTAAAGATATTGTTTCAGACAATATTCTAAATATCTGGAGGATCTTTTTAGATTGGTTTGAAGGAGGAGGATATAAATAGAAGTATATGAATATATATCTCAAAGCAAGGCTTTTTAGAGGGAATTCACTTGTTGCAAAACATACATTATAATATATAGAAATAATTTCAGTAAATAAGTCATATTAGGTTTTACCTTCAATGTTTAACAGTCCAAAGAGGTAAGGAATGTCATGTCAGACATTCATAGAGTTCACTGCATAAAGAAGAAGTTCTGATTTCTTATTCTTGTATTCTAAGGCATCTATGAGTTGACCCTAACCTACATTTCTGGCCTAATCTTCCCTGCTCCCCTATATCCCAGGCTGAATTGTGTTCTCTCAAAATTTGTATTTTGAAGTCCTAATCCACTGCAGAATGTGATTAGAATGAAACTGTGCTTGGAGATCAATTCTTTATAGAGGTGATGAAGTTAAGATCTTTAGGATTGTCCCTCATCCAATCTGACTGGTGTCTTGGATGTATAAAGAGACACCAGGGTTGTGGTTGAAAAGATAAAGACCACACGAGGACATGGCAGGAAGATTTTTGTCTGTAGAGCTGATCCTGGACTTCCAGCCTCCAGAACTGTGAGAAACAACTTTCTGTTGTTGAAAGTATCCAGTCAGCAGTGTTTTGTTACAGCAGCCTGAGCAGATGATTCCCCGGATTAACTAGACTGCTCACCAGATCTCATATACCAGACTTTCCTTTCTCTGTGCTTTCACTTTTACCTACTCTTTAACCCATTTGGTCTGTTATAAAAGAATACTATAGAGTCAGTGGCTTGTAAACAACAGAATTTTCTGGTTCACAGATGCCTGTTTTTCTTACTGTGTGCTCACAGGGCAAAAGGGCCAAGGGAGCCCTTTGGGGTTGCTTTTGTAAGGGCACTAATGTCTTGATGAGGGTTCTACCCTCATGATCTAATTACCTTGATGACTTACCACCTAATATCACATTAGGGGTTAATTTTCAAAACATGAATTTTGGGGGAACACAAACATTCAGTCTACAGCATTTACCATAAAATGCTGTGAGTAAATGGGTAAGTAATTTACCGTCAATAGGTAAGTAAGTTACCCATTTACTTACCCTAAGATTCCTCTTCCTATATCTCTAGCTAGCAATTCCCCCCCTCCAATGTCTCATATATTTCTCAGATACAATTTTTCTCTTGAATTCTGCTCTCCTACCCACCCTTACTCCTCCAAGGTGGAAAAGATCTTCCTCTCAATTCTGTTCATGCATGTCTATTTTATAATTTTAAGTCATATTATTCTGGAATATAAAGACCAGAATTTCCAGAACTTGCTGGAGTCGAAAAAGATCAAGAGATCATGGGACCATTGAGGTAATTTTGGCTTTTTATTAGGATGAAAGAGGCTTATGCCTGACTTTAGACTGAAGAAACAATTCCAGTAAAGAAAAAAGGTTGAAAAATTAAAAGAAAAAAATTTGTATTGTTGGAACCGTTATTATTTTTTAAATTTAATGTTTGGTTGCACCGCATCTTCATTGCTGCATGCCGGCTTTCTCTAATTATGGCAAGTGGAGGCTACGCTTCATTGAGGTGTGTGCATCCTCATTGCAGTGGCTTCTCTTGTGGAGCACAGGCTCTACGCACACGGGCTCAGGAGTTGTGGCTCCTGGGCTCTAGAGCACAGACAGGCTCAGGAGTTGTGGCACACGGGCTTAGTGGTTCTGTGGCATGTGGAATCTTTCTGGACCAGGGATTGAACCTATGTCCCCTCCATTGGCAGGCAGATTTTTATCCACTCCGCCACTAGGGAAGTCTTGGAACCAGTTATAAAAGATGACAGAGGAGATGCTCAGAGGACAGAGGGAGGAGCTGACATTGAACGGAGGGCCAGCTCATGTTCTGAGACTGGAAGAGGGATATGAGAAAGAGAATTGTCTTGCTACTTTTGTAGTTTACTTCGAAAAGCCTTGAGTTTACAAGCTCTTGAGCCATAATTCCTTCACCCATTATGCTGGATCTGTGACATCAATGGCTTTTATATTTCATTCAGCCTTAGTGTTTCTATGTCTACAATGGGTAATTATTACTGTTGTCAATGCCTAACCACCAGGGATATGCCTGTAGTTGAACAAACTGGATTGATCCTTGGAGGAAGAAGGTGCTCTCATGGGGAACCATGGATCAGTTCAGAAAAAGAATGCTAGAAAGGACTGATTATCAAATATGGGCTTGTATTAGGTTCTTTTGGAAAGTATTAGAGGACTTTTCTCTGGATTGGATGCTGTCAGGAAATGAATGTGTTTCATCAGTGAAGTTGCTCAATTGTGTCTGACTGTTTGTGACCCCATAAACTGTAACCTGCTGGGATCCTCTGTCCATGGGATTTTCCAGGCAAGAATACTGGATTGTTTTGCCATTTCCTTCTCCAGGGGATCTTCCCAACCCAGGAATTGAACCCAGGTCTCCTGCACTGCAGGCAGACTCTACCATCTGAGCCAGCAGGGAAGCCCCATGAGTGTGATTCAGTATCTTCAAAACTTTTATGCAAGACTAAAGTTGTCATTGGTAAAGGAGTAGCTACTGCTTATATTAACTAAAAGAGGGGGACATTCAATTTACTACATTTTTATGGCTTGAACAATGCTTATATTTTGTTTGTGTTCAGACAAAATAGAGTGGTGTCGTTTTGTCTTGATCCATCCTGTTAGGGAAGTTAAAATAGTCCTGTTCAGGCTTCAGGAACAAGAAAGCAGAGGCGGCCTCTGATCTTGCTTCTGCCCGGCCTGGACACTGCCCTGACCATGTGCCTGCTCCAAGTGCATCTGTGGCTACCAGTAAGTCCAGGTGAACTGTAGATAAGGAGTTGCTGAGCCCTTGGAGGAGGTCTGGCCAACCAAGCCCAGTGTTTAGTAACATCCTAGGACTGTCAAGATAAAGAGCACTGTTAAAAAGATTAACCTAAAACCAGAGCTGCAGTTTTCTCACAAACTTCTGATGGTATCAGTTTGCAGCCTGGGATGGTAACCGGGAACTCCCCAACATGCAATTATGAAGTCTCACCGACAGAGCAGACGTGCTACCTGGGACTGTTTCCTGACTGGGACACCAGATTGCTGTTACATGGGGCTTCCCAGCGTTATCTGTAGTCTGGATACTAGCCAGCCCCTATTAGGTGATGTATCTGCTGTTCTGTTTCTCTTTCCTGTTAATGATCATTTACTGAAAGTAAGAGAGGTAATTCTCTATTAGATATTGGTTCTCTTTTAATGATTGTATATTGAAAATAAGTTAGATAATTCTCTATTAGATATTGGAAGTGTTTATTTGTGTATGAGTGATTTGTTTTGTTAATGAATCCTTGGAACCTGAAACAAAAGTTAAAACTTTCAGCAAGGAGAGGGTGCGGAGAAAATGGAACCCTCTTACACTGTTGGTGGGAATGCAAACTAGTACAGCCACTATGGAGAACAGTGTGGAGAGTCCTTAAAAAACTGGAAATAGAACTGCCTTATGACCCAGCAATCCCACTGCTGGGCATACACACCAAGGAAACCAGGATTGAAAGAGACACGTGTACCCCAATGTTCATTGCAGCACTGTTTACAATAGCTAGGACATGGAAGCCACCTAGATGTCCATCGGCAGACAAAGGACAAGAAAGCTGTGGTACATACACACAATGGAATATTACTCAGCTATTAAAAAGAATGCATTTGAATCAGTTCTAATGAGGTGGATGGAACTGGAGCCTATTATACAGAGTGAAGTAAGCCAGGAAGAGAAACACCAATGCAGTATATTAATGCATATATATGGAATTTAGAAAGATGGTAACAATGACCCTGTATGCAAGACAGCAAAAGGGTCACAGATGTAAAGAACACTTTTGGACTCTGTGGGAGAAGGTGAGTGTGGGATGATTTGAGAGAATAGCATTGCAACATGTATATTACTATATGTGAAATAGATCATCAGCCCAGATTTGATGGATGAGACAGGGCGCTCATGGCCGGTGCTTCTGGGATGACCCTGAGGGATGGGATGGGGAGGGAGGGTCAGGATGGGGAACACATGTACACTCATGGCTGATTCATGTCAGTGTATGGCAAAAACTACTACAATATTATAAAGTAATTAGCCTCCAATTAAAGTAAAAAAAAAGAAAAAAAAAGAATCCGCCTACCAGTGCAGGAGATGCAGATTCAATACCTGGGTTGGAAGATCCCCTGGAGAAGAAAATGGCAACCCACTCTAGTATTCTTGGATAATCCTACAGACAGAAGAGTCTGGTGGGCTATAATCCATGAGGTCACAAAAGAGTCAGACATGACTTAGGGACTAAACAACAATTAAGGCTCCAGCATTTAAACTTCTTGTAGCATCATCAAATAAGTAAATTACAGTTGCTCATTATGCTTCTTTCTCTCTCTTTCTTCTATCTTGTATTCATCAAAATATAGTCACATGTGTAAGTAAAATATATATATATAATTCCTATTACAAAAAAAAACCCCAAAAACCCTTTTGGCAAAACACATCCTGAGCACAGAGTGGCCTTTTCCAATGCTGACGTTCTGTGAAGTTGTTCATGAGAACACCAAGGCCTGGCTGTGAGTATCAGGCTGTAGCGACACCAAGTCGTTGATATCAATGCCTAACAACTTTGGTTCCTGTAGGGCATCTGCAGAGAATGAGGTGCTTAGAGACTGAGATGGATGTTGATGATCTTTTTTTGATAATTACTGAAGAGAATCACAAAGGGATGATGAGCAACACTGAAAGTCAAGGTCAGAACCACGGATTTGTTGTAGTCATTTGCATTGCGCTTGTGTGACTCTCATCCTTGGTGCTTGGCCACCCAGCACAGGTATGAAGAAGGGACATTCCGACGCTGGTCCTGGCCTAGGGTGTTCAGAGAGACCAGGATAAAAGAACAGGAGTTCAAACTTGAGAGTGAAGGTGAGAAGAATTCCGTCGGTTTGCTGTGAGATATGGGCAATGCAATGAATAACGACAGACGCTGAAGGAATGAACCACCAAGAGAAACAGGAAACTGAAAGTCATTTAGGGGACTTTCTGAGTAGAAATTCTTCTGGGTTGTGAGACAGTCTTTGGCTGGAAAGAATCCAAGACATTGGAAATGAAGGGGTTGGGAAACACTAAAGCTGAAAGCCTGCAATGCAAAAGAAACTAAGCGAAAGGACTTTAATGTCTCCCTGGGCCATTTTGGATTTGTCAGAACTTCTGCCTCTTTCAAGACAGGATGCAGGCACAGTGACAAGTATCCAGCCTCCATGGCCCTCACCTTTCCCTCATCTGATAGAGGATATTCTCTCATATCCCATTTTAGAATCTGTTCCGCTTCACGTGAAGATGATACCTTTTGGCACGGCCTCCGTGTTGCGGTTTGCAGCATGGTTTCTGAAGCAGCTCTGCCGTTGCCCTGTGTTTCAGATATTTTTATGTTGGACAACTTTATTTTTGCCTCTTCTCCCTAGGGCTCTAGTACAAGTTCAAGGATGGGGAAAATCTAGTAAGCACATACTCAGTTTTTTACAAAACTCTGTCTCCTCCATCAGAAACAGATTGTCTTTGGAATAAACCTCAAAGCCCTTGGAAAGCCGACTATTAGGACCTTAGTCATGCCTGGAATGATTTGCAACCTCAAGAGAGCATCTCACAGCCTCTCAAGCTGGTTCCACTTTCAGAAGAAGGTTTCTCTTCAACTCTGAGCTTCCCAGAATGTCCTGTGGTGAATGTGTTAGTCACTTAGTTGTGTCTGAGTGTTTGCAGCTCCATGGACTTTGTATCCCACTAGGCCCCGCTGTCCATGAGATTCTCCAGGCAAGAATACTGGAGTGGGTTGCCATGCCCTTCTCCAGGGGATCTTACCGACCCGGAGACTGAACCTGGGTCTCCTGCATTGCAGGCAGATTCTTTACGGTCTGAGCCACCAGGGAAGCCCTGGTATGGTAGATTGCTCTAAATAGGTAACGATTGATTGATTATTGAGCCATGAAACTAAAAGACGCTTATCCTTGGAAGGAAAGTTATGACCAACCTAAACAGCATATTAAAAAGCAGAGACATTACCTTGTCAACAAAGGTCCGTCTAGTCAAGGCTATGGTTTTTCCAGTGATCATGTATGGATGTGAGAGTTGGACTATAAGGAAAGTTTAGCTCTGAAGAACTGATGCTTTTGAACTGTGGTGTTGGAGAAGATTCTTGAGAGTCCCTTGGACTGTGAGGAGATCCAACCAGTCTATCCTAAAGGAGATCAGTCCTGGGTGTTCATTGGAAGGACTGATGCTGAAGCTGAAACACTAATACTTTGGCTATCTGATGCGAAGAATTGACTCATTTGAAAAGACCTTCATGCTGGGAAAGATTGAGGGTGGGAGGAGAAGGGGACGACAGAGGATGAGATGGTTGGATGGCATCACCGACTCAATGGACATGGGTTTGGGTAGACTCTGGGAGCTGGTGATAGACAGGGAGGCCTGGCTTGTCGCAGTTCATGGGGTCGCAAAGAGTTGGACACGACTGAGCGACTGAACTGAACTGATTGATTAATAGAGTGAATGAAGACTGCTATGGCTAATTACTTTAATGCTGATTTTCAAATGATGCTTTGTGGGACATTAACTGTTCTTTAGAGGAGGAAGCCAGAGGCTGAACACACAGAACTGTGTCCTCTGCATATTTCTTTAACCAGAGGAGCTTTGTTAAAAACTAGGATCATACAAAGAACAGACTTATGGTTGCCAAAGGGGAGGCCTGAGGAGGTAGGGAAGGTTTGGGAGTTTGGGATTAGTATTGTATAGAGGATAGGTAAACACCAAGGGCTTACTATATAACACAAGGAACTATATTTACTATCCTGTAATAACCTTAATGGAGAAGGCAATGGCACCCCACTCCAGTACTCTTGCCTGGAGAATCCCATGGACAGAGGAGCCCGGTGGGCTACAGTCCATGGAGTTGCAAGAGTTGGACATGACTTAGCTACTAAATCATCATCATCAATAAACCATAAAGTAAAATAATTTTATAAAATACTTTCTTCCTGATTTTCACCTACAAGTAAAGTATATTTGGGGAAGTGAAGTGAAGTGAAAGTCGTTCAGTTGTGTCCAACTCTTTGTGACCCCATGGACTGTACAGTCCATGGAATTCTCCAGGCCAGAATACTAGAGTGGGTAACCGTTCCCTTCTCCAGGGGATCTTCCTAACCCAGGAATTGATCCAGGGTCTCCTGCATTGTAGGCAGATTCTTTACCAACTGAGCTATCAGGGAAGCATTTGGAGAAAGGTTTTATAATCGCTAAGGGAGAGAGAGAGATCATCAGGTGAAGAATACAGTTCTTCATTTAATCATGAAAGACTGGTCATGATCTATTGTTTAACTCACATTGATCTGATGCTTTTGAACTGTGGTGTTGGAGAAGACTCTTGAGAGTCCCATGGACTGCAAAGAGATCCAACCAGTCCATTCTAAAGGAGATCAGCCCTGGGATTTCTTTGGAAGGAATGATGCTAAAGCTGAAACTCCAGTACTTTGGCCACCTCATGCGAAGAGTTGACTCATTGGAAAAGACTCTGATGCTGGGAGGGATTGGGGGCAGGAGGAGAAGGGGACGACCGAGGATGAGATGGCTGGATGGCATCACTGACTCGATGTACGTGAGTCTGAGTGAACTCCAGGAGATGGTGATGGACAAGGAGGCCTGGCGTGGTGCAATTCATGGGGTTGCAAAGAGTCGGACATGACTGAGCAACTGAACTGACTGAACTGAACTGATCTGTTTGCTTACATGATTTCTTAGTCTAGTTCAACTGATCTAATATGCCATACAGCTGATCTCAGTATGCCACTTCCAATCTTTATATTTTTTTCCCTGATCTCAAACCTTCAAAATCAGCTCATTTCACACCTTCCTTAATCTCCATGGGGGGATGTGCTTGTTCCTTGTGTGGAATTTCACAGGACTTACTGAGTTTCGTGGTCCACTCTTTATGTTGCATGTTTATTTCCTCACCATATTATTCATTCATTCAAGTGCTCATTGATGCCTGTTACACACCAAACATGTTGTCAGGTTCAGTTCAGTTCAGTCCAGTCACTCCGTTGTGTCCCACTCTTTGCTACCCCATGGACTGCAGCACTCCAGGCTTCCCTGTCCATCACCAACTCCTGAAACTTACTCAAATTCATGTTCATCGAGTCTGTGACACCATCCAACCATCTGATCCTCTGTCGTCCCCTTCTCCTCCTGCCTTCAATCTTTTCCAGCATCAGGGTCTTTTCCAGTGAGTCAGTTCTTCGCGTCAGGGAGCCAAAGTATTGGAGCTTTATATGTCAGGTACTGAGATTCACAATGAATAACATGGATACCTCTACCTTCAGAACATACAGTTTAATTGGACTTGAGGAGTGTATTTGATTTCCGAGGAGGCTCAGTGGTAGAGAATCCACTTGTCAATGCAGGAGACACAAGAGATGTAGATTTGATCCCTCGGTTGGGAAGATCCCCTGGAGGAGTAAGTGGCAACCCACTCCAGTATTCCTGCAAAGAGTTGGGCATAACTGAGCAACCAAGCACTCACAAACACGGGGACCATATCAGTCAAAGTTCAACCAGAGAAATAGAATCAGCAGGAGATACACTGTGAGATTTACTACAAGGACCTGGCTTATATGACTGTGGTGAATCTGAAATCCTCAGGACAGGCTATCAGGATGATCAGGGTGAAACGCTCAGGCACAAGCTGAAGCTGCTGTCCACAGGTCAAAATTCTTCTTCTGGCAGCAGCAGTTCTGATCTTAGGGACTTTAACTGATTGAATCAGGCACATTCGATTATTTAGCAACCTATTCCATACTTAATGTCAGCTGATTAGACCTGTAATCCCCCTACAAAGTACCTTCACAGCAGCTGCCATGTAATGTATGATTCAATAACTGGGGACTGTAGCCCAGTCAAGCTGACACATAAAACTGACCATCAGAGGAAAGAACACTAAACAAACCACACAAAAATATCACAATAAGATTCAGGAAAGAGGAGAAAATATTTCTATATTCTTTTGTCTAGTTGGAAGCTTAAAGATAAATTTAATGGTTAAAGACTGAACTTTAAGAATTTAATGCAACTATTGAATTAATTGAATGTCAAACTAGGTATCTTTGAAAAATAACAATGACTTGACCCTTCTCTGGACCAATTAAATCAAAACTTCTGGAGATTAGTGCCCTGGAACTTGTGCTTTGAAAGTGTTCTGCCAGGCAGGTCTAATATGCAGCTAGAGTTAAGAACAACTGCTCTAAAGAGATTGGATTTTTTTTAGTTGTCCTGGTTTATATATGTTCTGATATTGAAATGATCTTTTCATCATCTTCAGTTCAGTTCAGCTGTTCAGTTGTGTCTGATTCATTGTGACCCCATGGACTGCAGCATGCCAGGCTTCCCTGCCCATCACCAACTCCTGGAACTTACTCAAATTCGTGTTCATCGAATCAGTGATGCCATCCAACCATCTGATCCTCTGTTGTCCCCTTCTCCTCCTGCCTTCAATCTTTCCCAGCATCAAGGTCTTTTCCAGTGAGTCAGTTCTTTGCATCAAGTGGCCAAAGTATTAGAGTTTCAGCCTCAGCATCAGTCCTTCCATGAATATTCAGGACTGATTTCCTTTAGGATAGACTGGTTGGACCTCCTTGCAGTCCAAGAGACTCTCAAGAGTCTTCTCCAACACTACAGTTCAAAATCATCAATTTTTCAGCACTCAGCTTTCTTTGTAGTCCAACTCTCACATCATACATGACTACTGGAAAAATCATAGCTTTGACTAGACAGAATTTTGTTGGCAAAGTAATGTCTTTGTTTTTTAATATGCTGTTTGGGTTTGTCATAGCTTTTCTTCCAAGGAGCTACCATCTTTTAATTTTACAGTTGCAGTCACCATCTGCACTGATTTTCAGTTCAGTTCAGTTCAGTCGCTCAGTCGTGTCTGATTCTTTGCGACCCCATGAATCGCAGCACGCCAGGCCTCCCTGTCCATCACCAACTCCTGGAGTTCACTCAGACTCATGTCCATTGAGTCAGTGATGCCATCCAGCCATCTCATCCTCTGTCATCCCCTTCTCTTCCTGCCTCCAATCCCTCCCAGCATCAGAGTCTTTTCCAATGAGTCAACTCTTCGCATGAGGTGGCCAAAGTACTGGAGTTTCAGCTTTAGCATCATTCCTTCCAAAGAAATCCCAGAGCTGATCTCCTCCAGAATGGACTGGCAGTGATTTTAGAGACCCCCAAAATAAAGTCTCTCACTGTTTCCTTTGTTTCCTCATCTATTTGCCATGAAGTGATGGGACCAGGTGTCATGATCTTTGTTTTCTGAATGTTGACTTTTAAACCAACAGAGTTTTTCACTCTCCTCTTTCACTTTCATCAAGACGCTCCTTAGTTCTTCTTCATTTTCTGCCATAACGTGGTGTCATCTGCATGTCTGAGGTTACTGATATTTCTCCTGGCAATCTTGATTCCAGCTTGTGCTTCATCGAGCCTGGCATTTCACATGATGTACTCTGCATATAAGTTAAATAAACAGAGTGACAATATACAGCCTTGATGTACTCCTTTCCCGACTTGGAACCAGTCTGTTGTTCCATGTCCAGTTCCAACTGTTACTTCTTGACCTGCATACAGATTTCTCAGGAGGCAATTCAGGTGGTGTGGTTTTCCCATCTCTTGAAGAATTTTCCGCAGTTTGTGGTGATCCACACAGTCAAAGGCTTTGGCATAGTCAATAAAGCAGAAGTAGATGTTTTTCTGGAACTCTCTTGCATTTTTGATGATCCAGTGGATGCTGACAATTTGATCTCTGGTTCCTCTGCCTTTTCTAAATCCAGCTTGAACATCTAGAAGTTCATGGTTCACATACTTTTGAAGCCTGGCTTGGAGAATTTTGAAGCATTACTTTGCAAATGTGTGAGATGAGTGCAGTTGTGTGGTAGTTTGAACATTTTTTGCCATTGCCTTTCTTTGGGATTGGAATGAAAACTGACCTTTTCCAGTCCTGTGGCCACTGCTGAGTTTTCCAAATTTGCTGGCATATTGAGTGCGGCACTTTCACAGCATCATCTTTTAGGATTTGAAAGAGCTCAACTGGAATTCCATGACCTCCACTAGCTTTATTCGTAGTGAAGCTTCCTAAGGCCCACTTGACTTCACATTCCAGGTGAATGATCACACCATCGTGGTTATTTAAGTCATGAAGATCTTTTTTGTATAGTTCTTCTGTATATTCTTGCCACCTCTTCTTAATATCTTCTGCTTCTGTTAGGTCCATACCATTTCTGTCCTTTATTGAGCCCATCTTTGCATGAAATGTTCCCTCTGTATCTCTAATTTTCTTGAAGAGATCTCTAGTCTTTCCCATTCTGTTGTTTTCCTCTATTTCTTTGCACTGATCACTCAGAAAGGCTTCTTATCTCTCCTTGTTATTCTTTGGAACTCTGCATTCAAATGGGTATACCTTTCCTTTTCTCCTTTGCCTTTTGCATCTTTTCTTTTCTTGGCTATTTGTAAGGTCTCCTCAGACAACCATATGGCCTTTTTGTGTTTCTTTTTCTTGGGGATAGTCTTGATCACTGCCTCCTGCACAAAGTCATGAACCAACATCCATAGTTCATCAGGCACTCTGTCTATCAGATCTAATCCCTTGAATCTATTTCTCACTTCCACTGTATAATCGTAGGGGATTTGATTTAGGTCATACCTGAATGGTCTGGTGGTTTTCCCTAGTTTCTTCAATTTTAGTCTGAATCTGGCAATAAGGAATTCATGATCTGAGCCACAGTCAGCTCCTGGTCTTGTTTTTTCTGACTCTATAGAGCTTCTCCATCTTCGGCCACAAAGAATATAATCAATCTGATTTCGGTATTGACCATCTGGTGATGCCCATGTGCATATGGGCAAGAGTCTTCTCTTGTGTTGTTGGAAGAGGGTGTTTTCTATGACCAGTGCGTTCTCTTGGCAAAACTCTGTTAGCCTTTGACTTGCTTCATTTTGTACTCCAAGGCCAAATTTGCCTGTCATTCCAGGTATCTCTTGACTTCCTACTTTTGCATTCCAGTCCCCTGTAATGAAAAGGACATCTTTTGGGGGTGTTAATTCTAGAAGGTCTTGTATGTAAACTTAAAGAACTAGAAGTTCTCGAACTAGAACTGTTCAGCTTCTTCAGCGTTACTGATTGGGGCATAGACTTGGACTACTTTGATATTGAATGGTTTGCCTTGGAAACAAACAAAGATCATTCTGTTGTTTTTGAGACTGCATCCAAGTACTGTGTTTTGGACTCTTTTGTTGACTATGATGGCTACTCCATTTCTTCTAAGGGATTCCTGCCCGCAGTAGTAGGTATAATGGTCATCTGAGTTAAATTCACCCATTCCAGTCCATTGGAGTTTGCTGATTCCTAGAATGTCAATGTTCACTCATGCCATCTCCTCTGACCATCTTAGAAACTAAAAATACATAAATTAGAAAGAAATAATTATTTTCGTTTAAGAAATGGGTTCTTTTTAAAGCCACTGAAATGCTTGAAGTCACCTGCCTGAACAGTAAGTCTAATGAAGGCAAGTAGGTGGTTCAAACAGTAAAGAATCTGCCTGTAATGCAGGATACCCAGTTTCGATTCCTGGGTTTGGGAAGATCCCCTGGATAAGGGCATGGCTACCCACTCCAGTATTCTTGCCTGAAGAACTCCATGGACAGAGGAGCCTGGTAGGTTACAGTCCATGAGGTTGCAGAGAGTGGGACATGACTGAGTGACTAACATGTTTACTTTTCACTATCAATTAAAATTGATACCAGTGTGCTCCAATTAAAGAAAACCCCTAATTTCTCAGGAAGTTAAAAAAAGAGATTTATTTGTCACTTATTAAGGTCTGCCATGAGTCTAGGTGACTCTCCAGGGCAGCTGTTCCCTCTGGGTGGCTCATCAATAAGATCTAGTCGATTTGGTTTCATATCTCTGCATTGAGCCGAATAACTGGCTCATAGTGAGGACTTGTTAAATATTCTGAGACTTCACATACCACACATTCTTTGTTCTTTGATATGTGTGTGTATGTATGTGTGTGTGTTTGTGTGTAGTGGTTGAATCCTTCTCTGTGGAGAGGTGTTTCTCTGCTCATTAGCTCTGTGAGTCTACCTCTCCACAGATTTGCAACTTCACATCTGTTGCCCTGAGACATTTGTGATCCCAACCACAGTGATAGCACCAGCAAAGGAAAGTTCCCTTGATACCACGGACTACCACTGACCCTCACCTCCTCAGACTCAATACAAGACAAAGAGAGCTTTCAGATATTACCCAGTTAAAGAAGTCTGTTTGCAATGAACCTGGCTAAACTCTGGGGAGAATCAGCAATGCCGTTCCCTGGTCAGATTAATGTCGCTATCCTGCACTGTCCCCAGCAGTTTCCCAGTCTTCACAGCTCTGAAGAATGGAGGCTTCCCTGGGAAAGAGAAGCTAGACCTGAGGTCAAGTCTTCTCTAGACCATGCAAGCTTCTGCATGTCTCAGACCCAGTTGTGTGAGATGTCACTTAATAGTATATTTTGGGGACATCCCTGGTGCCCATTGACTAAGACTCTGTGCTCCCAATGTGGGAGGTCCAGGTTTGGTCCCTGGCTATGGAACTAGATCTTATATGCCATAACTAAAAATCCTGCGTGCCACGACTAAGAGCTGATGTAGCCAAATAAATAAATAAATATTTTAAAAAGTAGTCACGGTGTTTTCATTTCAGGATAAGCTCTTTATCTTCCTAAACTGCCCATCCTGTGTGGGAATGCTGGTGTTGAAGATATGTGTATACTCAACTGAGTATCTGTTACAAAAGGCAATTTTCCTAAGCCTACATGAACGATTTCCAATATAAAAAAAGCAATCTTCTTTGATTTCAGTTTCATTAATTGAGGGCATTTTCAGAGGGTAATTTGAAAATGTATTTTTCAGGTTTTAAAATAGATCCCAATTTTAAACTTACCATGTTGATACTGTATAATTATTTTTCAGGGTTGCCCAGTGAGCACCAGCATGTGGTACTGGGGAGGTAAATAAAAGCACTCTTGTTCTAGGAAGATTTGTTTTGTGAATTATGCTTTCACAAGTTATTATGAATAAATATGTCTGAACAAGTTAGAGAGGAGATATAGAAGACAATTATATTTCTATTTTGGCCTTTGTAAAAAAGTAAAACTTTTTGATCAGTTATGCTTACCACTTTGCCATCAAAAAGAATCTGAGAAATGACCTACTTTGAGGATATGCAAGGATTATCTTTTCCTTTGGTTATTAAGTAAGAAAAAATTTATTAGTCAATTATTCCAAGTCTGTTTGCCTCAGCTTTGAAATGGTGTGACCAAATAAGTCATCGCTCTTGGCCTGGTACATCAGTTTTCTAAAACTGGAGTGAGGAGTAGAGAACTTAATCTCCAATTGCTTTGAATTCTTATACAATAGTGTTGTTGATGAGCATCTCTTACACAAATATTCCAGATTTTCTAGCATCACAACCCTAACTGGATAAAGCTGTGTTTGGGATGCGGATATATTTTTAAGTTATTGGTAATAAGGGAAGGAAAAATAAAGATATGTACATTTGTTTTTAAGTATCTAATATGTCGCAAGTAATTTGTAAAGCCTGTTGCTTTTCATCTTCACAGACTTCCTGAATTTAAGAAGGTAAGTTCAGTTCAGTTCAGTCGCTCAGTTGTGTCCGACTCTTTGCGACCCCATGAATCGCAGCATGCCAGGCCTCCCTGTCCATCACCAACTCCCGGAGTTCACCCAGACTCAACTGGCCCCAAACAACCCCGCTTGTGATGACAGCAGAGATTTGAACCCGAAAACGTCTGCTTAAAAATCTTGCACATTTTCCAATACATCATACTGCCTAAACTAGTTAAGAATTACCCCCTTATTAAAAGAAAATTACTTATTTGGCTGTGCTGGGTCTTAATTGCAGAATTTTAGCTGCAGCCTGAGGACCTTAAGTTGCTACATGTAGCAACTACTTTCTTAAGGAAGGATTGAACCTGGGCCCCTGCCTTGGGAGTGCAGAGTCTTAGCCACTGGACAAGGAAGTCCCTATCCCTTCATTTTGAAATTTAATATATATGGCCCCTAGATGCTAAAAAAGGATTCATAGAGCCTTTATATTACACATCATAAGGTCAACATTCATAGTAATTAGTTGTAAATAATGGTATCACCAACTCAATGGCTATGAATTTGTAAAGCCACTATCAGGAGATAGTGGAGGACAGAGGAGCCTCGCGTGTTGCAGTCCATGGGATAGCAAAGAGTCGTACACAACTCAGAGACTAAACAACAAACAGTAGTTATTGAAACTCCACTGCATTTTTATATTCATTTGTATCCTGAATGACTCCCGTTTAAAAGCTATCCTAATTATTTCTCGGAGTTTCTGTGTTTCTTGCCAGCTGAATTTACTCACAGTGTTTTGTCCTGGACTGCCTTGAATATGCCCTTGAACTTGAGGGTAATCATCCACTCTGCACATCTGCCTGTGTGTGTTAAGTCACATCAGTTGTGTCTGACTCTGTGACCCTATGGACTGTAGCCTGCCAGGCTCTTCTGTCCATGGGATTCTCCAGGTGAGAATACTGGATTGGGTTGCCATGCCCTCCTTGCAAATCTGCCTAGTGGGTACCAATTAGTGAGGACAAGTCACAGGTTGGCTTCCCTGAATTTCCCAAGCTGCCAGACCTAATGATGATAAACGACCTTCTGCTTACACCCCTATGCCTCACATCGTTCCCTGCGAAAACACTTCATTCAACTTTTATCTGCAGACTCACCTATCACAGGGCATGGGGGCAGATGTCATATTCCTCTCTGTTCTCTTTCGCAGTCTAACTCATAAACTCCTCACTTCTTGCAGATTATCTTTACTGAAATAAGAGTACTGCTGAGAGGCCCACTTGGCAGGTACTGTCAGACATGCCCCCCAATATCTATATATGCATATATATATATACATATATTACAGAGGAAAGGTTCAAGCATGTTTGGTTTTGAGCAGCATATTATTTTAAAAAATATACTTGGGATATTCTATCATGACTTTTAATCTTCCCAACTCCCACTCAATATTCCTAGCTAGCTTTACACATGAATCTTTTTTTTTTTTTTTTATTCAAATGTTAACATTTCCATCATCTGGGAGCTTGTTAAAATGTAGACTTCTGGTCTTCACCCTAGACCTACTGAATCAGAATCTTCATTCCTGTTGACAATACCACCATTTAACAAGGCACCAGGTGAACTGTGTGTGTCTTAAAATTTGAGAACACTGGTCTCTGTTACTCTGCCATTCCCTGAATTTAGGTAATGGCGAGTTGGGTAGTTTAGGTCACACTACCACTGACATAAATAAATAAAAAGGTCAGGATAAAATACAAAGTAGCAGTCTGGACTGAAAGACTTAGATGCCAGGCAGAGCAAGAAGAAAATTCTCACTCCTGGAAGGTTCACCATCATATGCCTAAAATTATTTATACAATAGTTTTCCAAACAGAATACACAGGTTGCTATAAAAAATATCAGATGTATAAGGAACCAGGATGACATGAATGAGAACCAACAGAACAGTGGACAAGCCCAACGTAACTTCAGATCTAGGAAGAGGTTGCTTATAACAAGCAACCTAGTGGCACAATACATTTTTACTGTGCTATAAAATCCTGTGGGTTAGGAATTTAGACAGTACGCAGCAGAGATGATCTGCCCCTGCTCCACGGCATGTGATTCTTGGTCTGGGTGACCTGAAAGCTACACTCACTGGGATTGACAGCAGGGTGCCTGCACTTGGTCTGACCACCCTGGTAGTTTTTGACTAGTTTGGTTTTTTATTTGACAGCTGGATTCTCTCATAGTGAGTACTCAAGAGCACCAGGCAGAAACTGCTTGTCATTTAATTATCTAGCCTTATCAATGACATGGCATTGCTTTTACTAAGCACTTTTTGCATGAAAATGTCAGCTCTATGCTCAGATTCAAGTACAGGACAGAGACACTGCCCAGTGGTTGTTTTGAAAAAAAAAAAAATCACCTTATCAAATAACAAAAAGCTGGATATAAACTAAGGACAACTCTTCTTAGAGTCATGAATTATTGCATTTACTTAAACAAAATTGGTCTGATATGGCCTTCAAGGTGCTTTATTGGGCATCTATCATAATTGACTTATAAGGCTACTGCTTACCAGAAAAGAGATGCCCAGGCCTAAGTACATCTTATTCCACAGAAAGATATCATGGGAATGCTTTAGAGACATATTTAATGAATTTCTTGACCACTGGGCTTCTATAAAAATTAAACTGTTTCTAAAAGATTGTCAGAATGATCCTGCCATGTTTAGAAAGGAATACCTGCCAAGAAACATCAGTTTAATATGCAATACCAAGAATCCATCAGCCCGTGCAGGAGATGCAAGAGATGTGTATTCGATCCCTGAGTCAGGCACTGGAGAAGGAAATGGCAACCCATTCCAGTATTCTTGCCTGGGAAATCCCATGGACAGAGGAGCCTAGCAGGCTATAGTCCATGGGATCTCAAAAAGAGTCAGACACAACTGAGCATGCACACACACACACACACACACACTACAAATGTTTAATGAACATGTTAGAAAAATGGAAAAGTAAAAACAAACAAGCCCATTTATCATGATACATCTATTTAGTAGACTTTAAGAGTCACTTTAAAGAAAATGAAGATCATGGCATCTGGTCCCATCACTTCATGGGAAATAGATGGGGAATAGTGTCAGACTTTATTTTTTTGGGCTCCAAAATCACAGCAGATGATGACTGCAGCCATGAAATTAAAAGACACTTACTCCTTGGAAGAAAAGTTATGACCAACCTAGATAGTACATTTAAAAGCAGAGACATTACTTTGCTGACTAAGGTCCGCCTAGTCAAGGCTATGGTTTTTCCTGTGGCCATGTATGGATGTGAGAGTTGGACTGTGAAGAAGGCTGAGTGCCGAAGAATTGATGCTTTTGAACTGTGGTGTTGGAGAAGACTCTTGAGGGTCCCTTGGACTGCAAGGAGATCCAACCAGTCCATTCTGAAGGAGATCAACCCTGGGATTTCTTTGGAAGGAATGATGCTAAAAGTGAAACTCCAGTACTTTAGCCACCTCATGCGAAGAGTTGACTCATTGGAAAAGACTCTGATGCTGGGAGAGATTGGGGGCAGGAGGAGAAGGGGACGACCCAGGATGAGATGGCTGGATGGCATCATGGACTCGATGGACGTGAGTCTGAGTGAACTCTGGGAGATGGTCATGGACAGGGAGGCCTGGCGTGCTGCAGTTCATGGGGTTGCAAAGAGTCGGACACGACTGAGCGACTGAACTGAACTGAACTGAACTGAAGAGTCACTCAACCCTTGATTAACTCTCTAGGCTCAGTTGTATGTCCACCCCTGAATCAACCACCGGGGCCAATGAAATAGAAAGCAATGATTGGGTTAGCCTAGCCTATGTCAGCCCCTGGGGGCTTGGCAGGTATCAGTTTCCCTTTAAGCAAGCAGATACAAGGGTGGAAATTAGGAGTCATTGGCATAGGAAAAACTGATGCTAGAAGACCCACTATCTATGATGGGAGAATGTATAGTCCAAACAAACAGAAAAAATAGCTTGTGTAAGTTTCTCTACGATCATGTATTGCTTGTGGGTAATGGCAAGGAACTGTATGGCTGGAGTAAGTAGTACCTAATATCTCTGCCCACAAAAATACAGGAACCAGGCTATAATTATGTCACACTGAAGGATGATTACATAATTGATTCATTATCAACACTTTCAAAATAAAACAGAAACATGCATTTTCGTGGAGCTGAGATATGAGACTTGGAAAATATAGGGAATAGGCAAATATAAATGCAGAAATTTTACATAAAAGTTTCATTAAAGAAAAAACACTTATGTTCTCCAAGATCTTAGCAACTGTTCTTTAAGCTAAAGTTGACTACCCTCAATTACAGGTTCTATTCATGGGCTCATGAACTTGACACTTGAAAGCTTCCCCTGAGAATCATCTGTCAAGCGTATGCTTTGCCCAGCTGCAAACTAGATTTAGAAATACTTTAGCCTGTTTTAACTCTGTCTCAGTAGACTTATATGTCATTCATAAGCAGGCATCAATTGATGTGACCTTTCCAAAGGAGTCAAGGATTCAGGAATCACATTGACACTGTACCTTGGATAGTGCCTTTTACTTACAAAGCATACTTGTAAATGTAGTCATATCGAATATTTACAACTGTGTAATGAATATATATATTTGATCATTTTTATTAATAGATTTATCTTTTATTGGAGTATAATTGCTTTACAATGTTGTGTTAATTTCTGCTGTACAACAACATGAATCACTTATATGTATACATATATTTTCTCTCTCTTCTGGACTTTCCTTCTTCCTCCTCCTACGGCCCCCCTCCCACCATCCCACCCACCTAGGTCATCACAGAGCGCCAAACTGAGCTCCCTTCGCTATACAGCAGATTGCACTAGCTATCTATTTTATACATAATAGAGCATTTATCAAACCTAATTTCCCAATTCATTCCACCCTCCCCTTCTCTGCCTGTGTTCACGTGTTCGTTCTCTATATTTGCATTTCTCTTTCTGCCCTGGAACCAGGTTCATTTGTACCATTTTCCTAGATTCCACATACATACATGTGTTTGTATACGATATTTGTTTTTCTCTTTCTGATTTATTTCACTCCGTGTGATACAACATATGATCCAACAATCCCACTATTGGGCATATACCCTGAGAAAACCATAATTCAAAAAGATACATGTACCCCAGTGCCCATTGCAGGACTATTTACAATAGCCAGGACATGGAAGCAACCTAGATGTTCATTGACAGATAAATGGATAAAGAAGATGAGGTACATATACACAATGGAATATTGTGCGGCCATATAAAGGAGTGAAATTGGGTTATTTGTAAGATGAATGTATGTTGATACCCATTTTACAGATGAATAAACTGAAGTTCAGGAAGGTTGGTGATTTTCCCAAAGTTATACAGATAGTCAGTGGCAAATGAGTCTCAAGCCTAGACTCCCTTATTCCAAAGCCAGCATTCTAACGGCTGTCGCTTTTTCCTATCATGAATAAAGCAGGCATTATCAGAAGCTTCTCCCTTATTAAAGTATGACTTGAATCACAGCGTATGTATGCTTTAAGCTATTCCACATAACTGGAATTATAGCAATAATTTGCCTATAATCAGCATATTAGGATAATAGAAAATTCAACAGTGTCAGACTTTATTTTTTGGGCTCCAAAATCACTGCAGATGGTGACTGCAGCCATGAAATTAAAAGACACTTACTCCTTGGAAGAAAAGTTATGACCAACCTAGATAGCATATTCAAAAGCAGAGACATTACTTCGCCAACTAAGGTCCGTCTAGTCAAGGCTATGGTTTTTCCTGTGGTCATGTATGGATGTGAGAGTTGGACTGTGAAGAAGGCTGAACGCCAAAGAATTGATGCTTTTGAACTCTGGTGTTGGAGAAGACTCTGGAGAGTCCCTTGGACTGCAAGGAGATCCAACCAGTCCATTCTGAAGGAGATCAGCCCTGGGATTTCTTTGGACGGAATGATGCTGAAGCTGAAACTCCAGTATTTTGGCCACCTCATGCAAAGAGTTGACTCATTGGAAAAGACTCTGATGCTGGGAGGGATTGGGGGCAGTAGGAGAAAGGGACAACCGAGGATGAGATGGCTGGATGGCATCACTGATTCGATGGATGTGAGTCTGAGTGAACTCCGGGAGTTGGTGATGGACAGGGAGGCCTGGCATGCTGCGATTCATGGGGTCGCAAAGAGTCGGACACGACTGAGCGACTGAACTGAACTGAACTTTAAGAAAAGGCTTCCCAGGTGACACTAGTGGTAAAGAGCTGCCCTGTCTACACAGGAGACATAAGATGTTCGGATTCTATCCCTGAGCTGGGATGATCCCCTGGAGGAGGGCATGGCAACCCACTCCAGTATTCTTGCCTGAAGAGTCCCATTGGATAGAGGAGCTTGGTGGGCTACAGTCTGTAGGGTCTCACAGAGTCAGGCATGACTGAAGAGACTTGGCATGCATGCACACACTTTAAGAACAAATGCGTATAAAACACCATACTGCTTAGATGAAGTTGTGTATTCAAGACCTTCCAAGTTTTGTCTCCAACCTCTTCCAAATCATAGTTTTCCATTCTCTCATCTGTATTGTTTGTATACTGTATTGTCTTGGCTTTGATACTCATCCTATTGCCTACTCTCTTCCTTCTGCTTAAAATTTTCTTCCCAACATGTCTTCCATTTCTGCTTTTCCAAATCTGATTTTGGATTTGAGGAACAACCACATGGAACTTGAAAGTCTCTATTCCCCAGCTAACCCCTCAAGTTATCCCACTGTGATTCTTTTCCTGTCCAGCACCATCCCTCTGTCTCAATACGTGTGTGTGTGTGTACTAGCAGGAAGGTTGATGGGAAAATCACTGAAATCTGAAATCATCTTAGTCAGTTTGGGTTGTTGCACCAGAATCCCATAGCCTGTGAAACTTAAACAATAAGCATTTTTTTCATAGGATTCTGGAGGCTGTAAGTCTGATATCAAGGCACCAACTGATTTTGTGTCTGTTGAGGGAATGCTTCCTGTTTGCAGATGGCCATCTTCCTTCTGTATCCTCTTGTGGTAGACAGAGAGAGAGAGAGATGACCTCTCCCACAGTTCTCCTTATAAAGGGCACTAATTCCACTTTGAGTGAACTCCGGGAGTTGGTGATGGACAAGGAGGCCTGGCGTGCTGCGATTCATGGGGTTGCAAAAGAGTCGGACACGACTGAGAGACTGAACTGAACTGAACTGTATCCCACTTAGGAAAGATTCACTCTCGTGACCTAATTAGCTACCAAAAGCTCTGCTTGCAAACACTATCTCATTGGGGATCAAGGCTTCAATATATGAATTTTGGGAGGACAGATATGCAACCTGTGGCATTTTGCCTTTAGCTTCCCCTAATTTATGTCCATGAAAAAGACATCTATTCCATCCCAGGAGACCCAGACATCTTAGCTCATTTCAATAGCAACTTAAAATCTAAAGTCTCATCTGAACGCCACCTAAATCAGATATGAATGAGACCAGGGGTAAAATTAATTCCTCTCCATCTGGGAATCTGTGAAACCAGACAAGTCAAATGGTTCTAAAACACAGTGGCGAATAGGATAGACATTTCTATCCTGATGTGCTCAGTTGCGTCCGACTCTTTGCGACCCCATGGACTGTAGCCTGCCAGGCTCCTCTGCCCATGGAATTTTTCAGGCAAAAATACTGGAGTGGGTTGCTATGACCTCCTCCAGGGGATCTTCCTGACCCAGGGATAGTACCCGCATTGGCAGGAGGATTCTTTACCTCTATCGCCACCTAGAGGTATGAAAAAGAAGGACGACACTATGGGTCCCAAGCAAACCCAGTACCTAGCAAGGTAATCAGTCCTGATATTCATTGGAAGGACTGATGCTGAAGCTGAAACGCCAATACTTTGGCCACCTGATGCGAAGAACTGACTTATTTGAAAAGACTTTGATGCTGGGAAAGATTGAAGGCAGGAGGAGAAGGGGATGACAGAGGATGAAATGGCTGGATGGCATCACTGACTCAATGGACATGAGTCTGAGTAAACTTCGGGAGTTGGTGAAGGATGGGAGGCCTGATATGCTGCAGTCCATGGGGTCGCCAAGAGTGGGACATGACTGAGAGACTGAACTGAACTGAACTGAACAAGGCTAACTCCATGAGCCATTAAGGCTCAAGAATTGTCCTTTTTGGCTTGCTGCTCTCCCTCCTGGATTCAGTGGGTCATGTAACCTGGGCCTCACACTTAGGAAAGACTTGCACTTGGTTTAAGGTTCTGTTGTTGCAATCTGGAAAATCTTAATTTTCATTTTGCACTGAAGCTTGCAAATTTTGCAGCTCTTCCTGCTTCCTTGATTTTAATTATTCCAACAAGTTGGCGTGGAAGGGAGGGAGAAGGAAAGAAACAGTCATCTCTTGTTTAACTGGGCAATTTTGAAATCCCCTCTCTCTTGGTTGGCACTGTTTCTCCGCCCAAAACTGTTTTCTAGAAACAAGATAGGCAAGGCTGCACAGCTGTATTTCTCCAGCCACTTCAGCCACCCTGCTTTGTTGTCAGCTGCATGACTAGTGGGTCATCAACCTGGGCTCTCCTCTGTCTCGCCCTTGTGGGGATGGTATTTTTCTCTTTCCTTGAAATCCCAGGAAGGGGCATCAAGATGAACCAAGATCCACCAGGAAGGTAGGGATTCTGATTTACTTACTTTTGATTGGCTGCCTGTTTGGACAGCCAACTTGACGATTTCACTTTCGCACATCTGAGTGGAGAAGAACATTCCAGAGAGAAGACCCAGCTTTGATGAGGGAGAAAGAGGAACAGCTTTGGTGCAGATAAGATTCTTCCTATTCAGTGTCATGCATTTGCCAAAGTTCATTGCAGACATAGGGGTATGTGACTGTATTTGAACTATTCTGATGGTATGCACCCATGAAGTTGTCTATTAAATATTGGAAACCAGGTGCAAGAGGCTTGGATGGGGCAGGGAAGAGAGAGAGAGAGGGGTCATATGAGTGTCGGCCATATGAAGAAAAAGTAAAACTGAAGTTATACTTGTGTCTTCTGTTTTTTTTTTTTAAATTTTAACCTCTTTATTCTCTTCATCTTTTTATTTTTTTAACTTTTTATTTTATATTGGAGTATAGCCAATTATTAACAATAGAGGAGGAAATGGAACCCATTCCAGTAGTCTTGCTTGAAAAAATCCTACGGAGAGAGGAGACTGGCAGGTTACGGTACACGGGGTTGCAAAGAGTTGGACACCACTGAGCGTCTGAACACACATAGCTGATAAACAATGTTGTGACGGTTTCAGGTGGACAGCAAAGGGACTCAGCCATACATATGCATGTGTTCATTTTCCCCCAGACTCCCTTCCCACCCAGGCTGCCACATAATATTGAGTAGAGTTCCCTGTACTATACAATAGGTCCTTGTTGGTTATCCATTTTAAATATAGCAGTGTGTCCATGGCCTTCCCAAAGTCCCTAACTATCCCTCTCCCCAGTCTTTCCCTCTGGCAACCATAAGTTCATTCTCTAAGTCTGTGAGTCTGGATCTGTTTTGTAAATAAATTTATTTATATAATTTCTTTTTAGATTCTGCATATTAAGGGTGTCATATGATATTTCTTCTTGTCTGACTTACTTCACTCAGTATGACAATCTCTAGGTCCATTCATGAGGCTGCAAATGGCGTTATTGCATTTGTTGTTAAGGCTGAGCAATAGTCCACTGTATAGATGTACCACAGCTTCTTTATATATTATTCTGTTGATGGACATTTACACAGCTTCCATATCTTGGCTATTGTAAACAGTGTTGCAATGACGACTGGGGAGACTGTGTCCTTTCAGATCGTACTTTTCTCCTGATATATACCCAAAAGTGGGACTGTCGGGTCATATGATAGCTTCCCTCCAGGGAAGATGCCTTGGAGGAGGGCATGGTAACCCACTCCAGTATTCTTGCCTGGAGAATCGCCATGGACGGGTGGCACAGAGATGGACATGGCTGAAGCAACTTCTGCTTCTGTTAGGTCCATACCATTTCTGTCCTTTATCAAGCCCATCTTTGCATGAAATGTTCCCTTGGTATCTCTAATTTTCTTGAAGAGATCGCTAGCCTTTCCCATTCTGTTGTTTTCCTCTATTTCTTTGCACTGATAGCTGAGGAAGGCTTTCTTATCTCTCCTTGCTATTCTTTGGAACTCTGCATTCAGATGCTTATATCTCTCCTTTTCTCCTTTGCTTTTTGCTTCTCTTCTTTTAACAGCTATTTGTAAGGCCTTCTCTGATAGCCATTTTGCTTTTTTTGCATTTCTTTTCCATGGGGATGGTCTTGATCCCTGTCTCCTGTACAATGTCATGAACCTCCGTCCATAGTTCATCAGGTACTCTGTCTAGCAATACATGAACCATGAACTTCCAGATGTTCAAGCTGGTTTTAGGAAAGGCAGAGGAACCAGAGATCAAATTGCCAACATCCGCTGGGTCGTGGAAAAAGCAAGAGAGTTCCAGAAAAACATCTATTTCTGCTTTATTGACTATGCCAAAGCCTTTGACTGGGTGGATCACAACAAACTGGAAAACTCTGAAAGAGATGGGAAATACCAGACCACCTGACCTGCCTCTTGAGAAACCTGTATGCAGGTCAGGAAGCAATAGTTAGAACTGAACATGGAACAACAGACTGGTTCCAAACAGGAAAAGGAGTACGTCAAGGCTGTATATTGTCACCCTGCTTATTTAACTTCTATGCAGAGTACATCATGAGAAATGCTGGGCTGGAAGAGCACAAGCTGGAATCAAGATTGCCGAGAGAAATATCAATAACCTCAGATATGCAGATGACACCACCCTTGTGGCAGAAAGTGAAGAGGAACTAAAAAGTCTCTTGATGAAAGTGAAAGAGGAGAGTGAAAAAGTTGGCTTAAAGCTCAACATTCAGAAATGAAGATCATGGCATCCAGTCCCATCACTTCATGGGAAATAGATGGGGAAACAGTAAAAACAGTGTCAGACTGTATTTTTCTGGGCTCCAAAATCACTGCAGATGGTGACTGCAGCCATGAAAGGAAAAGACGCTTACTCCTTGGAAGGAAAGTTATGACCAAACTAGATAGCATATTCAAAAGCAGAGACATTACTTTGCCAACAAATGTCCATCTAGTCAAGGCTATGGTTTTTCCAGTAGTCATGTATGGATGTGAGAGTTTGACTGTGAAGAAAGCTGAGGGTCAAAGAATTGACACTTTTGAACTGTGGTGTTGGAGAAGACTCTTGAGAGTCCCTTGGACTGCAAGGAGATCCAACCAGTCCATCCTAAAGGAGATCAGTCCTGGGTGTTCATCAGAAGGACGGATGAAGCTGATGCTGAAGCTGAAACTCCAATACTTTGGCCACCTCATGCAAAGAGTTGACTCATTGGAAAAGACTCCCAGCATCATGCTGGGAGGGATTGAGGGCAGGAGGAGAAGGGGAGGACAGGGGATGAGAAGGCTGGATGGCATCACGACTCAATGGACATGAGTTTGGATAAACTCCGGGAGTTGGTGATGGACAGGGAGGCTCGGCGTGCTGCGATTCATGGGGTCGCAAAGAGTCAGACACGGCTGAGCGACTGAACTTAATTGAACTGAACTGAAGTGACTTAGCACATGTAGCACACAGTAGTTTTATTTTTAGTTTTTAAAGCAATATCGAAACTGTTCTCAGTAGTGGCTCTACCAATTCGTATTCCCACCAGCAGTGCAGAAGGGTTCCTTTCTCTCCACACCTTCTCCAGTGTTTATTGTTTGTGAATTTTTTGATGATGGCCATTCTGACTGGAGTCAAGTACTTGTGTCTTCTATTCAGAAAAATATGTTCACCACGATTCAACAAGGCCTTCTAAAACACATGTATCCCGTGGGGAGAGCAGATATTTGCGTTCCTGCTCCAAGAAGTGCGTCACCAGTGGGGCGACATTAACAAAAGAAGCAATCACATTCAACAGAGAATTGCAGTTCAACTTCCAGATAAAATGAGAAACGTCTGTCCTGCTTCCTTTCCTTTCCCCACTGCCTAACGCTGACAAGGATGGAACCAGGAAAGGTTGGGGAGGAAGAAGAAAAAAACAGCAGACACTGTCCCTTTTCCAAATTCAAGCTCCTTAGGCTGAAGCCTAGCTGGTGCTTAGCAGAAGGAAATAAGAACTTTAAATCACACACCAGAGCCAGGCTACAAATTGGATTAGACTGGCTGGGGAGTTTAGTAATGAAAGAGAACAGAAACTATGGGATCTGCCCTAGATTTATCATAGGATTGCAAATATATATTTGACAGAACACAGTTGGCCCAGTAGTTGGAGGAACTTAAAAAAATGCATCATGTTTTGTTTGCCTCATGTAATTCAGGTCGTTTAATAAACATTTGCAGTTTACTTCCAGAAGTAGCCAGAGAAATACTTTTCTGTTCACTTTTTCTCAAGAGCTGGAGAAAGATACATAAAATCTTCTATATAATTTCTTCCCTTTGGCTTGGGAGATTTAGGTCCCAAATTTACTCCTGATCTGATAAGGATTCTAACAAGGGAAGACTGGCTCCAATGGGCTTAGTCTAGCCTGTATCCATCCACGCTTTGAGATGGAATTCGTTTCTCCTATATTATATGGGTTATGTGGAGGAACCTGAATTCCTTCACATCATCAGGTAAGAAGGAGGGAGATGCTGCTGACTAGGCCACCAAAACTCTCCACTGCGTGGGGCCACCATATGTGATAATCATCTGCCTCCATTTGGTGATGACCCAGTTGCCCTGGCCCGTTTCCTGTGGGCTGCTCCATGTCAAGGATCTCTCCATTCCTCACAGTCAGTGGGAGTCACTCATGCCAATAAAGGAAAGCCGGGTGTATCACTTCCAGCGGGTAATTGCTGACCAAAGGCCTGTGTGCCCTGGTCAGTTAATCATCCTCACTCTTCTCCCCATTAACTGGCCTTCAGAACGGTTGTTCTAACTCCCAGATCCATCATGAGTCAGCCTTGGCATTTGTTTCTTTGAAAACACTCTTCTTTTAATTTGTTTTCTTTTTTCTTGCTATCTTCCGGAGTCACGCTCTAAAAACAGAATTAAAAATTCATCTCCCAATGTGTCTCTGTGATATTCATTCTCCCCATGCTGAATATTTGGCTGGCACTCACTTCCTTTGTGCTTTGTAGAACAATTCTACTCTTTAGTTCACTAACTTATTTTGAATAGATGAAAGGTATGTCATTATCGGTTGTGAATGTTTCATATAACATTTTAAAAAATGACCTATCACTTAATATTTTAAAAATATTTTTAGAAGCATTATGAGAGGAGCCAAACACTTATTTTTTTTCTTTTTGATGATTTAAAAAGAAAATTTTATTGTGAATTTAAACCTTTGGGAAACCTCTTATAACCTGGTGTTTATCCAGGTTGAGGGCATCTTTACATTTTGCAGTTAAGTGAAGTGTTTATCTGGAGGGAGGTTATATGAATAATCTAGAAGTATGGTCTCTTTGCATGGAGATATTCTAAATAAGGAGTCCCCAGTCCCAAGACCATGAACTGGTACTGGTCCCTGGTCTAAGGAAGCAGGCCACACAGCAGAAGGTGAGTGGCAGGTGACCAAGGGGAGCTCTGTCTATATTTACAGTTACTCCTCATCACTTGCCTAAGCTCTGCCTCCTGTCAGATCAGCAGTGACATTAGATTCTCATAATAGTGCGAACCCTACTGTGAATTATGCAAGTGAGGGGTCTAGGTTGAGCACTCATGAGAATCATCGTGAAACCACCCCCAATCCCCTCGTCTGTAGAAAATTGTTTTCCACAAAACCAGTCCCTGGTGCCAAAAAAGGTTGGGGACCACAGCTCTAAAGAATTAACCCAAACTTTTAGTCATCATCTCCACTTTCCCAGCCTTAACTGCTGTCAATGTCAAGTAAGTAACACAGAGTTCTGTTCATCTATTCTCTCTATTTGGGGAGCATGACGGTAGCTGAGAAAAGATGTGATTGAACCAATAAGGGTGATTTGTGGTTTGTGACTGCTTCTTCTCCTGTCTGCCTTGTACCTCCTTTAACCTGGCTCACTTCTCATTCCTCTAAGTTATACTAATTTAAAAACCTTGCAGCAGAAGTGCAGAGTGCAGGCTCTGATCTGTCTGGGGGTAAATCCTGCTCTACCCGTTTCTAGGTCTGTGATTATAAGCAAGCTACTTCTTGCCATGTTCCAGATTCTTCAATAATGAAATGATAATAACAATACTTTATTAATTCAGAGGGCTGCTGGGGGGATTAAATAAGTTAATACATGTAGAACACTTCACATGTGTCTGGTTCATGGATCAAATGCTCAGTAAATCTTAGTTGCCAGTTATTTTTCTTATTATTCTTTGAAACCTTGATTAAGTTCTCTTTGACCCCTGAATCTCTACTTTTTCACCTGCAAAACTGGAGCCATATTTTTTTTTCCATACTCCGAAGACTTATATGGATCTGAACGAGGAGCACAGAGGGTGTGGTCATTAGTAAAGTGTTGGTGAATTAACACTAGGAAGCTTCATACCAGGGCTGTCCTCTGTTTTCAGAATCATCAGAAGTTGACGAGGCTCGAACTTCAGTTAGATGCTAGCAGATGTCACCATCTTCCAACTCAAGGGCTTGCCCAAACCTCTAATGCTGAGTATGGAAAATTAATTTTCTCCCAGGATGAAACTCATTTATTTTTAAATGTTACTTATTCTTTAGCCAGAGGAATTCTGATGATGACAGTATTGCCCTTGACATTCTAAAAGATGAGGTTCCAAACCTCAGACAACAGTGTACTCAAGGAGCCATCAACCCATGCATTCCTGCAGGGCAAAGAAATATACAACCTGATGAGGATGGGGCAGCAAGAGTTAGAGATAGTTCAGAAAATGTCAGGAGAGAATGTATCGGGATCTTAGCTGAAAGTGGGAAAATATACAATCTGAGAAACGTGGGGGTGAGAGGAAAAAATACCCAAAGAATAAAGACGTATTGGCTCTTGCAGATTTCTGTTCTTTTTAAAAATTAAAGAAAATGTTTAAATTTTTATTGAAACATAATTGATTTACAGTGTTCTGGTTGGGAAGATTCCCTGAAGGAGGAAATGGCAGTCCACTCCAGTATTCTTGCCTGTTCAATCCCATGGACAAAGGAGCCTGGTGGGCTGTTTTCCATAGGGTTGCAGAGTCGGACATGACAAGTGACTTAACAAGCATAGTTTCAGGTGTACAGAAAAGTGATTAAGTTATACACATATATATGTATATTCTTTTTAAAATTACATTAAATAATTTAATTAAAAAAATTTTGACCACACTGTACAAATTGTGGGATTTTAGTTCCCCAACCAGGGATCGAACCTTTGTTGTCAGTGGCGAGATAGCAGTCCCGACCCCTGGACTGCCAGGAAATTCCCTATATATTCTTTTTTAGATTCTTTTCCATTATAGGTTATTACAAGATACTGAGTATAGTTCTCTGTGCTATACAGCAGGACCTTGTTGCTTTCCTATTTTATATACAGTAGTGTCTATATGTTAACTCCAAGCTCCTGATTTATCTCCCCTCTTTTTTGGATTCCTTTCTCATTTAGGCCAATACAGAGCGTTAAGTAGAGTTCCGTGTGCTCTACTGTCAGCTCTCATTCGTCACCTACTTTATACATGCTATCAATAGTATATATATATGTCAATCCCAATCTCCCATTCACCCCAGCCCTTCTCCCTTGGCGTCCATACATCTGAGAACACCAGACATTCTGCCAGGTTTCTTTTCTTGGCTTTCTTTCCTGTGAGTTGAATACTAGTTGGATTCTGGGCCTAGGAAGTCCTGTGATGGAATATTGAAAAATGTTTAGTCAGATACTAACAGGCTCTTATGGACTTCCCAGGTGGTGCTAGAGGTAAAGAACCCGCCCACCAATGAGGGAGACATAGGAGACTCAGGTTTCATCCCTGAATTGGGAAGATGCCCTGGAAGAAGGCATGGCAACCCACTTCAGTATTCTGGCCTGGACAAGGGAGCCTGGCTGGCTACATTCCAAAGGTTCAGAAAGAGTCAGACATGACTGAAACAACCTATTACACACACATGCAACAGGCTATTATGGGCCCAAGAAGTTGGTGGTAGTGGTTTAGTCATGTCTGACTCTTGCAACCCCATAGGCTGTAGCCTGCCAGGCTCCTCTGTCCATGGGGGTTCTCCAGGCAAGAATATTGGACTGGGTTGCCTGTTTTCTTCTCCAGCATAAGTAGTTATGACTTCTTGTTTTTTCAGAGCTGTGTATAGGAGTTCTATTTTAACTGATGCATTTTTGAACGGTGTTTTTTATTATGGTGAAAAACATGGAATTTACTGTCTTAACCATTGCAATTGGTGCATTTTTAATGACAAGTAATACATTTCATCTACTTTGAGTGGCAGGTGGTTAAAACTGTGGTCATTGTTTTTCAACAAACCTGGATGAAGGAAAGAAAATGAAAGTGATGGTTGCTCAGCTGTGTCAGGCTCTTTGCGACCCCATGGACTATACAGTACCTGGAATTTTCCAGGCCAGAATACTTGGGTAGCCTTTTCCTTCTTCATGGGATCTTCCCAACCCAGGAACTGAACCCAGGTCTCCTGCATTGCAGATGGATTCTTTACCAGCTGAGCCACAAGGGAAGCCCAAGAATACTCTTCTCAACCCTGGAATCAGACCAGGGTCTCCTGCATTGCAGGCAGATTCTTTACCAACTGAGCTATCAGGGAAGCCCTAATGAGGGGCTTTCTAAGTGGCACTAATGGTAGAGAACCTGCCTGTCAGTGAAGCAGACATAAGACGTGTAGGTTCGATTCCTGGGTTGGGAAGATGCACTATAGGAGAGTATGGCAACCCACTCTAGCGTTCTTGCCTGGAGAATCCCATGAACAGAGGAGCCTGATGGGCTAGAGTCCACCGGGGTCGCAAGAGTCAGACTCACTCAATCTGACTCAGTCAAGAGTCACACTCACTCAGATCAAAGAACAGATTCTCATGGCATGATTGGGGGAGTAGCATCAGGCCCTTAATCCCTAGGATTTGAAGAGAAACTAGAAGTTCTTGGAGCTGAATGGATACCTCTTTTGGAACCACGGATTATTTTCCTGAGACACTGAATTCCACACAAGTGTTGGTATCATCTTTACCTTTACATTCTCTCTGCCAAACAGCAAGCTGCAGAATGTTCTAGTTTGAACTGTTCTCATATATTGCCTTGTCTGCATCCTTTATTTGTTATGTTAAAAAACAAAACAAAATGTTTCAGAAACATTCAGTCCTGTGCTGGAGGGTACACACAGCTGGGATTTAAGTTATTGATTTTTCTACTGTATCTTTGCCCTTAAATTTTAGAAGGAGATCCTGATGGCAAACATGAGGAAAGAAGGAAATAAGTGAACTAATCTGATGAAGCTTTATTAGATATTTCTATGAGTTTCACAAAAAAGCCAATATGTGGTCCACTGTCTCTTTCACTGAAAATGTTGCTAGGTGTAAAATAACTGTCCTGTTGTTTGAAACAGTCGGCAAGAGTAACCTTCACAGATGGAACGTGTGACAATGGAGGAGAATCCAGTGCGCTGGAAACTAGAGGCTCTCCTGGTAGCATCCATCTTTATTCTATCTTAACAAATGGCAATTTGATTGGAAATTGCCAAAAGGAAAACAGTGCTTGCTCCTACTTTATCTGTGCCACATGCTACTGTTTGTGACATGATAAGAGAGAAAAATGTTGCATGTGTATAAGTGTTTGGACCAGGTGTTCAGCCCAGACACAACACAATCTGCTGTGAAACAATCTTTGCACCTGGGTTTTGTGGTGCTCAGAGCATCATGGTAGAATCTGGAGTCCTTGCTACATTCTGGACCAGAAACAGGCAGAGCAGAGAGTAAAGTGGCAGATGGGACAGAATTCAACAACGCAGAGGGAATCTCCCAAAGGCAAACAAATAATTGTTGATGTCAACTACAAATTGGCGCTTGCCATTAGCACTTGCCATCTTCCTCTACAAGGATTAAATCATGTGCTGTTGCAGTTGCTGATTTTCAACACCCCCTGAAAGGAGTTCAGGTTGGAGAGCAAAAATAAGGCACTACTGTGTTTTGGGAAAAACTGGCATAACAAGTCTTCGGATATGGTTAGGAGCTGATTTTATGAGCTCAATTCTTACAGCTCTTCATATATAGAAAAGCACCGAAATCATGGTGACAATTGCTCCTTCTGATGAGCAGAAATCTGCAAAAATATGCACTTGATTGCATGTATTCCCCCTTCACCAAAATCACATGTAATACTGACCTTTCTTTCTAATTCTTTGGAGCAGTTTCTCAGAGCTATCTGAGGTGCTATCCCCAGGCTATAGTCCTCATTTTGCCCCCAAATAAAACTTGACTCCCAACTTTCACATGCATTTTTTTAAGTCAACATTGATAAGTTTTAATGAAAGGCTGTTTTTAAGTTCAAAAGTGGAAGAAATGGGAAGGAGATATGAAACTGAGAAGAAGTGAAACTGGATATGGGGCTTTGCAAGGGTATTTTTGAGAGGATTATTTCAGGAAAAGAAAAACTTAGGTGGTCAAAGGATTCTTACATCAGTAGCAGTGGATTAGCATTTTGTTCATTTGTTTGAGCACAGAAAATCTTTACTGATAGGAAGGGAGAATCAAATGATTCTCCCCTTTGTCCATCTTGTTCAGACCTAATCTGCACCCAACTGGCCTCTAAGTCTTGCTGATAATGTCCTGGATATCACTTAAATTCATCCCAGTACCATGAAGACCTCCTTTCTGTGACTGAATGATCTAATGCAACTAAAATAAAAGGCAAATATTTTTAGAAAGTTTCACTTATGTAAGTAAAAAAGTAATTTTATACAAAGTCTTGAGACATTTAATATGGCAGGTCTCTGGAAAACTAAGGAGAACTTTAGAGTAAAATTGTATTTCTCAAATAAATGGTTGACCATCACTAGATGTAAACCAGAGCCTCAATTATCCAAGGTCCTTTAGCTTTATCAGTTCAATTCAACATCTACCATGGACAAGGCATTGTGCTAGAGATGATGAGCACGTCCATACAGGAGTTAAGGATGGCTCCATCCTCAGGAAGCTTACAATCAGTGATGGAGACATAGATATTCAACTTATCATGCTAGATGGCAGACTGAGATGGTTAACCTAGAAGGCCTTGGTACTCACACATACCTCTTCCTAAAAGAGGTCTGATTTCAGGTCTTGCCCTTGACTGGCTCCTAGGAGCTGAGCTCTGAGTCTTGGACCCATGGAAGCCCCCTTGTTCACAAGGACCCTCTAAATTTCCATTCTTGGTCTCAAAAATCATTAGCTGAACTGTTTGTACCCACTGATCAACTAGAGGAATATACTTGTTAACCAAACTTTAGTTAAGTTTCTCGACTTTCTCCAGGCTTCTTAACTTTGATCCATCCTTATTGGCAGGATCCAGTAGATAGTGTCTCCTTAAAGAATCCCTCCTGAGAATAGGCTGAGCCCAGCATAAAGCATTCTCTCATCTACTCCCCATCATGACACCTGCACTGGCTAGTCTCATTCTCCACACCTGGCTCTTTCTAGTCCTTTTCTCTCTGAATAAAACTTCTTTTTTGGCCCAGAACACTTGTAGATCTCACAGTTGGAGCATTCTTACTTTGCAATAGAAAGAGTCCCCCTTCCTTCCCATTGAAACAGTCCTTTTCCCCTTCTTGTAGTAATCCGTTCAAATAAAGTCATTCCTTACTAATGCCTAGAGTTTATTTTTATTTGACATTGTCCTCTGGTAGATGGAGAATTCTTTACATAAGCATATCCAAGCCTCTTTATTAGTGAATAAAATAAAATGCTCAGGCATCTCAATACTTTCTTTCTATAAATCTAATAATTTTTGAGGTTGAATATGTTTTTATTTATGTGGGCTGGTGTTCATCGTGAGTGTTTTTTTCAAACATAATTAACTTATAGAATAAGGAAATGTTTTGTTTCATTAGTCTAAATATCTGAATAGTCAGCACACACACACACGCTGTCTCATACATAAATTAACCTCAATGAAATAATTTTGATTGTAAGAGATGCATTATAAATTTTTACTAAATATGGCTTTGCAGTTGGAAAACATCAGACTGTAATTAAAATCTTGATACAACTGTCTAGCTATTTCTATACAATCTTTTCAGGTTTCATACAGGTATTAGGAAAACAGGTTTTGTTTTAAAAAATTTTAGATCTTATTTCATTTACTCAAGTAAATAGCACATGCTCACAGCCAGAATATGGTACAGTGATTAAGATTTGCAGTCAGACTGCTTGTGCTCAAATTCTTCATAGTTGTGGGAGCTGGAAAAAATTAGCTCACCTCTTTCAGTTTTATCAGACCCCACTTTTGCCCCTCATTGTTTTTAAGCATTGTACAGATCATTTAGGTTCTCTATATTTTACCTTTCCACTTTTGGAAAATCATCATAAGAATGTCAACTAACAAAACTGTTGAGAATAGTAGATATGTTATCCTTATTTTTAATTAACTAAATAATCTTTTTTTTTCCTTTGCTATATATCTGCATCACAATAAATCCTAATGAGTTCAAAGAGCACCAGTCCATTTGTCTCTAAAACTGAACATTTACCTCTAGCTTACTTGCTTCTAGGTTGGTTTAGTCCCAGGTCTGGAGATGCCTGGTTGCCTTGTGCCTCTCTCTCTTATCGCCGAGACTTTTTGTAAAGGCCACAGCCCAGTCAGTCCTGGGAGGGTGTGGTGAAAGTGAAAGTGAAAGTCACTCAGTCTTGTCCAACTCTTTGCGACCCCATGGAATCCTCCAGGCCAGACCACTGGAATGGGTAGCCTTTCCCTTCTCCAGGGGATCTTCCCAAAGCCTGTTTCTCAGGTTCCTACTGGGGTTCTCCAGACTAGGGGCTATACAGGGCCCTCCTTTACCCTAATGCCTCCTACAGCCTCCGGCTCTGCCTTTTCAAGGCATTATTTACACCAAAGATCCTCAACCAATGGTGATTTTGCCCCCCAGGATCTACTTTTTCGGTTGTCATAACTGGGGGTAGATAGTCACCGACATCTGTAGGTAGAAGTTGGGAGAAGGGGCGCTACTAAACATCCAACAACATGAAGGACAGTGTCCCCGCCCCCCCAACAAAGAATTATCCAGGCTTACCTGACAGCGGTGCTAAGCCTGAGAAGTGCAGGTTTATGTAAATACTCCTGATCCCAACAACTCAGTCAAAGAATATCTGCTTATTCAGAACTTGAAAGTGGGACAGTGAAGTTGTATAAGAGATAAATCTACCTTCATCCAATCACACTGTGACTACTTTTCCTATGAGGCACTTAAGCTCTGGGAGAAAAAAATGATCAACCAGTTGGCAACAAAAATTTATTGACTAGTTTGCAACTTTAGATACAACATATATTTCATCACATGGTTATAATTCAGTATTTGTGCTTTGTAGGATAAGTAAACATTCAAGCACAACAAAAGTCTACACACAATATTACAATCTTCTGGGGTTGTTTAAAAAGTAAACATATCCTTTTCCATCTAGTATCACAAAGAACTTTCACTTTGAGAGGATGGATAAATGTTCAAGTTTGGTATTTGTATAACATGTCAATTAAATATATAACCCAAATTTGGACTATTTTTCTATAGTAAATGCCTAATGAGTCCTGGAAAGGATTCTGGGGGTGGGTGGTAGGGAGGATGACTTCCAATAAAGTTTTTTTTTGACATTTCAAGAAATGTCAATTTCTTGTCAACGTGGATGACACAGAAAGCTGGCATCAATGGTGTGGGACTTTGTTCACATTTAAAATTACTTGACAATCTTAAAAATAGGGTAAAAGCATAGTATTTCAGGAAATCTTTAATAAACACTTCTTTGATTCAAGAAAATAAAAGCCAGTCTAGCTCATTTTAGCTAAAGGGGAAAAAGACCTATTAGGGAGAAGTTAAATACGTTTATCTTTCAAAAAAGTAAATCTCTGTTTTTAAAATACTTCAATGTGACAATATTTTCTTTTTCAGAAATTAAATCCCAGTATCCTTAAATTAGGAAGTATATGATCCTATCTGGAAATGTCAAACCCTGCATCCATCATTATAAATGTCATCTGACTAGCAGGTCTGCCATACGGGTACCAATGTGTTTATAATGAAATCATAGGGCTCAAGTGTCAATATACAACTTAATAATCTCTTCATATTTTATGAACCTCTAAGGCTAACTTGATATATTATTTATGATAGTCTCTTCATAATTTACAATAAAAATCAAAGTTTATATTTTATATAATTTTATATACAAGCAGATTTTCTCTCCAAAGACTCTCTTTAGTAGGAAAGCTTTCCCATAGAGTAAGAGTTCTGTAACCATGTCACTCATGTAATAAACAGATGGAAATAAAACAATCTTCCACTTTTCTCTCTCTCAGCTGAACACCAAGAGTCTTTTGATTAGCTGGGAACTCAAGACATTGCTGGGGAGATATGAAATATTTATCAGTGGGCTAGAGTGAACAAATGAACTCACCTCTATAGGCAACACTGATATATCCTTGCATCTCTGTTAATATCCACTGATAATGGTCTAAAACTGAAAAGCTTTTATATTAAAATTTTGGAAAATTCTCACCTGTATCTTAAATATTTACCTGGGCTGATAGACCCTTTAATCTGCTCAAAAAAGTAAAATAAAGATTACAGCAGAGTTTATAAAATGATTTTGACCAGTGATGTTGTTTCCACTTGATTCACATAATTGGAGATATTACATGACATTTTATGTTATTAAAAATATGCAAGTGCAACTTCCTGGAGTTTAGGCCTAGCCCTAAGTTTTCCATTCAGGCCCATCACAATTTCTGTTTCTCCAGCCATTCTAACACAAGCTCTTTTAAACTCACCTACAGGTTGTGTTGATTTGTACAGACCTATATTTTGCTTTCCCTCAGATTTATTCCATGTGCAGCAGACTTGAGGAGCAGATTCTTTCCTGGCTCTGTTAATGTGATGTGATGTTTTGAGAAAGTTTAGAGCATTTAGAGCAAACCACTGTAATCTAAGCTGGAAAGAAGGAAAGGGATACTCTGCAGGAGACTTGCTGCCTTATCCCAGTTCCAAGAGCCAGTCAAAGAGACTTGGGGTCCCATCCCTCCGCTCCTCGTGTATCTTGCAGTACTGAACCACCGCATGGAAGATATCCCCCACCTTCCAGGACTTCTGATGGACCAGCCGCACGACATCTAGAAACTAGAGAAAAGCAGAGAGTCAGGACTCACATATCACAGAGGATCCTCAAAGTCATCTCATTCAACCATTCTACCAGAGCCAATGGCTCTCCAGGCTATTTTTGAATACCTCTAGTGGCAGGGAACTATATTTCAGGGCAGTCTACTTTCTTTGTAGACAGTCCAGATTATTAGAGGGTTCTTTCAACTGAACTGAGGTTTTCCTCACAGCAGTTGCCATCCACCAATTTTGAGAGTCTACATGGAATTCTTCTTTCAACATCTTATCTTTTAGGTATTTGAAGAGTTCCCTCAGATCCACCTTTCTCTGGGTTAGACTCTGTCTAATGGTTCTGTATAGCATGGTTCCCAGTCCCTTCTGTCAGTGTCATACACAACCTTTCATAGGATGTACCATTTAGGCCAAATAAATTGTATTAAAATTTTTGGTGCTGGAGAAGATTCTTGAGAGTCCCTTGAACCGCAAGGAGATCAAACCAGTGAATCCTAAAGGAAATAAACTCTTAATATTCATTGGAAGGACTGATGTTGAAGCTCCAGGACAATACTTCGGCCACCTGATGTGAAAAGCCAACTCATCGGAAAAGACCCTGATGCTGGGAAAGCCTGAGGACAGGAGAAGGGGGCGACAGAGGATGAGATGGTTAGATATCATCATTGACTTAGTGAATATGAATCTGAGCAAACTCCAGGAGACAGTGAATGAAAGGAAAGCCTAGCGTGCTGCAGTCCATGGGCTCGCAAAGAATAGGGCATGACTTTAGCGACTGAACAACAAACTTTTGGGTAGTTTTACTTACTGGTTCCTCATTCCACTTTGAAAAGTTCCCTCCTCAAGAGACACTGTCTTTCCATTGGAACAGGAAAAGGAAAGATTGAGGAAACATCCTAGACTCATCACCTGGCTAATGGTATCATTTTCAATTGGCCAGAACTTAGAAAGTGTCTGACTGCAGGTTGAGTTGGAGCACTGGAAGATGGGAAAGTCATTACAGATGGTCCCCTTCATGAAACTGTAGCCTAAAGCTCAGCATGAAGTCCTCTCAAACTGCTTAGTCAGATACGTATAAAGAAAAGTAACAACTATTAACCAAAATCTGTAGGAAGTACCTTTCAAGCATGTAATCTCATTTAATTCCATCAACAACCCTGCAAAGCAGGCGTTTAAAGATGAAATATTGTGGGTTTGTGAGATGAAAAGTTGGCAGTAAGATGGTCTTCATTTTTTAATGTAGATCATTTTAAAAGTCTTTATCAAATTTGTCATAATATTGCTTCTGTTGTCTACATTTTGTCTTTTTGATCACAAGCTATGTGGGGTCTTGACCAGAGACGGAACCCACATTGGAAAGTGTAGTCTTAACCACTGAACCACCAGGGAAGTCCCAGGATGCATGGTCTTCTGACACTGCAGCCCAGAGCTCTTTTTGCTACAGTACCCCATGCCTTTTGGTGGTAGGAGAATATGCTAAGTCACTGCAGTCGTGTTCGACTCTTTGCAACCCTATGGACTGTAGCCTGCCAGGCTCCTCTCTCCACGGGATTTTCCAGGCAAGAAAACTGGAGCGGGTTGCCATTTCCTTCTTCAAGGTAGGATAACAAGACACTAATATTTATTTGGAACATTGGGATAAAGGAAAGGCTGGGACTCTAGTCTCATTTATTGAGGAAGAAAAATCTATTTCTTAAAAAGATGAGAGATGTGCTTTAGTTACTATTTCTTCAGTGTTTCCTTCTAGAATTTCTTTGCCCTGCTCATTTCACATTTGCTCAGACTTTGAAGATGAGCCAGAAAGTGGAATGCTATTTTTTTTCTGATCTTCCCCCGCCCCCTTCAGTTTGAATTTGCTAATTCATTTCAATTACTGAGAAATTGTTTCCCAGAGAGCTACTATTAAATTATGTTTCTTCTTCCAGTTGCTGTGACAGCACCAGCTTCTGCAGTTACAGAAATCAGTGCTTTTTTGTACTCATTTGCCTTGTGTTGGCTTAATCAGAATAAAGAGGCTGGAAAATAAAATGCTTAACTTTTAATACATGGAAACATAAACATCATCTCAAAGAGTTTTAGGAAGATGCAAAAAGGGAGACCAGTGGGAAGCTGATGGCAACAGTATTATAGACTGTAATCTCCCCGGGAAAGGACACCATCTGAACTACCTCTCACATTTTTTTTTTTTTTTTGGCTTTACCAGGTTTCTGTTGCTGCACGTGGGCTTTCTCTAGTTGAAGCGAGCAAGGGCTACTCTGTTGTAGTGAGAGGGCTTGTCATTGCAGTAGCTTCTCTTGTTGGGGATCACGGGCTCTAGAGTACAGGCTCAGTAGTTACGGTGTACCAACTTAGTTGCTCTGCAATCTGTGGGATCTTCCCAGACCAGGGATTGAACCCATGTCCCCTGCATTGGCAGGCGGATTCTTAACCACTGAAAGTTAACCAGGGAAGTCCTTAATCACTTAATATTGATAACATCTTATGGAAAAAACATGAATGAACTGTTTGCCCAACTCAATATCTTGTGCCTGCACCTACTAGGGACTCAATAAATATCTGCAGAAGGCAGAACACCCAAATGTGAGTCAAATATATCAAATGCATTCAAAATGATCAATAAGACTACTTGAAATATGGAGTGACATCCAGAACCATTGAAGCTGAACCTTGTCTAAATATTCATTCTTGAGTTTTACACACTTGCACATACACCATTAAAAAATTACCAGGCACATCTTGGGGCTGCTTACTCAATAATTTCCTACTGATAGGATACTCCAAAAAACGAGTCAAGGCTGAGAATCTAAGCAAAGGCAGAGCCTGAACTGGTGCCACGGTAGTGGGCAAAGAGCAAAGTCAGAGATGGTCACGGGGCAGGTGTTTCATCACCTGTGACTGGGAGTGGGCGTGCAAGCTGTGGAGGTGGGGTGCCGGGACCCCTCTTCACTGGTCATTACAACAGCCCTGGAAGGTTGGCTTCAATCAGTTCCATCAGGCTCAGTGATGGAATTTCAGACTGTTAGTTGTCCGGTATCCCTCACAATTCTGTTGAGCTTTCTGTCTGTCAGACTCCTGAAATTTTAGACAACTTAATCCTTTAGGTTAAGACTTTGCTCAGAACACAAACACTGTCAGAAAGAGGAATACTCTAGGTGGTTATTAGTAAATTCATGGAGCTGCATAAAAATAATTTTGTGAGCTGTTACTTGTATGTTGGTGTGTATGAAAGATAACAGGCATGCATGTTTTTCTATTACACTAGGTGGCAAAAACATGCAGCCTCAGGAAAAAGGGGAGAAAGGCTAGGATGTCTTTGCATGATTTTGTTAATCAGACTTTTCCAGTTCTTACTGGAGAAAGGTGCTCCCAGTGCAGAAGGTTTGAACATCAAGTTTCTGAGGTCTCACTGAGAGAGGCTCATATTAATAATTCATTGACTTCTTGTCAAGATTTTCCTCCTGGGTCTTCAGTGGTCTTAGACCAGACTTATCCCTTGAGGGTGTTTTCTTTAGCATGTTTTATAAAGATGTAGTATAAAGTACAAAGAAATATAAACAGTCTCAGCACTTTTTTTCTTTCTGTACACTCTAGTTTTCTGGGCCACCATCTTATTCTCAACTTTAATCTCAGTCACTGCTTTGAGAGAGAATGAAAATTACAGAGCAGATGTCAATATTGGCTACACTCTTCCCAGAAGGCTATCTGCTTCAGACCTTTCTGGAAGGTGTTAGCTACTTTCCAATATTAGCTACTTTCCATCTATTTTGGGCCTGCTGAAGCAGGGTCTCCCACTGTGGTCTGTGAATGATGACCACAGGCTGTTGTGAACTGACCTAAAATTGTCAAAATGTCCTACCAACTAGGATACTCTGTCAGTAGTTTGTGAAATGGCCACATGCTAGAATCTGTCTCATGACTTCTAAAGTCAGGTTGATATCCCAATAAACTGGAAAAGGAAATGGAAACCCACTCCAGTATTCCTGCCTGGAGAATCCCCATGGACAGAGGAGCCTGGTGGGCTACAGCCCATGGGGTTGCAAAGAGTTAGACACGACTGAACGGCTAAGCACATCCCAATAAAATGATTTTTAAAAATGATCTGGTCCCACTAAATAGAGCATGCTTTTAGTCTGTGATGGGTTCATCTCAGACATTAAGACCTTGAAACATCGGTGGGGTTGATGAGTAAGGAAGGTCTGACACTTTCTTTTCTTTCTTTCTTTAAAAAAAATTCTAGACAAAAATGAAGCTAAGATTGTAAATAAACCAGAAAAGGACACTTGCAGTTCATTACTACAGTCTTTAAAAACTGTGTTCTATTTAGCAGCTGTCCCTATATCTTTCACTGTGTCTGTCCACGCTATGGACTCATTAATCAGCTTTAGGATGTCAGGGATCTGAGTTTTTCTTTCCAACGCACTGACAAAAAGAAACAATTTTCATTTTCTATCATTTCACAATTAATAACAATTAGTTTCCCTTCCTATGCATCATAGTTGCCATTTCCTTGAACAAGTGTTTCGTTTTAGGAAGCTAGAAGAATTTACATCCTGTGATGGTATGTTGTAGACCTGTTTGAAGGAAAGTATCTCATGGTAGGTACCTTTTATATTCTCAGGTGACCCCTGAGAACTGTAACCCCTCAGTCTCATTTGTCCATGGGATTTTCCAGGCAAGAATACTGAAGTCGGTTGCCATTTCCTTCTCCAGGAGATTTTCCTGATCCAGGGATCGAAAGGAATCTATTGGAGTTGTTGCAAATTGTTTAGATTTTTTTGGGAAACACTCAACGTAGATTTCTGTAAGCAGCTACCTTCTTTTGTTCCAAGGCGGTCCATTTCATTAGGCACAAGTGAGCTGGTCTTTATATTGCTCCCGCAACTATGGCCTGTAGGAGTCGAGATTCTCAGCCTTGGCTGTACCCTGGGACTCCCCAGGGATCTTGAGAAAACCCCAAAGCCTGGTTCATCCCAAGAGAAGAGTTTGATTTGATTGGCTCGAGCATTGGGCCATAAGAGCATCCCCCAGGTCATGGGGATGGGGCTCCCAGGATGGAATTCATGCCCTTCTGAGAAGATGAAGAGATACCAGAGCTGGCTCTCTGCCATGTGACAGCACAGAAAGGAAGCTGTCCCTCATCAGGAAATGCACCTACTGGCACTTTGATCTCACACTTTCTAGCCTCTAGAACTCTAAGAAATAAAAGTCTGCTGTTCAAGCCACTACCTGTGTTATTTTATTAGAGCAGCTCAAGCTGACTAAGACAATATTTAATTCTTTATTTTTCCTCTGTCATGTAGCGTTTTCAAAACTGAGACTTTAAGTGTAGTATTTTGGGGAAAGTTAACTTGACAGTAAACACCATCAGTATTTTCCCTCTCATTCTCTTTCCTCTACTTTGCTTGTGGAAAAGAGTAAGACGTTAAAGGAGAAGCGAGTCTTCTTCTGACACCCACTTTCTTAGGAAGGTACGTATACATCTATTTCCTCTTAGGACATTCTGTTCTATGCACTGCCCTCAAGAGAAGGATGTAATTCCCCAAATGAGCTTAATGATGAGGAAGAAAATCTAAAATACAGTTTATAAATTTAATTCACAGTGACCTTGACATCAATTAAATTTAATCGACTTAATTCATGGAGGGGGAAAAATCATGAGAACCATTTTTTTTAAAAAGGATATCAATTAACTAATTGTTCTGCTTTGTGGAGGCAATGTATTATTGTTCTCCAGCTCTTTTACTTCTATTTAAATTCAATAATCGGGGAGCCGGAATGAGCTGATGACTGGCCTCATAGAAAATCAGTTACAACTGATGTCAAGGTCACTGTGAATTAAATTTATAAACTGTATTTTAGATTTTCAAGTACTATGATTTTCAGCAATCTTTCCTCTGGAATTTAGCATACTTAAAAGCCACCTCAAATCCTGCCACTCCTTCAAGATATTTCTTATGTAAGTGTTAGTTTCTCAGTCATGTCTGACTCTTTGCAACTCCATGGACTGGAGCCCTCCAGGCTCCTCTGTCCATGGGATTCTCCAGGCAAGAATACTGCAGTGGGTTTCTATGCTCTTCTCCAGGGGATCTTCCCCATCCACGGATCGAACCCACATCTCTTAATGTTTCTTGCACTGGCAGGTAGCTTCTTCACCACTAGAGCGACCTGGAAAGTCCATTTCTTATGGGAGGGAGTCTCAAACTTTAGTGTTCATCAGAATCATCATACTTGAACAAATATGTTAAAAAAGCATATATCTAGGCCCCACTCTTAGAAAGGGAGCTCCAAGAAGGGGCCTAAGATGTGAGTTGTAAGTTAGTGTCCCAGGTGACTCTTTGCATTTGGCTCATGGTTTGCAGGGCATAAAGCACTGTTTCAGTGTGTTTCTCATCTTTCCTTATTCAGAATAAGCTCCCATTACATTTCAAGTTTGGTCTTTACAAGCTGAGCCTCCTTTGGTTTACCTTTTCCCTGCCCTGGGCCCTTCCTAACTTGGAATATGAACTCCCAGAGGGTAGAACATCTTGCCTCTTTTGTTCCCTGTGTCCCCAGAGCCTCAAACAATGTTGGCATGTTGTACATATTCGATAAACTTTTGATGAATGTCCTGAATGTATGATGTTCAAGTGCACCTAGCATTTTAATAATTAGATGGAACACTAAAAGAGAAAGCCTGAGAATAAAGGTGTCATTTACTGGAGAGGAGTGACAGTATTGGGCACCCAGAATGTTTGGAATTCATCTTTTGAATTGAAATAAGACTGCAGGTAGTTGTAAGCTGATATTAGGTGTCCTTCCACTCCAAGGCCAAGTTCACAAGCAGTGGTGGGACAGATGAGATGCTTCTGTATTCAATCATGACATCTCCTGGAACTTGCTCAAACTCATGTCCATCGGGTCAGTGATGCCATCCAACCAACTCATCCTCTATCGTCCCCTTCTCCTCCCGCCTTCAATCTTCCCCAGCATCAGGGTCTTTTCCAAGGATTTGGCTCTTAGCATCAGGTGGCCAAAGTATTGAAGTTTCAGCTTCAGCATCAGTCCTTCCAATGAATATTCAGGACTGATTTTCTTTAGGATTGACTGGTTTGATTTTCTGGCAGTCCAAGGGACTCTCAAGAGTTTTCTCCAACACCACAGTTCAAAAGCATCAATTCTTAGTGCTCAGCTTTCTTTATGGTCTAACTCTCACATCCATACATGACTATTGGAAAAACTATAGCTTTGACTAGACAGACCTTTGTTGGCTCTGCTTTTTAATACTCTGTCTTGGTTTGTCAAAGATTTTATTGCAAGGAGTAAGTGTCTTTTAATATCATGGCTGCAGTCATCATCTGCAGTGATTTTGGAGCACAAGAAAATAAAGTCTCTTGTTGTTTCCATTGTTTCCCCATCTATTTGCCAGGAAGTGATGGGACCAGATGCCATGATCTTAGTTTTTTGAATGTTGAGTTTTTAGCTGGAGTTTTCACTCTTCACTTTCACCTTCATCAAAAGGCTCTTTAGTTCTTCTTTGCTTTCTGCCATAAGGGTGGTGTCATCTGCACATCTGAGGTTATTGATACTTCTCCCCACAATTTTGATGCTGGCTTGTGCTTCATCCAGCCTGCCATTACTCATGATGGCATTATGAGTTAAATAAGGAGGTGACAATATACAGCCTTGACATACTCTTTTCCCAATTTGGAATCAGTTTGTTGTTTCATGTCTGGTTCTAACTGTTGCTTCTTGACATGCATAAAGGTTTCTCAGGAGTCAGGTAAGGTGGTCTGGTATTCCCAATTCTTTAAGAACTTTCCACAGTTCCACAGAACTTTCCACAGTTGTGATCCATACAGTCAACGGTTTTAGCATAGTAAATGAAGCAGAAGTAGATGTTTTTCTGGAATTCTCTTGCTTTTCTATGATTCAACAGATGTTGACAATTTGATCTCTGGTTTCTCTGCCTTTTCTAAAATCAGCTTGAACATCTGGAAGTTCCTGGTTCACATACTGTTGAAGCCTAGCTTAGAGAATTTTGAGCATTACTTTGCTAGTGTATGAGATGAGTGCAATTGTGTGGTGTTCAAACATTCTTTGGCATTGCCCTTGTTTGGAATTGGAATGAAAACTGACCTTTTCAGTCCTGTGGCCACTGCTGAGTTTTCCAAATTTGCTGACATATTGAGTGCAGCACTTTCACAGAATCGTCTTTTGGGATTTGAAATAACTCAGCTGGAATTCCATCACCTCCACTAGCTTTGTTCATAGTGATGCTTTCTAAGGTCCAGTTGACTTTTCACTTCAGGATGTCTGGCTCTAGTTGAGTGACCACACCTTTGTGGTTATCTGGGTCATTAAGATCCCTTTTGTATAGTTCTTCTGCGTACTCTTGCCACCTCTTCTTAATATCTTCTGCTTCTGTTAGGTCCAGACCATTTCTGTCCTTTACTGTGCCCATCTTTGCATGAAGTGTTCCCCTGGTGTCTCTGATTTTCTTGAAGAGAGCTCTAGTCTTTCCCATTCTGTTGTTTTCCTCTATTGTTTTGCACTGATCGCTGAGGACGGCTTTCTTACCTCTCCTGGCTGTTCTTTGGAGCTCAGGGTTCAGATGCTTGTATCTTCCCTTTTCTCCTTTGCCTTTTGCTTGCTGAACTTAGCAGAGACCCTTCTTTCACCTTTTCCAAGCTGATGGGGAGCTAATGAGACACCGCTGCTTTCAAGTGACACAGCCTCCTGGGTGGGAAGCCACAGTCTCTCTTTCATACCACCTGAAAATGGCCACTTAACTTCCTGACCAATTAAAAGACAGCCAGAATGAGGGCTCCAAATAAAAGACAGGCTATCAAAATTCTACATAAGGGTTGGCTTTATTTCAGCAGTTCTGTCACAGAACTGGGCACAGGCAGTGCCCTTTTATGGAGAAGCCATTACCTGTAGAGAATTTTAACTGACTTAGAAAAAAAAAAAAGATGATTCAGTCCCTAAAATTATATTACTTAGAAATAAGTCCCTTGAGGTAATGCTAAATAGGAGTGAAACATCATTTAATGTATCTTGACATACTAATGGAACATTTATTCTTACAGAAAAATTGTTATGAGCAAAGACAGGTATCCCCTTTGATAACTGAAAATCACCGGGCAAAAATAAATATGTCAAAGCATTATTTACGTAATTAAGGTGTTAGCGACATATTCCTTGTCCTTTCATCTAAACAAAAATTTATTAGACCTATATTCACATAGAGTGTTACACTGTTTCTTCAAAATGGACTGTATAAAAATCAGTGGGACAGGAATGTGAGCAAACTCTGGGAGAGAGTAGAAGATGGAGGAGCCTAGCATGCTGCACTCCACGGGGTCCCAAAGAGCTGGACACAGAGCAACTGAACAACATAAAAATCTGTTTCATTAAGAAATCATTTAAAATATACTGTGCAATGCTTTTATTCAGAAAGAGGCTGGGGAATAAAACTAGAACCCAACCTGCCTTTCCTTTTTCCAGGAAACCAAGGACTCTGGCTAAAAATGTCCTTGTTCTCCTCCCCCTGGCAGGGGGTCTTGGGATTATGTGTGGCAGGAGGGAGAGGGCAAAACTGAAGCACTCTGTCACTGCACCCTTTGCACTGGCAGGCTGGATGGTAAGGTGGGAGGAGAATTTATAGTGAACCATTACAGTGAGCCACTCATCACCTTGAAAATAAAGGTGTGCCAAGTATGGGGTAGTATCTAGATTTAGCGAAGACAGAACTGTAGGCAGTCCTAGGCATAAACACAAACATGAATCACTGGCCAGAAAGAGCTGAAGTGGATGAGTGTATGGAAAATAAACGAAGTCTTCTCAATTTTTCCAGTAGCCAAGACCATTGTCTGGGGAGGCAGAGACAGAGAGAAAGAGAGAGAGAGAGAGAGAGAGAGAGAGAGAGAGAGATGCTATTCTAACTACCGTGTACCTAAGCCTGAGCCAGAGAATAAAGGACCTCTCATCTCAGGATGTTTCAAGATGCTAGATTTTGGCAATAAAAATTAAAATGCAGTTACACCTTTTAAGAAAATCTAGATTGTAACTCCAAGGCAATTTAAGAGAGAGATAAACTATCGAGAAGTATATGTAGAAATAGTGAGGTTCTAGGACTAGGCTCAGCCATCACTATCTGAGGACTCTCATGGACCAGCCTCTCTGAGTCCTTACTTGTTCATCAGTATAAAAGGAATGATAATATCCATTCTGCTCTTCTCACAGGGATGTTGAGAAACAAGTATAATGAGTATGTGGAAATACTTTATAATAATAAGACATTAAAAAAAAATGCACAGTGGTAATGATAGGCAGTATTCTAAATTAGCTCCCCAAATTTTCTGCCTAATCCTCAGTACCATGAATAGGATGAGACAATTAATGCCCTTATTAGGGCATATCTTAAATGTTATCTTAAATGGAAAAAGGGATTCTTCGGTTACTTTTGAGTTAGTCAAAAGGCAGACTATCTGGTGAACTTAATGTGTGTAATTTGATTGAATGAACCCATTGAAAGCAGAGTTTTCTTTGGTTAGTGCAGAAGTAGTAATGGAAACTAACAGCATGGGGGCACAAAGGGACCACATGACAGGAAACTGTGCAACTTCCAGAAGCTGAGAGTGGACTTCAGCAAGGAAATGGACTTCAGTCCTACAACCCCAAGGAACTGAGTCAGGACAACAACGCTAACAAACGTGGAAGCTTCTCTCTCTCTGCGGCTTCCAGATAAGTGCCAAGTCAGGCTGGCAAGTTGATTTCTGCCTTGTAAGTCCCTCAGTAGAGAGAATGGAATTCACCCAAACTTCTAACAACAGACCTGGGTGTTGCTGTTTTAAGTTAGTAAATTTGTAACACAGAATAGAAAACCAATAGAGCAACATTATTTTTAATTATTTTAAAAGTATACTTTTAAATTATGGAAATTGAACTTGAAAACATTGGTGTGTGTGATTAATAGTTCAGTCATATCCAGTTCTCTGTGCCCCCCCTGGACCCCCTGGACCATAGCCTGCTAGGCTTCTCTGTCCAGGCAAGAATTCTGGACTGGGTTTCCATTCCCTTCTCCAGGCGACCTTCCTGACCCAAGGATGAAATCCGTGTCTCTCGCATCTCCTGCATTCTTTACTACTGAGAGTTACTACTGAGGTAGGCAGGTTCTTTCCTACTGAGCCACCTGGGAAGTCGTTGGTAGTTGAATTCTTGTTTTAACCTTAATAACTGATATTCTATAACAGTAAGTGATTGGTCTTAGAGAATAGGAATTAGAGTGACAGTTGCTGTTAATTTTGATGTTGGCCAAAGATCTATTCCTTAGCTTTATATATTTAGTAGGTGGAGAATAATAATGAGAAAATCCATCCAATGCAAATCTGTTCCACAAGGAATGAAAAATGCCTTCTCTTTGACACCATGACAGTTTGTTTTAATTATCAGTGTGACCTCACTTTGGTCTAGTATCTATCAAATCTTTGCTTCTCTACTTTTAATTTAAATGAATATAGGAAGAGGTCAGTTCAAGAGCAAGGAAACACACCTAAAGATAACAGACTCTTTGAAAATATTCCGTCTCCTCAGTTTACTTTCTCATCATCCCCAACTAGTGGAAACAAACTGCCAGTCAAAGAGTTGTCATGATTACATTTATGTAGGTGGAAGGCCTCAAAGTTCTAATCAAAATTCTAAGGTGAAAAGTCAAGAACAAAACCATTCACATGGGCCAGCTGGACATTTACTCAGTTTCAAGCAGGGATAAAAACACAAAGCCTTATGACATCCAAACAGGGGTCAAGCTACCTTTTCGATTCTGTTTTCTTGAGATTTCTTGAAGTAGATGGTGGGGATACCGAGTTCAGACGCAGCTATCCACTGCAGAGTGGCTCGCAGCTCAGTGTCAGGACACTCTGGCTCCAGGTCAAAGTTGATCACCAGCAGGCTCCCCTGGCGGCTGGCTGTTCTCACTGGCGTTCCAGAGGCATGTTCTGAACACAGACATAACCACCTTACTACATTTTCCATAGGAAGATCACAGGCAAATTGTGTCTCAAAATTACGGGAAAGTGGCTTACCCTCCATGGTTTCTGCCTGTCCTTTAAGAATCTCCTTTTCTTCTACCAATTCACTTTGGGAGAAAACAACAGTATATGGTTGGTAATGTTTAGGAAGAACAAGCTGTAAATGGAAGATGAAGTGATGGGTCTTATTGATATAAAAGCTCTTGAAATATATTTATGGTTTTTGTGGAATAAACGAATACTAGAGAAGTACTAACATGGCTGTTACGTCGGACTACTGGGTCTGAAATAGATATTCTCACCCCTAAAAAGAGGGCCAGATAAACTGCACGGTTTTAGTTTAGATGATAGGTGTGGGAGACTCTGAGAGATGCAATTTTCAATTCTTCTCAACCTCCCTTCTACAAACCCTCACAGGTTTGAATAGTCAAGACAATATTTAGTAGGTAACTAGATACGATTGGAGGATTTATCCTTCTGCATTTTATTTGTCATTTAAAGGACCTTGTATTTCCATCTCAAGATTGATTATTTTTCTATAGCATGATAGCAACATAAATTTGCATTTTAGTCTGAGAAAATATTTTTCTACATATATCTGGTTCTTTGATCTGAAATGAGAAAAAACACAATCACAAACTTTAGATCTTAAGTTGTATGACAAAATATCTCAATTAGTTGAAAATTTTCTTTTTCTTTTTATTGGGAATTGTTAGCAGGCTGAGGGTTGTCTAGAACTAGAGACTCATAACCGAAGTGAGTTCAGTTCAGTCGCTCAGTCGTGTCCAACTCTGAAAACCGAAGTAAGGATCTCATTAATATAGGCGTGTTGAATATCTGAGGTATTTTCATTATAGTCAGTACTTATTAGGGAGCCTTGCAAATAGCGGGAAGATTTAGTACATGATTTTAAAATTAGAGTATATGTTCCAACAGCTGAAAGCAAGTGGCCATCTTGGGAAACTCATCATTGTCCCGTATTTTTGTCCTGTCTAGAAATTAAACAGCAGGTGCTCTTAAAAATGTGTCTCTTTATGCGGGAGGATTCTTCCTTATATTCTGTTACTGCTAAAATCTGGCTAGTAAATTCCATTGAATTCCTAACGTCCAGAGAAAAGTACAACTGTTCTTTCATGAACACCTTTTTGTTTGTGGAAGAATGGCCAATTTCCCAAAGGGTCTATATTTTTCGGTAGATCTCTATCCAAGGAACATAAGTGAAATGAGCTACTAGATACAGTTTCTGCTGTTATGAAGCTGCAGGATGCTAACAGGGGTAGTAAAGATGGTCTGGTTTGCTCTTTCTGTTTTCTGTGGGGTCCTAGACTCACACTGGGGAGAAAGATGGACAGCTAAACAAATGTCTGAAGGAGAAAAATAAATTTACCCCAGAGTAATTTTGTTTGTTTTGTCTCCTTTCAAAAACAAAACAGACCCCAGATAATGTTTATGTTCATCTCTACCTGCGAGTTATGGCTGTGTGGCACAGGAAAGGAGGCACTGCAGCTTACAATCACTGAGGAATATTCCCGCAGGCAGGATACTGATTAAACAGTGAAATAAAAGTGCTTTCGCTATGGATAATAATAATAAAAAATAGAACAGGGAGAAGCTTTAGCCCTATATCTCATTTTTATTTTTCTGAAATTTCAGAAATCTCCAAATAATGTCATAGTGGTCAAAAATAGCTTTCGGTTCATTTAATTTTCCAGAACAATCACAAATTCTAGATGAAGTCCTGACCTTATGTTTCTCTCCCTTTATATACCATATTTCATGCCTTACTTATCGTTCTTTTTTCCCTTGGTACTTTAGAAGGGCCTCATAATGTGGGGAGCAGATGATGTTATCTCCATCATAGTGCCATTTGGTATTAGACTCATTAATGGCAATAATCCAAGGTTTCTACAAGAAAAGGAAAAGCCTCTCACACTATAGTCTATTGAACAATAGTCTTTGTTGGTTGGTATGGTACAATTTAAATGGATTTTTGGTTCTCTGTATCCATCTAGGTAAAATGACATATATATCTGAATATATGGATAAGCTTTACCCAAAATGATTATAGTATAAGGGATAGACTTGAAATATAGAAAGCAGTTGATGGTAGGGTGAGGCTACGGCACGCCTGAGTTCTTACTCCAGTGACATGAAACCACACGTCTCCGAGAATCTTGGTAGGACAGACATGATGAAGCCGGTGGTCGGGCACAACCTGAATGATCAAAATGGATTGCCAGATGGAATCAGAGTAGCAGGCTCACAATCACTGCATCTCAGCGGCTACTTACTTAATCATGGGAGAAGATGGCATGCTTTCCTGATAAATGTCCAGGTCCATAATGCCAAGACTGCTAGTGGCACTACTGTTGCCATTGCTGACAAAGCAAAAGTTTACATATTAATGCCAGTCTCCGCCTCCTGGCCACACTGCCGACACTGATGTTCCACCATTCTAAGAGGTCCTTCCTTTGATCCCCAGGAGATCACTGCTTTGTGTCTAGGACCCCTAAATTGATGTCTATTTCTGACCAAATCAGGGGAAAACACAATAAAAGACTTTTGACTCACCACCATCATCCTCATCATCAGTATTTTGTAATTTCTGCAGTGGGCTCAGACTTGGTGGATCACACCTGGTGGGTGACAATCAGCATAGTCCCTTTCTTCCCCATTCTAGTAACAGTGAGGATGTTTATCCATCAGCAACAGGCTTCTTGGGTATACCTCCAGACACTAAGATACTTCTGAGAATGCTAGCTTGGGGGAGATCTTCCTGCTTCTTGGCTTTTGACAGAAACCAATAGGGTTTTCCCTTTGCCATTCAGGGGATTTTTCTGAGGCATATTCCATAGGATATGCACTTGTCTCATTTTTTTGTTTTTCCTAAGGGGCTACAGAATTTGTTAAGTACAAAGTTGGGTAATGCCAAAGTTTTATAGCTCCTTTATCTTAAAATCTTTGAGAAGGAGCCACATCTGATACTTCCTGTGTAGAGCAGGAGGAATTATATATCATATCATTTTTTGTGGGTTGCACAATCAACATATGGTCTAGTTACTAGCCTAGAATCTATTTACTGAAACACAGAAGAGTTGAGCCCATTTTTAGGTTGTCTGTACTCGCACAATGGAATGTATCCAGTTTCACCAAACTCACCATGTGTTCTCATACCTTCTCTAATTTCCAATGACTTCTCTTGCAAGTAAGGTTTTCTAAGGATGTGTGCTGGAGTGTTGTGTAATGGAATGGTCTTCCCTCTGGAGTTCTATGAATAAACAACTGAACCCCCTCATTTCAAATTCTTGTCTTGGGTTTCACGTGGGGGTACTGAATGTATTCACTGATGGAAATTTGATGACTCAAACATTATGCTGGAGGTAATTAACTGTATAAACTTATGGTAAACCCAAAGATTCAAATTCTCTTTGCTTTTTATCGTTAAACTGCAACATTTCCACCAGTGTTTGAAATTTTCGTTAAATCATTTAACACTGTGACATTTTCTAAGTCTAAACAGACTGAACTGCAGGAAAAAAAGAAAAACCTTTCCAGGAGGCATACACTCAGATGCAACTGAAGCCACTTTCCAATTGATCTTTCTGGAAAGTCTTTAGACTTGCTGGCCTGGTATCAAACAAGCTTTGGGATAGAAACGTGAAGATGTTTTCATTTTCACCTCACTGAGGACTAGTTTTTAGTTTATGTCTCCTGAGTGGCTTAGGTTCTCCTAAATCTAATCTCTCTAAGGTCCTGTCTAGCTTTCTAGAGCAACAATACAGAGGGCAGGGCAGAGAAAGGGAGGAACAGTCAGTCCAAAAAACACAACACAGTGTGAAAAACTTGCTTCATGTAAACCCAGCCTGTCTTGCATCTGAAATACAAATGAACCAGAAAGAAAGTATCAAACATCAAACACACTGCTGTAATAGCAATTCATTAAAACAAACAAACCAACCTCACAGTTGTCACATAATTGAATGCACTAGCAGAGAAGGGAACACGGATGACTCTCAACCTTGGTCGAGCTAATTGAAACCGTAACTGGATATTAAGAGCTCTCAGCACAAATCATGACAGGCAGGCACTTGGTCCTAGCAGGAGCTTTCCTTTTTGCTCTTATTAGGGATCCTTTGAAGAGAATGACTTAAAATGCATTTCTGGAATCTGCGCTGAGACTTATTTCCCTGGGAAGTCAATTAAAGAGCAGGTACCTCATGGATCGCTCACTGAGCTGCAGGAAGCTGCTTGTGTCGTCTGGGTTGTCCTCCTCGTTGGCGAGCTGGGACCAACTGTCCATGCTCTCCCCACTGCTGCCGGGAGGACTGGAGAACTCATCCAGGGCTCTGCCTTCTTTTGAGACTTCAGCCTCCAGCACATCTCTGACATCAAGGGTTTCGCTGTAGATGGTAAGACATTACTAAGAGTGTAGGCATAAGACTGAACTTTTCCAGGGAACTTCACTGCCCCTAGTGTATATCCCATGGACTGTAGCCTGCCAGGCTCCTCTGTCCATGGGAGTTCTCAGGAAAGAATACTAGAGTGGGCTGTCATACCCTCCTCCAGCGGATCTTCCCAACCCAGGAACTGAACACAGTCTCCTGCATTGCAGGTTCTTTACTGTCTGAGCGACCAGGGAAGCCATGAATGAATATGCTATTGTTAAAACTTCCTAGTTCATAATTAGATGCATACTCTCAATTTAGGTAGCCCTACCTGTAAAGTCCCAAGTGGAACGATCTGGATAACTACAGTATGGAGATACAGCAGTTTCTATCACACTCTAGGCAGAAGAGTTGGGCACAACGCACTGACTAAAAAACAACTGCTGCTAACACTTGGTGAAAGAGGGTTCTTGACAAGCTTGACTTTCCATTTGTTTGCCTGGCAGTTATATACACACATACACAGGTGCTCTCGATTAGGGATCAGACCATTTCTTTGCATCCATTTCCTCAGCCTGCCCCAATTTCCTAATACACACTGCAGATGTAGGGAGGTTTGCACCACAGGAGAGGAGGCTCAAAATTAAGATGCTAGGACACATCTGCCTCCTTTTCTTCAGGGAGAGAGGGGAGAGAGACAGAAGAGAGAGAACTTTGCTCTAGATTATAAATAAATTGAAATCTCTGCGGAGAGGAGTTGGTGTCACCATCCTGGAACGTAAACAACTAGCTCTAGGAAAATGAAGCTCTGTATCTCTCTAGAATTCTCTTAACTTGAGGGTTCGTAACTGATCAACCATCAATCCAGGTGCCAGGGCTCTTTGCTCAGAGAGCCAAATGTACAGAAATGGGGAGAGACTCATGCAAAAATTTCTCCATAGGCTCATCGAAAACTAACAGCATGGAAGAGAAGGGCTTTAATGACTGTAAACAAAAAGCAAGAGTGTATTTCTCAGTCGACGATGAAGAATAAGGTAACTCAGTGAGCGGACACTGAAATGCTTCCCTTGGCCGTCGTGCACTGGCTGTAGAGAGTATTGAGGGCTTCCAGTGAGGACTGTCCTCAGGTCTGCAATTGTCTTGGCAAGGTTATACCCTTTCCCAGTGAGTATCCCAAGGATGCGATGATGAAGAGCTACAGAAACCTACGCATTGGTTCCCTTTGCACTAAGCCTGACAGACTATCTCAGCTTCAGGGTTTCCTGTAGACTGCTCTCGGTTGCAAACACATTTGGGAGGGGACCATCTCCCTCTGTCTAATCTCGTCTTTCCCTGCTCCTTACACATAGCCATCGACTTTTCTCTGGAGAGCACTCCAAAAATTCTCTGTCTGCTGCCCTCTTCAAGGTCTGTTCCTGGGAAATACAATTTAAGATACTTGATCAATTTCATTCAAAATTCTTGTGTTAGGTAGGAAGTTAGGCATGAGTAGCAAGGGTGGCCTATGGGAAAAGGTTGCAATCTGATCTCTAAACCTAGACTTGCCCAGGAGAGCACACAGTGGATACACACTAACTACAGGGGCTTCCCCAAGTAAACTTAGCCAGCTAGAAGCCCATTAAAGGTTCATGAATATTCTATACTGATTATAACAGACCGAATTATCGGAAGACATGCACAACAGAGCAACTGTCAGTCGACCATGAGCATATGACCATCTGCATTCCCTTTCTTGATTGGTAGTGGGTACAAGCCCTAAAAGTCTACATAATTTTCCTCAATCTTAGAATGAGTACTGTTATTCTTTTTCCAAAAATGATTGTATTAAAAAAAAAACAAACTCAGTTGGTAAAGAATCTGCCTGTAATGCAGGAGACCCTGGTTTGATTCCTGGGTCAGGAAGATCTGCTGGAGAAGGGATAGGCTACCCACTCCAGTATTCTTGGGCTTCCCTTGTGGCTCAGCGGGTAAAGAATCTGCCTGCAATGTGGGAGACCCGGGTTCGATCTCTGTGTTGGAAAGATCCCTTGGAGAAGGGAAAGGCTACCCACTCCAGTATTCTGGCCTGGAGAATTCCATGGACTCTATAGTCCATGGGGCCGCAAAGAGTCAGACATGATGGAGCGACTTTCACTTCATTTCACTTCACAGAATTTCAAATGCTTAATTTTGGGGGTGTGATTAAATACCACCTCTGAAATGTGAACGTGTCACCTTGGTAATTTCACACAAGATCTCAGATTCCTCACAGCATCCGGACAAGTGCGGTGTTGGAGTGTGGCTGCTTCTAGTGCAATCTGCTGCTAACATTTGGTGCAAAGAGACCATATAAACTTGATCTTTCTTTCAAAAATGTTGAGATTTTCTAAATTGAGCAAGGAAAAGGGGTGGGGGAGGAATAGATGCAGCCAAAGAGACATTTACTGAATTTAACTAAATTCAAATGAAAGAGAAGTCCATTGATGACAAATGGAAATAATATACATGTTCCCCCAAGTGGAAATGAGCCAAGTGTTGAGCACAAAGGAGAGAGATCTTAAGCCAATTGTTCATTTGGTTAAAAAATAATTTCCTAGACCAATTCCTTACTGAGTTAGGACCTTATATTATTAGCAAAATTCATTCCAGGACATTTCTTACTAAAGCAGAAGTTAAATCTCAGTGATTGACATTAAACATTCAGGTTAAAAAATGAAGCTGTCAGAATATTTTATTTTATCTCAATTTCACACTCTATTTACAGTAAACTTCATATCCCATGTTACATAACCAGGAATTCAGAATGAATAATGATTATCTAAAATAGTAGTGTTTATTTTCTTTTGAGAGAAATTTATAGCTTTGCTCATTTATTTATGAATAATGCACATATATGTTTTGCAGATGTATGTGTTGGCTTTTTTCCCTACTTCTGATCTTACAGTTCACACACAGTACTTTAAAGGACCATACTTGATCTGACATCAAATTGAACTGTAGAATTTCTGAGTTGGCAGGGACCTCAGAGACCACCTAGTTCAGAGTTCTTCCAACTTCATTTGCTAGCAAACCATTGTCATAATTTTTGCCATATTTGCATTACCCTTTATAATAATAATAAAAATTTTAAAATTAGTTTATATAACCAAAATATGTTTATTTTAGAAAGAAAATTTGAGTCATCACTATAAATGGAAAGCAGGAATCACTTGCCATAGGTAGACAGTAAAAATAATCCTAATGTAGGTGATGGAGTCTGGGTGAAAATGATGTATTATGTCAGCTTATTAGCTGCAACAAGTGAACCACTGGTATATGATGGTGATAGTGGGGGAGGCTATGCTTATGTGGGGGCAGCGGACATGGAAAATTCTCTGTTCTATCTACTTTACTGTGAATCTAAAATTGCTCTTAAAAATTAAGCCTATTTTTAAAAAATGAAAAAATAAGGTTATCAATAAATAGCAATTTTAATTTAACAAAATGTCACTAGGAATTTTGCACAGTAAGAAGTGCAGTGGAAGTCCTTAGGCGGAAGGAAAATAATACTGATTGGAACTTGGATACACAGAAACAAAGAACACCACAAATAGTAGATAATTTTCAAGATGATAATTGAAACTCAGGCATGCTGATAAGTGCATTAATTTTTTAATGGTCAAAACACTCTAACAAGAAGCAGAGATTGTCATTTTTGTTTCAGATCCTTCCATTTTCTGCCTCTGAGATTGTCATATGATTATGATTATTAAGTTCAGCCCTAGATTTAAAAGGATGTTTATTATACTCAATCTAGGATTTCTAGGTGATTCATCCTGGGACAATTTTTGTCTATCTAGAACACAATGATGTTAAAGATTCAGTTCAATTCAATTCTTCATATCACTGGTATCATTCTTCTCTTTTTTCACATTTTGTCTCAAATGCCAACATTCTGTCTTAAGAAGCCACTCCCCCCTCCTGGTTATTTTCTATCACATTACTCTTCTTATTTTCCTCTCATCACACTCTACAGTAATCTTTTTCAAAAGGGTTTTTCCATGCACACTGTCTATATCTCCTACTGGTGTTCAAGGTAACCCTCCAAGCTCCTCTGTCCATGGGATTTCCCAGACAAGAATACCGGAGTGGGTATCCATTTCTTTCTCCAGGGGATCTTCCCGACCCAGGGATTGAACCCAGGTCTCCTCCATTTCAGGAAGGTGATTTACTGTTTGAGTCACCAGGGAAGCCCAAGAGCCATGGGTGCAGGCACTAAATCTTTATGTTCTCTTGTTTTTGCAGCTCCAGCGGCAATGTGTATCACAGATGAGCATGCAAATATTTGTTGGGTGAAAATGTTTTTTTCTTGAAGCAAACATAAATGAATATACAATATATTTCTAAAAAATTATATAAGGTGAGTGCAACATGTGAATGATCAAAATTTTCAGTTTGGTGTTTATACCTTGGTCTCCAATTATCAAAAAGTGAGATAATTGCTTTTCAATAATCTCAAAGAAGGTTGTTGAGTTAAGAACACATTGCTGTTCACCAATAGGATAATATTTTCCCAGAAATCAAGAACTGAGCTATCCTAAATCACTTAAGCTGTTTAAAATTGATATAATTCTGTACGTGGACAAATGTGATGGCCTGAAATACAATAGTAGCAGTAGTAGTGTTAGTTGCTCAGTCGTGTCCGACTTTTTGCAACCCCATGGACTGTGGCCCATCAGGCTCCTCTGTCCATGGAATTCTCCAGGCAAGAATGCTGGAGTGGATTGCCATTCCCTTCTCCAGAGGATCTTCCCAATCTAGGGAAAGAACCTGGGTCTCCTCCTGCATGGCAGGCAGATTCCTTACTGTCTGAGCTACAGTATTTCTATTTGGGTCTGATGGCCATGATGAATTCTGGTTTTACATAACAAAAAAGTAAGAATGTGATTTTTATTTCATTATGTTGAGCTTTTATGAAGCTTTTAGTAAGAATTATGAAAATGTCCCTCAGAGAATAACCTAAAAAATATCTTCAGGACATGACACCTCCCCACTTCCAAACAATCTAACGTGTGCCTATGCCATTTCCCTCCCTCTTGTGTATAAGTGGGTAGGAAGCCTTTCATAGGGAACTGAGCTCCATATTTAGTTATTTTGACATGTTAAATCCCCTGATAACAACCCTGAACTTAGAAAATGTGATCTAAGTATGACTAATTTCCCGCTTGCAAATCCTGAGAATTCTCTAGTTTTAATAAAATTCTCACACTGTTCATAACAGGTTTCTCTTGGGAAAAAGATCTTCTGGAATAAAAGCAACCATGTACCTTAAGCCCAAACAACAACTATAGAGTAAACACTTATTGAGTGTTTGTAATAGACTAGGTGCTGAGTTAAGAGCCTGTCTACTTTTCTTTCTGTAAAACTTGAGAATCTTCTGATGATGCAGTTTTTACTATTATTACCCCCTACAGAGTGCCTGAAGAATGACGGATGGAGGTTCGTAACATTGTACAGGAGGCAATGATCAAAACTATCCCCAAGAAAGAGAAATGCAAAAAGGAAAAATGGTTGTCTGAGGAGGACTTATAAATAGGTGAGAAAAGAAGAGAAGCAAAGGCAAAGGAGAAAAGGAAAGATATACCCATCTGAATGCAGAGTTCCAAAGAACGGCAAAGAGAGATGAGAGAGAATTCCTAAGTGATCAACGCAAAGAAATAGAGGAAAACAATAGAATGGGAAAGACTAGAGATCTCTTCAAGAAAATCAGAGATACCAAGGGAATATTTCATGCAAAGATGGGCACAATAAAGGATAGAAATGGTATGGACCTAACAGAAGCAGAAGATATTAAGAAGAGGTGGCAAGAATACATAGAATTATACAAAAAAAGATCTTCACGACCCAGATAACCATGATGGTGTGATCAGTCACCTAGAGCCAGACATCCTGGAGTGAGAAGGCAAGGGGGCCTTCGGAAGCATCACTATGAACATAGCTAGTGGAGGTGATGGAATTCCAGCTGAGCTATTTCAAATCCTAGAAGATGATGCTGTGAAAGTGCTGCACTCAATATGCCAGAAAATTTGAAAAATCCAGGCCACAGAACTGGAAAAGATCAGTTTTCATTCCAATCCCAAAGAAAGTCAATGCCAAAGAATGTTCAAACTACTGCACAATTGCACTCATCTCATATGCTAGCAAAGTAATGCTCAAAATTCTCCAAGTTAGGCTTTAACAGTACATGAACCATGAACTTCTAGATGTTCAAGCTGAATTTAGAAAAGGCAGAGAAACCAGAGATAAAATTGCCAAAATCTGTTGGATCATAGAAAAAGCAGAGAATTCCAGAAAAACATCTACTTCTGCTTCATTGACTATGCCAAAGTCTTTGACTGTGTGGATCACAACAAACTGTGGAAAGTTCTTAGAGATGGGAATACCAGGCCACCTTACCTGCCTCCTGAGAAACCTGTATGCAAGTTAAGAAGCAACAGTTAGAACCGGACATGGAACAACAGACTCAGGCCTATATATTGTCACCCTGCTTATTTAAATTTTATGCAGAGAACATCATGAGAAATGCCAGGCTGGATGGAGCACAGGCTGGAATTAAGATTGCTGGGAGAAATATCAATAACCTCAGATATGCAGATGATACCACCCTTAAGGCAGAAAGTGAAGAAGAACTAAAGAGCCTTTTGATGAAAGTGAAAGAGGAGAGTGAAAAAGCTGGCTCAAAACTCAACATTCAAGAAACAAAGATTACCTCATCCAGTCCCCTCAGTTCCTGGGAAAAAAGATGGGGAAACAATGGAAACAGTGATAGACTTTATTTTCTTGGGCTCCAAAACCACTGCAAATTGGTGACTGCAGCCATGAAATTAAAAGACACTTGCTTCTTGGAAGAAAAGCTATGACAAACAAACCTAGACAGTGTATTAAAAAGCAGAGACATTGCCAAGAAAGGTCTGTATAAAAGCTGTGGTTTTTCCAGTAGTCATGTGTGGATGTGAGAGTTGGACCATAAAGAAAGGTGAATGCCAAAGAATTGATGCTTTTGAGCTGTGGTGTTGAAGATTCTTGAGAGTCCCTTGGACTGCAAGAAAATCAAACCAGTTCATCCTAAAGGAAATCAGTCCTGAATATTCATTGGAAGGACTGATGCTGCAAGCTGAAACTCCAGTACTTTGGCCACCTGATGCAAAGAGCCAACTCATTAGAAAAGTCCCTGATGCTGGGAAAGATTGAAGGCAGGAAGAGAAGAGGATGACAGAGAACGAGGTGGTTTGATTGCATCACCAACTCAATTGACATGAGTTTGTGCAAGCTCCAGGAGCTGGGGAAGGACAGGGGAACCTGGAGTGGTGCAGTCCATGGGGTTGAAAAGAGTCTGACATGACTGAGTGACTGAACAACAGCAGGTGAGTCAGGTCTTTCCTGGTGCCTGAGTGGTGAAGAATTTGCCAGTGAAGGAGACAAGGTTTGATCCCTGGGTTGGGAAGATCCACTGGAGAAGGAAATGGCAACCCATTCCAGTATTTTTGCTGGAAAATCCTAGGGACAGATTTGCCTGGTGGGCTATCATGCCCCCTGCACTGAAAGCACTTAGCCTATAGTCTAACCCCCGGACCACAAGGGAAGTTCCTATAATTCTTTTATATTGTGCCACAAAGAAAAATATATTAAATGCTTAGTCTGGATGCTTTGAGAAAAGATTTAGCTCTCGAATTTCTAAGGCTGATGATTCTACCACGTTTTTTTCTCTTTCACTCTTGGAAAATTGAATCAGAAATCCACATCATGAGATAATATGTGTTTGGGTCATTTACTGGGAACACAAACTAATTCAGTTGGAAGCTTTATTCATGCCTATTTCCCAACCTTTTGGAATGTTCCTAGGTTGTACTTATTTTGAGCATCATTTGTGACATTTAACTCAAAATTGTAGAATGCATGGTATCTAATTTCAGTGACTGCCACTATTAGATCTGAGCCTACAACTATGAACCTTGTTGAACTACTGGTTCAAGAATGCTCCCTAGCTAGGTGATCCTCTTTTACTAAGAATCTCAGCTGGAGTTTTCAAGTCAAACACCTGGAATCCAAAACAAGTCTTTAATCACAGTTGATAACTTGTCATGCATCATATTTCCCGGAGGTGATGAACACTATGGTAAGGTATGGTACTTCTGGAAGATTTTGACAAGTATTGTCTGGAGAATTAAAGATATGTAAGAACTTGTCTTCTTAGTCAGTTTGGCCTGTACTTCATTTGGTTTATGTTCTTTTGCTTGTAGGTTTTAATGCTTTTGTCCTTCTGCATTTTTCTAGGATTTAATCCAACTGGAAAGCTAAATTTTTAGCACTAAGTAGCTAAGAAAGTACAACTGGAGCACCCACTGCCCATAACTTGTAAAGATGCTTTATAAAGATGGTGAGCTTGAGTATCTGAAGATGGATCCATTTGGGGGATTTCTCATTCTTGGTGGGGGTGTGAATGTCCTAGGGATTTTCCAGAGCTGACAAAATTTGAGGAAGCCTGTGTTCAACTGGTTAATTGCAGCTAAACACTTAAAAATTATAAGCTCTCTGAATGATACATGTATGTCTCTGAAAAGATAATGCAAGCTATTTCTCAATTTATGTTTCCCAAAGCCAGTAGATTAATTTTTGTCTTTGTTTACTTCTGTACCTTAAAAAAAAAAAACTTTAAGTATATATCAAATTTTTAAATGCTACAATGGTTTCATATTCAAGAATCCTATGAATTTGCTACAGAAAACGGGAGCTGTTAAGGGAACTGATATTTCTTGAAGGTGCCTGAGAGAAATAATCACCTTCTCTCAAATTCAAAATCACTGTCACCTGCATTATGATTTTCTGGAAAAAGAACTATTGAAACAACATTCCAGTGTTTTTTTTTTGCATTTATCCTACCATGATTATGTTGAAATTTAGTCACTAAGTCGTGTCTGATTCTCTTGCAACCCCATGGTCTGTAGCCTGCCAGGCTTCTCTGATCATGGAATTTTCCAGGCACAAAAACTGGAGTGAGCTGCCATTTTCTTCTTCTTTCCCACCCAGGGATCAACCCATGTCTCATGGATTGGCAGGTATTCTTTACCACATGCATGGAAGCCTGTATTATACTATGAATCTAAAGAGTCAGCACTGTGGGACATGGTGTCCTTACAAAGATCTTTAGAGTAAGACAAGAAAGAAAAACTCAAGAGAACCTGGGGGAAAATTACACCAAAATATTTAATGTCAGATTCCAATATTAAAACTTATTTAAATTTAGCTTTTTCTCAAGTGAACAAGTTGATGTGTTTTCTTTTTTGCTTGAAAGTTGCCATGAATTAGTTTCAAAAAGTAGCTTACTACAGGAGATTAATTTTAATGGGGAGAATGATATCTCATTTCTTTTATTATACACAGAAATCTAATTTGTTTTAGAAATTAAAAAAAAAATTACTTCCACCTTTCTATCATATACATGCTAAGTCACTTCGTGTCTGACTCTTTGCCACCCTCTGGACTGTAGCTCACCAGGCTCTTCTGTCCATAGGATTCTCCAAGCATGAATACTGGAGCGGGTTGCCATGCCTCCTCCAGGGGATCTTCCCAACCCAGGTCTGAACCCATATTTCTTATGTTTCCTGCATTGGTAGGAGGGTTCTTCACCACCAGCACCACATGGGAAAGTGTCTATTAACTCAGGGAGGCCAATGACTACCTCAGGAATTCAGTTCCTGCACCATTAAGTTCGTAAGATTTAGAATAAATACTGATTAAGGTGCAAACTGCAGTCCCATGCACCCTAGTTCGTCTAAGAGATCACTCACTCACCTGGGGTTCTGGCAGGCACTCAGGGCAGCGTCTTCACCCTTCCCTGCCTCTGGGACCTTTTCTTCTTCCAAACACCTTTCTTTTTCCTCTAGGGGGCTGCATTCGGAAATAACGTGTTCAGGTTCTCCCACACATTCTTCTCTCTGATCTGTTTCGATCTGGATTAAAGGGACTTCCCTTGAGCAAAGTGATCGCCGGGTGTGGCTTAGAGGGACCGCATGGTGGCATGAGGGAGTTTCCTTTTTAAAATCTAAACTGCTGTGACTTGTAAGAGGAGCAGCTTTGTTTGAGGACGACCCTGGGAGATGGCTGCTTTCTGTGATTGAGTTTTTCCTCGGATAATCCACGGACTCCTGCACAAGCAGAGCTGTCCCACTTTGCACCCTGCCCGAAGCTAACCTGCCTGCACACTTTTCCACTTGCAAGGAGGGGCCCCCTGAAGCAGGTTCAGCGTCAGCCACGCCGGCATCGTCCACTATAATTTTGTTCTTCCGCATGAGAGCCTCGATTGAGTTTGCCCACGTCTCGTGAATTAACATGTTTGTGATGTGGTCAGCCCCGCCTCTGCGATACAGGCAAGAGTCAGATTTGCAGAGACCCGAGGAGGAAGCGCCGCCAACTGGCTGGACGCTGAGGAAGTCTTGCTGGCTGTGTTGAGAAAAGCCGTCTAAGGAGTTGGCTTTGATGGGCACGTTCACCGTGAGCCTGGCGCCCGGGAATCTGCCGTCGGGCACAGACGACTGTCTGTAGTACAAGGGGGACCGCAGAGAAGGCGAGAGCAAGCCAGTGGTCCAGTCCTGGCTGCCTCGCCTGGAGGAGGGGCCGTCTTTGCCCTCTCGTTCAATGTCCCTCAGCATGTACCTGTAGAACTCCTCGGTGATGCTCTCGGTGCTGGACTGCTTCGAGGGACAGCTTGGCTTCACACTCAGGTGGTCATTTTTCCGGCAGGCCTGTTGCACAGCTGAGTTCAGGATGCTGCTGGCATTCTTGCCTGCGTAGTAATCCAGCAGTAACTCGAAGCCTCTTCCTTCATTTTCCATCTGGTTCACCATGAACCTGGAAAACTCATCGGTGATGCTCTCGCAGCTCGACTGCTTGGAGACGGAGCTGGCCCGGCTAACTGGCTGACTCAGGGTACTCATTAAACCCAGGCTGTTCACATAGGCCCGGGTGTTAGAGTCCTCCTCTGGAATGCTCTCGCAGCTGGAGGCCTTCAGGCGGTTCCACCTGTCCCCACCCAGTAACCGACTCCGGGGGTAGCCCTGGGCTTGCCAGACACCGTCCACCAAAGAGAACTCTGTGAGGTTCATGATCTTGGCTGCCACTTCGTTTGCAAAAATACTGACAGAGTCTGGGATGTCCTCGAGGTTCATGGACTCGTCCACCACCCTGTTCATCAGCTTCTCTTTCAGTTCCGGGTGCTCATCGGTTTTCCTCTTGATCTCGCTGAGTCGCGGGGGCTTGTGTTTCCTCACAGTGGCCCCGCTGGCCTGGCTCTCTTTCTTCCGCTTCAAGGATCGGCAGGAGATGTTGGGGGTAACCAGAAACTCATTCCCTCTTTTCCATGCACAGAACCAGGGTTGTTTTCCATTGGAGTTGTCAAGGCAAATCGCTGCGATTTCCGTTGCCATGGAGACGATCGTCTCTGCTAATTCTTCTGCGAAGTCTGCAATGCAGTATATGTCTGGGTCTTTTTCTGGTAGCGTGGATTGAGCAGGGAGCAGCAAATCATCCCCCAACAAAGACGGGCAAACTTGAACTTCATTGTTTAGAGGCAAGGCGCCGCTGTACTTTTCTTGAGCGTTTGCAATGATGCTGTCCTCAGTGTCCTGAGAACTGGTGCTGTACTTGCCAACTGTTTGTGTCATTTCTTCCTCTGGAGGGGCTCTGCATTCATTCTCATTATCACTGGTTGGTGGAGGAGGGTTTTTCATATCCTCCACCACCGATCCTTTCAGATATATTTCCTCTGGGGGTGTTTTAGCAGGCATGGTGGTACTGCAGGATAATTCAGATTGCTGTGTGGGGATCTGGGAAAGACCTAACTGTGCTGAACCCTTGCTATCTTGCTTCAGATGTCCAGCATCTACGAGATCATTGATAACAGGACTGCTGATATGCAGGTTGCTAAGTGGATGGCAACTGGAGTATTCAGCGGCTTTTGTCCATGCTGGACAAATGGCTTGATCAGTTGGCTGGAAGTCTGGTTCGGTTTCCCTCCATTTGATGGTCTCTTTAGAAAGGACAGGGGGACATCCCCCAAGCTGTACAAGGTGGCTTATCTTCTTGAACGTGAAGCGTATCACATTGAAGAGCAGCTGATTTACACTTTCCATTAAGGATTCCAAGGTTTCAGATGAGTCCCTGTCATCACTGGGCTCTATTATTTTATTTTTCTGGTGAATTTCATCAATGGAATGCTTCAGGATAACATTAGACAGGGTCTGTGCCAGTTCATTCCCAAGGGCATTTTCTGAGCACAAGGTCTGAGGCTTTGAAGCAGCTTCTACGATCCTCCTATTCACTGACTCCATGAGGTCTCCGATGCTGCTGTAGGCATTAGGTCTTGTTAATACCAAGGCAACCTCCTTGAGCAAGGCCTCTGCCATGGCTTCATTCCCCAGCTCCATGCTCTTCTCTGTCACCAAACCACAAAGTGAGGGGATGGCTGCAGGGGCCTCCACTGCAGACAGGAAGCCACCGGAAGCCACTGGGCACTTCACCTCTCCCGTTTCCCCCAGGCCACAGACAGCAACAGCACTGGCCACCTGAGTCATGCCGCACAAAGCAGACGGAAACGAGTATTCACTGAGGGAGGGATCCTTGGGTACTTGAGAGGCCTGAGTGTGCACTGGCTCATCACCTCCCGGTGGATGGTGTGAAACCAGGGATTCTTGCTCCATTTTGAATCTTTCTGTGGCTTGGGGACTGGAAATGGTTCCAATAACAGTGGCTGCACAAGCTAATGCTACTTCTAGAGCACTCTGGGGGTGTCTGCTGGAGTCCTCTCCAGAAGGGACGCCTAAAGTTTCACTGGAGACTTCTGTCTCAGGCCATGAGGGGATGCCTGGCTCAGGGCCAGCATCACTGCCTTCTGGACTCTGGACAATGACGATTTTGGGGAGCTCGTTCCATGACTGAGGTACCACGATATCTTCTGTAGAAGAGCCACTGGGGAGCAGAGGACTTCCGACAGAAACACTGACTGCAGATTCCTGGGGGAGGGCAGGCTGAGACTTAGAGAGTCGAATAAATGCATCTTGCAGCACAGATGCCGCTAAATTCGTGGCATACTCGCCTGTGGTGGCTTCTCCATCCTGTAAGGGAAGAAGAGAGCTTGTGTGGCCTTCATGGTCTCCTGGGTCTAAATTGCTGTCATGCTCAGAGAAAGTCCCACATGCAGAAGGTCCGTCCCTCTTAACCATCCTTGAGAAATAAGCATTGCCTGGAATACATAGTGCCTGTGGTTTTTCCTCTTGACTTTTACACTTTTCTGAATAATAATCCTTTGTGGTTGACTGCTCATTCCCCACAGCTTCACCTTTCCACTTTGATATCTCGGCTGAAGGATCTACACTCTGCAGACTTGTGCATTCTGCCACTCTTCCCAGCGATCCTTCTGTTTTAACCGGTGGTGTATGATATTTGCTAACATACTTGTCTTCCAATGTATAAAGTAATTTTTCCTTGCTGTAATTCCATTCCTCCTTAGTGGTTTCCTTTTGCTTTTTATTTTCCAAGATACTGGTTGAGACATTTATATTTTCATAACCTGGTGAAGAGAAAATGATACTACTTATTTATTTCATTTAAGTAAAAATATTATTTATTTTTTCACTTTTGATCATCTGCTTTTATTCCGTTTTTTGCAATTCTGAGTACTTTTTTTATTGGAGTACAGTTGATTTACATTGCTGTGTTAGTCTTAGGTATACAGAAAAGTGAATCAATTATATATATATATATATATGTATCCAGTCATTTTTAGATTTTTTCCCATGTAGGTCATTACAAAGTATTGAATACAGTTCCCTGTGCTATCCAGTAGGTTCTTATTAGTTATCTATTTTATATACAGTAGTGTGTATATGGGGCTTCCCGGGTGGCTCAGCTGGTAAAGAATCGGCCTGCAATGCAGGAGACCCTGGTTCAATTCCTGAGTTGGGAAGTTCCCCTGAAGAAGGGAGAGGCCACCCACTCCAGCATTTTTGGGCCTCCCTGATGGTAAAGAGCCCAACTGCAATGCGGGGGACCTAGGTTCAATCCCCGGGTTGGGAAGATCCTCTGGAGGAGGGCACAGAAATCTACTCCAGTATTCTTCCCTGGAGAATCCCGAGGACAGAGGAGCCTGGCTGGCTACAGCTCATGGGGTTGCAAAGAGTTGGACACGCCTGAGCGACTACGTACAGCACAGCGCAGTGTGTATACGTCTCTCCCAATCTCCCAGCCCGCCCCCCGACCACTTCTACCTGGTAATCATGAGTCTGTCTTCTACATCTGTGACTCTATTTCTGTTTTATAAATACGTTCATTTGTACTATTTTTTTAGAGAAAGCAGAACACAAAACCCAAAGTTAGTAGAAGGAAAGAAATCATAAAGATCAGAGCAGATATAAATGGAACAGAGACAAAAAGAAAAAAAAAACATAAAAAGCCATAATTTGAGAAGTTACATGCACCATTACTTTTTAGACAGCAGGTTCACATGAGTCTAAAATAATCTTTATTTCCAAAAATGCCTTAAAGGATTAGTTATCTTTTTTTTCTGTTTTTTTTTTAAATAGTATTTTGAATATTTCTTCAAGAAATATGAATCTGAAAAAGCTTTTGAGTTGCATTGTGAACTGCCCTCAACAGAATGGCTTTCAATGTGGAGTACAAATGCCAGTGCTAGAGTGGAAGAGGGCATTTGGGAGCTGAGGGCTGGTCACCGTGCTTTGGCGAGAAAGTAACCAAGACAACTGTGTCTTGCAGTTGCCCAGTGGGTACAAAGGGAGAAGGCAGGATATGCAGGATATCGTGGGCCTTGTTGAGAGAGTTTCTCTGAAGCTGGCATAGGACGTGCCCCAAGGACAGTGAGAACAAAATCTGGACTAGCCCTTTCTCTTTGGGGAAGAGTAACTCATTGTTCACTGAGCTCTATTAATGAGTCAAAAGAAAAAATTAATAAACACATGCTAAGCACTTTTCTGGGTTACTTCCTCCTGCCCTGGAAAAATAACCATGCTGGCTGTCATGTCCGAATCTTTTGTGACCCCATTGACTGCAGCCTGTCAGGCTCCTCTGTTCATGGCAAGAATACTGGACTGGGTTGCCGTTTCCTCCTCCAGGGGATCTTTCCAACCCAGGGATCTAACACGCGTCTCCTGTGGCTCCTGCATAGGTAGGCAGATTCTTTACCACTGAGCCACTTGGAAAGCCCAGAAATATAACACATATGTATTTTAAATGGCTAAATATAATACATATAATAGTTCTAGGGGCACTGTTATACTCCCAAATTATGGATAAGGAAACTGGAGCTCAGAAAGACTTAGATCACTGGCCTCAGCTTTCACAGCCTCAAAGAGGCAGCGCTCGGATTCAGGCCAATCTCACTCAGCCTCAGCTAACAGATGGCTTTAATGGAAATCTTAGGGAAATTAACTTTCCTCCAAGTGATAGTCTCCATCTTTTGGCAGGCAGGAAGATTTTGTTTTAAAACAGAGATTTCCTTCAGCATCCCTAAGGCATCTCTACGGAGAATGGGGCCATCTAACCATTAAATCTGTTAAAGTGCCTCCGTCAGCATCCTCACTAGTGTTTTCTTATTCTCTCTCCCTCCTGAAACTTCTTACATGAAGATTGTGATGCGTCAGCCAAACTGATGTGGCCTGAAACTTTTCTGAAATGTAACCAAGACATTTTTATAGGGTGTTTAATTTCAGGATGCACATTCACTTTACAGGAAAGTTCTCACCGTTCCTATACTCTTCCACTTCACTTTCCTCCTCCAAGTGCTCGGATGCAGTGAGAAAGTCTTCTTCAATTGAAGACAAGGAACAGTTCGTGTCATCCTCCACTTTCAAGATGTTTGTTTCAAGGTGGAGCTGCCGCTCCTGTACCAGTTCCAGACCAATCAAAAATTTGTTGATTTCAAAGATGATGCAGTTGGTACTGTTTGGTCTGTTCCCTCTTGCACACTGGACCAAGCAGACATCTGACATCCAAGGACACTGCAAGCAGAGAGAGAAAAAGGAATTTTTAAAAACAACAACAACAAAAAAAACCCCACGGAGATTCTTGGGGGACGCTAGTAGTAAAGGATCCACCTGCCAATGCATGAGATGTAAGAGACGCGAGTTTGATCCCTGGGTCAGGAAGATCCCCTGGAGAAAGAAATGGCAACTCACTCCAGTGTTCTTGTCTGGAGAATCCCATGGACAGAGAAGCCTGGTGGGCTACAGTCTGTGGGGTTGCAAAGAGTCTGACACAACACCACATACACACACACACACACACACACGAGAAAATATAAAATCCGACCTTTCTTCTATTAGTCTCTCCCATTAGAAGGAATGGTGACCTTTGAAATACTTGGAATAACTTCAGGGTGTATATTGATGAACCGCTTGAAAAAATTCAAATGGTGCTTTGGAACACAGGGTATCTAGGAGAAAAGTTGACTAGTTGCATCACATATTTTTGTTCTCTCCTATCTAGGTGAAAATTGCACTGGGCAAAGTTTAGCAGGCACAGAAGACCTCACTCAAAGCTTTTAAAATAAGAGAAGGAGGCCAGAACTGAGTTGGATCACAACTCCAATGAAATTTTAAAAAAAAGGCAATAGGGTTTTAAAGAGCTGGTACAGGAGGACTGAAGTCCATCTCTGTTTGCTTAGGAAAAGCAAACTTCTTCTATCTTCTTGGCTGGAGGTAGTTTTGTAAACTGGAGCAAAGTGCCTGCAGAAGTTAGCCTCCCATCCTTCCAAAGACATAGGGACACTAATTCCTTTGATGACAGTTCCAAGAGATGGGTCCAAGGTCCTTGAGAAAGACCTTCTTGGGTGGTACAGTATCAAAAGGCTTTTTAAAATGATTTATATCTCATTGGGGCAGAGAAGCAATTTATAAAAATAAGTTCTCTAAAATCAATATTCTAAGAAAAGGGAAGTTTAGGTCCCAGAGTTAGGAATAAGGCTGCCTAAAATTTAATAAAGCTGAGGGGAAAGTTAAGACTGTCTTGGGTGCTCCTTTTGATTAAATGATTTCCAGGTTCTCAGACCAATATTTTTTCTGCCTTGGTGATATTCAGTACAACCTCTCTGCTAGTATTTCACACAGATGGAAAGTGTTCTATCAACTATGGTTATATTTTATAATTTGTAGTGTTCATTTGAAGAAGCAGCCAAAATGAGATGTAAGAAAATCCACTGAAAGTGATAAAATTCTCTCTAAAGGTCAGATTTATGGGCCAGCTGTGAGGGAGGCAGGGACACTGGAGAGTGTCCCACGGAGACCTGCTAATTCTCCTCAGTTCCAAGGCTACAGACTGCCTCCCCATTCTCCTCCGCACATTTTCACCACTCACAATGTCGTTCGTTAGAATTACAGTACAAAGTCTCAGTGGCCCTTGCACAGGTTACTAGTAAGTCACAGATATGTCTTGTGCGTTGGGGTTTTCATCTTTGTAAGAGTAACAATATGCTGATTTCTAGCAATTTTTAAGAGAAAGTTATTTGCATAGAAACAACAGTGGGCAAAGGGAAGCTAAATAAACTTATCTCAAGATGGAATTTAAAATGCTTGGGAGTATTTTATGTCTACATGTTCCTCTTGTAAAAAGAGATTATTTAAAACACATGCTTATCTCTGGTTGGAGGTAATTAGGTCTCATCCTAGTTATCTTGCCATTTTGAAATGCCTGAGTTTGAATGTAGATATCTGAATGTATTATATATATATATGTATATAAGTATATATACGTGTGTGTGCTAGTGGTGAGGATGCATACATGCAGAAGAACGCATACACACAGATATTCATATTGTATCTCTGAAAGCAGTACATCTTTTTTTGTGTAAATATCACTTATCAATCTCTTTGATTGAATACTATATATAATTAGAGTAATTCTAGGACAGATGATTATAAAATGAAAAATTCAATCATTCTCTGAGTCCAGGGGTTCCTAGGAGGCTCAAAAATAAGATTTATCTATGTGCTTAAGTGACTGGGTCTTTTCTCAAGGAAGATGGCCCATAACTTTGCTTTTCAAAATGCGGTTTGTGTACTACCAGCCTTAGTATCACATGGGAGCCTGATAGAAATATATAATCTCAGACTCCACCCAGATCTACCACATCAGAATCTACATTTTCAAGAAAACTTTTGGTGATTCCTACATGCATTAACTTTTGAGAAGTACTGGTCTATAGATTCTGTGAAATTCACAAAGAATCTGTGATCCCCCAAATGGTGAGGACCCACTGCTATAGAGTAATGGTGGCTGACTTGATTACTTTTCTTTCCACTGAATTCAGAAGTAAGACAATAAAGTAAAATTTGCCAGATATTTTCTGAGTGCCTATTATAAGCAAGATATGCTGAGAAGTACAAGTTCTGTTCAGTTGCTTAGTCTTGTCCGACTCTTTGCAACCCCATGGACTGCAGCACACCAGGCTTCCCTGTCCATCACCAACTCCCAGAGCTTGCTCAAAGTCATTCCCATAGACTTGGTGATGCCATCCAACCATCTCATCCTCTTGTCATCCCCTTCTCCTCCCACCTTCAATCGTTCCCAGCATCAGGGTCTTTTCCAGTGAGTTGGCTCTTTGCATCAGGTGGCCGAAGTATTCAACTTCAGTATCAGTCGTTCCAATGAATACTCAGGACTGATTTCCTTTAGGACTGACTGGTTTGATCTCCTTGCAGTCCAAGGGACTCTCAAGAGTCTTCTCCAACACCACAGTTCAAAAGCATCAGTGCTTCAACTCTCAGCTTTCCTTATGGTCCAACTCTCATATCCATACATGAGCACTGAAAAAACCCTAACTTTGACTAGATGGACCTTTGTCGGCGAAGTAATGTCTCTGCTTTTTAATATGCTGTCTAGGTTTGTCATAGATTTTCTTCTATGAGAAGGAGGTACAAACACGAAGCAAATAATTACTCTAGGGAATACGGTACAATAGATTCCCAGCAGATCACATACGAATAAAAATCATTACAAAGCTGAACCATATGAAATTGCCACATAAACAGATTAAAAGGATTGGTTATTTTATATCATTTAGACTAAACATAAATAATATAAGGTGAAATGGGACAGAAATCAAAAGGAATGTTAACAAAGTAATATAAGCAGTTAAGTCATACTTCAAGACAGATTTAGGGAAAGGGTGTTACTAAACATGCGATGTTACACAGATGTGGTACCCTTAGGAAGAAACTATATTTTGTTTACAATCTTCTTGAAAGTAAATAAACATCCTGGATGTCTTAGGTACATGATGGCAAACAGTAGAGGCTGGAAAATAATGGGAGATACACCAAGGGGAAAAGGGCTATGGGTGGGAGGAATTGGGAGATTGGGATTGACACATACTGATACTATGTATAAAATAGATTACTAAGAAGAATACACTGAATAGCACAGGGAACTCTATTCAATGCATTGTGGTGACCTAAATGGAAAGGAAATCCAAAAGAGAGGGGATACAGGTATTAACATTTGTATGGCTGATTCATTTTGCTGTACAGTAGAAACTAATAACAGCAGGGTAAAGAAACTATACTCCAAAAAAAATTAATTTAAAATTGTGGCAGATATTAGTCTATGATTTTTATAATAGTCTAGTAGGTGCTTTGTATATCTTATTGCCTCTAACGTTAACCATTTTCTACAAGGTTGCTGGTGCTACTGCTCTATTACAGACAGAGGCACAGAAAGGCCAACTGATTCTTTTTATACAAAATTTTTTATTGGAGTCTAGTTGCTTTACAGTGTTGTGTTAGTTGCTGCTGTACAGCCGAGTGAGTCAAGTTATGCATACATATATCCGCTCTGTTTTGGATTTCCTTCCCATTCAGGTCGCCACAGAGACCTGAGTAGAGTTCTCATTAGTTATCGATTTTATACATAGCATCAATTGTGTATCTGTGTCAATCTCTGTCTCTCCATTCATCCAAGTCACAGGAATATAAAGGGGAAGAACCACCGCTGCAGTTCAGGTCTGCTGGACTCCAGTTCCTGTGTTTTTTTCCAACTCTCCTCATGGAGAGTTTAATTAGAAATCATAACTAATAGGTCTGGTGCAGAAACCACTCTTAAAACTCAGGTTTGAAAAAATACGTTTGGTTATCATGGCTTTGCCTAATATAAATAGACAGCACTTAGGTACACTTCCATATTCTCTTTTCAGACAATTAATTTTCTCACCAAAGAAATGTGTTATTAGATTGACTGGGAATAATCTTGTTCTAGTCTTGAGGAGCAAATTTTAATGGGCTGTATGTAGATTTTCACTGAGCATCTGAAATATGGAAAGAAATGGTGGGTGGCCCACTAAACATTTTTTGATATTTTGAAGGATTAAAGAATAAAAGAAGATTTAAAAACTTTCCAGCAAAACTGAAACACAAGGAAGAACAATTTTTGGAGGAAAATAAATGCTCATTATTTTGGTCTGTAGTTATCAATCACTATTCACGTATCTTATGTGAGAACATTCACAGTCTTTTATACAGTATGTCTTTAGAAATTTTATGTAAATTGGTTAAAAGTTTAAAATGTTAAAGTTTTCTTCCGCATTATAATTATTTATTTAATAACAATGAACATTAGTTTAATAGATTGAATGATAATAGTATTTTAAACTCTATTTTCAGTAACATTCTTTTCTTCTGGGAACTTCATTTTGGGCCTAGGAAGCTCCATTTTCATCTTTGGGACTGCTATCCTGTATTTATTAGCTTGGCTGGTTTGATATAGCCTAAAAAATAAATAGCATCCAGAAAGAAGAAATTAGGCCATTTTGGCATCACATGGTATGGATTAGAATTTTGCTATTTTTCCTGAAACAGAAGACAATTCTGGTTTTGATTACTCAGTAGATTAGTAGAAAACCAAGCTAACCAACCAATGCCTGGTGTCTCTGCTCTAGTTAAAGTGCAACTTAGTACCATAAACTTGAGAAGATAATATATGTTGGAAATCAATGTAAGGGAAACTCTGTCAAAGTTTAAGGGGTAATATTTAAAAGAAGTACAAGTAAAGTCTATTATAGGATACAAAGACGTTTAGATTCACATGCTATGGGAGTCTACATACTGCATTCATTTGGGCCTCTTACTGGTTTGTGCCAAGAGCTGAACACAGATAACTTACTAGTGAATTGCTTATCAAGAGCTACTATTTCTTACCTGTGAAACTTCAAAATCTGCCTGTAGGTTTCCAGATGTTAACCCACTTAGGAGGACAATTTCATTTTCTTTTGGCTGTTGGACATTCATGGAGCTTATAAGTTTTGGAAGATCTGGTGAAACACTGACCAACTTCTGTAGAACAAGAATCTTTATTAGTTGAGATAATTTATTTTCACTTCCAAAATACTACCTTAAAATTATTTTATCTGCAAAACTAATATACTCATATAACTGTTTATAATATAGATGACTGAATCTACTAAGATTATTACGAAACGAGATTGTATAAAATTGAAGCATAAAGGTTTAGATTGGGATAGAAAATTTCCTAAACATAAAGATTTGACAATTTTTAGTTTGAAGTTTCCCAAAGTAAACACTTAATGATTTTATTGTGACACCACAGGCAACCATGGTAGTTTGGGAATTTTCTTCCCTTTTAAGTCCTTGAATAAGAGACTTGTTGACTAACAATCACGTGTTCTAATGAAGCTAATAATAATAAAATTGCCTGGTAAGTCACTTCAGTCATGTCTGACTCTGTGCAACCCTGTGGGCTGTAGTCTGCCAGGCTTTTCTGTCCATGGGATTCTCCAAGCAGGAATACTGGAGTAGGTTGTCATGCCTTCCTCCAGGGGATCTTCCCAACTCAGAGATCAAACCCGAGTCTCCTAGGTCTCCTGCATTGGCAGGTAGGTTCTTTACCACTAGCACCACCTGGGAAGCCCCCAGTAATAATATTAATAATAAAATAATTACTGGCATCAATTTTTCTGTATATATGAGGTACCATATTAAGGACTGCATGTATGTTACATTGCTACACTCAGTCACTGCAATACCCCTAAATGAATTAGGTAGCATTATCACTTTATTTTCACACATAAGTATCCTGAAATCCAGAAAGATGAGATGAACAACTTTATGTAGCTAAATCAGCTTATGTACGCCCTTAGGCAATAGCCAAAGACTGTCTCAAATCAGTCATAAATTTGTTAAATACAGTCTTTTTTTTTTTTTTGGCTTTGGTCTTTTTTGTGCTCGACATATATACTTATTTTTTTTTCGTATCAAACAAAATAATGTTTATTTGATACAAAAATCAATCAAAACCTGAGAACACAGAGAATACTAAGAGATTCATATACAACAGGTTAATTAGAAATACATAGCTACATATTTATTTTATACACTCTGAAAATGTAATTTTCATAATATTACCAAATTTTCATTTCACACATACTTAAAAATTAATATCTGTCATCTATTTGTATATTTAAATACTGCAATAGCTGTCCCAAAGATCACTGTTGAAACATTTTTGTTTCCATGAAGATCACATCAATTGGAGAAATAAAAGTGGGAAAAATGCTGTTAAGTTATAATGCATATTTTCTGTATCATAAAGTTTGATGGAAACATAAAGTTCTTAAGATGACAGCTTGCTTGTTCCTTCCTGCTCTCTCTGATGGACTTAGCACCACAATTCTATAAAATGAAATTATTTGTATAATTTCTTTTGAAAATCTCTATTGTACTACACAGATGAGGATATTTGGGGCTCAGTGGAAATCTGTAATAAATAATCTGTATGGACAATTACATTTGAGAATCTTCAGGTGCAGCACTGTCAAGAAAAAAAAGTTACAGGAGTAACTGAGTAATTTCAGATCCATTGTCCCATGGCAATCAAGATGCAAATGGTGTACTATTGTACATTAAAGAGTGTTGCACCAAACAGTCAAATCAAACCATCTTCAGCTTTGGGCATGAAATGATAAATCATATCACACTAGCGAACCCTTCCCCTTGTACCTACAGGCTCTGGTTCCAAAGGATTGAGTGAGTCTTCAAGTTTTTGGATGTTGTCAAAGATTTACATCAGAAATCTCACAACCTTGGATAAGTCTGGAATATTTATCTCCCATAGAATGCAAAAAATGTGAGTCCCAGATGAGTGTGGGGCTGAGAAACTGAGGTTAGATAGAGAACATTTGATGAGAGCAGCAAGAAGGAGCAAGCCAGAGGGAAGGGCTAGCTGGTATCAAGCAGGTTTTGGAAAAACTTTGGAAAAGTCATCACAGAAAGAGTGCTTGAGTGCGTAGAGAGGGGCAGTAGAAAAGTCACTCCTAGGCACTGGGGGTGCAGGAGAAAGAGACTGCTTAGGAAACAGCCTAGTCTTCTTGGGAAAGCAATTCTCAAATGTAAGGAGAGCAAACTGTGTAGAAAAATGTCAGGAAGAGGTCAGGGAGATGGGCTGTGATGAAATCATCTAATTAATGAGTCTCCTACAAAGCATCACTGAGGCAGAGTCATGGTAGGTCTCTCATCAGTGCAGCCAGCCCTTGAAGGGAGCTCCCAGAGTTCAGTTCCCCGAGTTACCTGCTGCAGGCGCTCCGTGCTGCATGCATCCTTGTTCACATCCAGGTTCACAAAGCAGACCTGGGGAAAGGGCAACAACTGTCAATTAAGTGAAAAACAGGACAGTCCTTTTGAAGAAAGCAGGAATTAGTTGGGCGCAAATGATTCACAAGTCAAGTATTTTCGTATAGTTGATCTGGGATAGAAACAGCCGTCTTACCTTTGAGCTTCTGTGTGGGTCTCTAATGTCCTACTCATGATTCCCACTGATTCCACTGAATGCCCTCTACCTTTCATGGCCCAGCAAACAAAACAAAACCTCTTTGTACAGAACCAGTGTAACAGTCTCAACAAAATCTTCAGGTTTTCAGAGGGTTGTTAAATCTCATGAAACAGAAAAAAAGCTTTTAATAGTTGCAAACTCTTTATAATCGCAGCAAATATTTCTTGCTGGTTCTCCCTTTTCTCTTATTTCCTGCTCCCTTTCTCCACCTACTTTTCATATCATGTACTATCAATGGAGTTCTCCATGTCTCATTATTTTAGTTAATTTTTAATGTATTTAATCTTGTTGTAAACTCTGACACTTTTGTAGCTATCTTAAATAAGTGTCTGGATAAATAAGAGTGTAAAAACAATACCTATAAGATTAAATAGTAATTCAGAGCAACAGTCAAAGAATTGTTTTAATTTAAAACCATCACAAGCAGACTTGGAATAACAGACTGGTTCCAAACTAGGAAAGGAGTATGTCAAAACTGTTTATTTCCACCCTGCTTATTGAACTTCTAGGAAAAGTACATCATACGAAATGCAGGGCTGGATGTAGCACAAGCTGGAATCAAGACTGCAGGAAGAAATATCAACAACCTCAGATTTGTAGATGATACCACTCTAATGGCAGATAGTGAAGAGGAAATAAAGAGCATCTTGAGGAAAGTGAAAAAGCTGGCTTAAAATTCAGCATTTAAAAACTAAGATCGGCATCTGGTCCCATCACTTCACGTCAAATAGATGGGGAGAAAGTGGAAACAGTGACAGATTTCATTTTCTTGGGCTTTAAAATCACTGTGGATGGTGACTGCAGCCATGAAATTAAAAGACACTTGCTCCTTAGAAGAAAAACTACCTAGACAGCATATTGAAAAAGCAGAGACATCACTTTGCTGGCAAAGATCTGTATAGTCAAAGCTATGGTATTTACAGTAGTCATGTACGGAAGTGAGAGTTAGACCATAAAGAAGGCTGAGCACCGAACAATTGATGCTATTGACCTGTGGTATTGGAGGAGACTCTTGAGACTCCCTTGAACTGTAAGGAGATCAAAGCTGTCAATCCTAAAGGTAGTCAACCCTGAATATTCATTGGAAGGACTGATGCTGAAGCTGAAGCTTCAATACTTTGGCCACCTGATGTGGAGAGCCAACTCTTTGGAAAAGACCCTAATGCTGGGAAAGATTGAGGGAAAGAGGAGAAGAGGGCTACAGAGGATGAGATGGTTGGATGGCACCACTGACTCAATGGACATGAGTCTGAACAAACTTCAGGAGATACTGAAGGACAGAGAAGCCTGGCGTACTACAGTTCATGGGTTCACAAAGAGTTGGGCATGACTTAGCAACTGAACACAGCCACAACCACATCACATTCATTAAAATAAACTACCATGGGTAGTACTATATAAGAAATGGATAACTAATAAGGACCCACTTAATAGCACAGGGAACTCTACTTGGTGCTCTGTGGTGACTTAAATGGGAAGGAAATCCAAGGAAGAGGGGACATATGTGCGTGAGTGGCGGGTTCACTTTGCTATACAGCAAGAAATTCACACAACGTGGTAAAGCAACTATACTCTAATTTAAAAAAAAATAAAGGAAGAAAAACAGTAGGACGATAAAAAACTGGATGAGAATATTAATTACCTGAAGAGTTAGTCAGATATTTGGACATAAGCAGATACCTGAAACCATACAGGGGTTTCTGATTTCAGTTAGTTGTTTGGGGTCATGCTTTCTTAGAGTCCATCATTTTTCTTTTTGGGGTTGGAAAAGAACCATAAGGGAAATATTTTGGGAAAGGCCTTAAAAATTAAAATAGTTATATATTGATGAAGTATAAAGCTCACTATTGTTTTAATCCTAATTATTGAGAGATTTCTTCGAGTTTCCTGGGCTCACAATATCGTTGCAGTACATTTCTTGGATACAGTATTTGCTTGTTAAGAATAACTTGATGGACATTTGGAATATGGAAAGGTGTGAAATGCCACCCACACTCTCAATCTTTTGGTTAATAGGGAGGATTTGGACATGATACCTTTTGCAGACAGAGCAAATGGAAGCATAAAGAGTAGGTTCTTCCTGGTTTACAATCTAGAGCAGTTTGAGAATATTCATATAATAATAGTAACTCTGCCCTTGGAAAGCTGGTTCAGTATCCATTAGTACTCAGGGACTTTTCATTACAGGCAGCTGGGATGGCAGTTACTGAATTGATTAGACAATTTTTCATTCACCTTAAAGAAAGGTGCGTTACCTGGCCCCTGGGCATCACAAAGCTCTAGCTCTATTATCCTATTTTACAATGAAAGAGGGCAAAGCAGAGAGACCCAAGAAAAGCATCTATAATAACCATTTCTCTGCCCTCTGATACTGTATTTCGTTTCTGAAGATGAACAGTTTTTAAAATTAATTTTGTGTTACAGTGTGAAACTCTGCCTATGTTTGGAGGAGGAAACTCTCCATAATTGCTGGCTGGACCAAGACTGGAACAAAGCAAGGCATAAACCAGTTGCTTACTTATACTGTATTGAGCCCATACATCTTTCTGGATGTTGGTGGTAAGGGAAGTTTTTAGGGCCTGATATGCATACAATTCTTGGCAAAACAGGGCAAAGACTAATAGAGTTTTGCCAAGAATATGCACTGGTCATAGCAAACACCCTCTTCCAACAACACAAGAGAAGACTCTACACATGGACATCACCAGATGGTCAACAACGAAACCAGACTGATTATATTCTATGCAGCCAAAGATGGAGAAGCTCTATACAGTCAATAAAAACAAGACCAGGAGGTGACTGTGGCTCAGATCATGAACTCCTTATTACCAAATTCAGACTTAAATTGAAGAAAGTAGGGAAAACTGCTAGACCATTCAGGTATGACCTAAATCAAATCCCTTATGATTATACGGTGGAAGTGAGAAATAGACTTAAGGGCCTAGATCTGATAGACAGAGTGCCTGATGAACTATGGACGGAAGTTCGTGACATTGTACAGGAGACAGGGATCAAGACCATCCCCATGGAAAAGAAATGCAAAAAAGCAAAATGGCTGTCTGGAGAGGCCTTACAAATAACTGTGAAAAGAAGAGAGGTGAAAAGGAGAGAAAGATATAAGCATCTGAATGCAGGGTTCCAAAGAATAGCAAGAAGAGATAAGAAGCCTTCTTCAGCGATCAATGCAAAGAAATAGAGGAAAACATCAGAATGGGAAAGACGAGAGATCTCTTCAAGAAAATTAGAGATACCAAGGGAACATGTCATGCAAAGATGGGCTCGATAAAGGACAGAAATGGTATGGACCTCACAGAAGCAAAACATATTTCGAAGAGGTGGCCAGAATACACGGAAGAACTGTACAAAAAAGATCTTCATGACCCAGATAATCATGATGATGTGATCACTAATCTAGAGCCAGACATCTTGGAATGTGAAGTCAAGTGGGCCTTAGAAAGCATCACTATGAACAAAGCTAATGGAGTTGATGGAATTCCAGTTGAGCTCTTTCAAATCCTGAAAGATGATGCTGTGAAAGTGCTGCACTCAATATGCCAGCAAATTTGGAAAACTCAGCAGTGGCCACAGGACTGGAAAAGGTCAGTTTTCATTCCAATGCCAAAGAAAGGCAATGCCAAAGAATGCTCAAACTACCGCACAATTGCACTCATCTCACATGCTGGTAAAGTAATGCTCAAAATTCTCCAAGCCAGGCTTCAGCAATACGTGAACTGTGAACTCCCTGATGTTCAAGCTGGTTTTAGAAAAGGCAAAGGAACCAGAGATCAAATTGCCAACATCCGCTGGATCATGGAAAAAGCAAGAGAGTTCCAGAAAAACATCTATTTTTGCTTTATTGACTATGCCAAAGCCTTTGACTATGTGGATCACAATAAACTGTGGAAAATTCTGAAAGAGATGGGGATACCAGACCACCTAACCTGCCTCTTGAGAAATCTGTATGCAGGTCAGGAAGCAACAGTTAGAACTAGACATGGAACAATAGACTGGTTCCAAACAGGGAAAGGAGTACATCAAGGCTGTATATTGTCACCCTGCTTATTTAACTTATATGCAGAGTACATTATGAGAAACGCTGGACTGGAAGAAGCAGAAGCTGGAATCAAGATTGCCGGGAAGAATATCAATCACCTCAGATATGCATATGACACTACTCTTCTGGCAGAAAGTGAAGAGGAACCAAAAAGCCTCTTGATGAAAGTGAAAGAGAAGAGTGAAAAAGTTGGCTTAAAGCTCAACATTCAGAAAACGAAGATCATGGTATCCGGTCCCATCACCTCATGGGAAATAGATGGGGAAACAGTGTCAGACTTTATTATTTTGGGCTCCAAAATCACTGCAGATGGTGACTGCAGCCATGAAATTAAAAGACACTTACTCCTTGGAAGAAAAGTTATGACCAACCTAGATAGTATATTTAAATGCAGAGACATCACTTTGCTGACTAAGGTCCGTCTAGTCAAGGCTATGGTTTTTCCTGTGGTCACGTATGGATGTGAGAGTTGGACTGTGAAGAAGGCTGAGAACCAAAGAATTGATGCTTTTGAACTGTGGTGTTGGAGAAGACTCTTGAGGGTCCCTTGGACTGCCAGGAGATCCAACCAGTCTATTCTGAAGGAGATCAACCCTGGGATTTCTTTGGAAGGAATGATGCTAAAGCTGAAACTCCAGTACTTTGGCCACCTCATGTGAAGAGTTGACTCATTGGAAAAGACTGTGATGCTGGGAGGGATTTGGGGGCAGAAGGAGAAGGGGACGACAGAGGATGAGATGGCTGGATGGCATCATGGACTCGATGGCTGTGAGTCTGAATGAACTCCGGGAGTTGATGATGGACAGGGAGGCCTGGCGTGCTGCGATTCATAGGGGCGCAAAGAGTGGGACATGACTGAGCGACTGAACTGAACTGATACATACAATTTGGGGAGAGTTTCCTTTAGAAAAAAAATGATGAAATCAAAAAGTTTAAATTAGATGAGAAAGTGACTATTTATTTAGAAAGAGAAAGGAAATGACAAGAAATCTCAAATTTAAAAAGACTGACAAATACCATAAACACAGGAACTTTCTGAAAAATGCCTTTTTTATTAATAACCAGCCTGGTACACCTACATAATATTTTCCCCTACAGTATTGGCTCAATACTCTGATTATCTCTTCATATAAAAGCAGTTTTATAATATCATTTTCTCTAGCAAGAATAGAAAGATAACGCAGCCCCAATACTGTTGATTTTAATTTTTTCAGCTTCACAAACTTATATTGATAATGTCTTGCACATTTTCCAGATTGTTGTCAAATCCAGTGAGAAATCACTAAATAATTTCTTTCACATATGAGTGGCTATAGGTATATTCATTCATTTTAATACTATTAAAGCTTATGCTCTACAAACTAACATTTGGATAAATTCTCTTTTGATTCCTACTGAAAAAGAAAGACAAGGACATGGTACATTTATAATTTTCAATGCTATGTTACTGAATTTTCCACTGGGGAGAACTTCTGTGTTGTCTAGACACCAATGGAACTCAATCTTGTATTTGTAATTTTACATGTTTGGTGACTAGAGTTCTTCACAGACTAGCTCCTGGTACATAAACCTTGTTTACTATTTTATATTTCTGGTGTTGGGGATGGTAGGACACATTCAACTGGAAAACTGTCTCTCATCTGAAATCTTCTTGGTGCAATTCTGGCTGGGTTACCCTCTGTCCATGACAGGAGAATTCAGGAAGACATTCCTACATGGATGTGATCTCAAACTATATAAACATATCTCAAGGAAATACAAATCCACTCATTTTCTCTTGAGCCAGATCCCACACATGTCTGGGATCACTCTGATGACCCTCTACATGAGAAGAGGTAAGATGCAGGGAGTCTGAATGGAAAGAGAAAACTGCAGTTTAAACATCTTCAATCTGAAAATCACAAAAATATATAACTTTGTGAATATCTACGAGGGGATCCTATGTACCCGAGGAGCCCTGAATTTGAAGCTTTGATAGTTTTACTTTAAGTGCAGTTCACAGTGAAATGGTCTCTGTGATGGAAATGCTCTTAGGATATGCTCACTCTCTGTGACTGTGGACTGTTTACTTGAGATTCAGCCATCCTCTGATGCTGAACTCTGAGCGGAAAGTGTAAGACAAGCCTCTGTCCAGTAGGACTGGGGAATGGTCGCTATGGAGTGGAGATTGTACAGGTTGTATAGGAGATTGTAAGGGCCCTACACATCCGAGGTTTATGGCTTGGTGCTGGGTGCTGAGAAGACAAACAGATGTTTCTCTCGCTCTCAGAAAGTTTTGGTCTGCTGAAGGCTGAATGCATCCCTACAAGGATGACCATGCAGTGTTACAGAAGTAACAGGCACACGTACTGGTGGAGGAAGCTGGGAAAAGGGATTCATCACAAATGGCATCTCTGAGAAGACAGATTTGAGGTGAGCTTGGCAGGCAGGCAGGCAGGACCCATTTAATTAGCAGAAGAGGGAAAATGGTACAAAACAAAGAATGGATGGTTTTCCCCTGACCAGCTGCTGAGTAATGAATGATAAGAATCTCTGTATTAAGCACAGGCTGAGGAGAAGGAGAAGACAGAGGTTGTGAAATCCAAGGCAAGGAAAACTTTCTAGAGGAACTCCAGAGTTAGATCAAAGTGGGTGGACAAAATGTCCTTCTTTCTGAACAATAAAAGACTCTGGGAATAATTCAGCAGACTTTTAAAAGATGAATGAAAGGAGAACTCATAACTTTGTGATACATTTCCTGTGCAATAAGAACTGAAGGAGACCTGTGGGTTAGAATTAGGTATTTTCATTCCTGCAAGTGAGACTGCTCCCATGTTATTACAGGAAGAAACTTAAACAGGAGGACATTATATAAGGAAACTTGGTAACAGGAAGTTAAAGTTTCTAACAGCTTAGGGTGAGTGTAACGTATGACCAACATTAAAGCCTGGGAGATTATTCATTATGGTTTAATGGGCTGCATGGAGGCTGAGTCTGTATGTCTGAGACATCATCCAATTAGGAATAAGTGTAACTGCTCTGTGTTGACACTTTATCTCAATCTGGAGTGATGTTACTGTTCAGTTCGGTCACTCAGTCATGTCCGACTCTTTGTGACCCCTTGGACTGCAGCACACCAGGCTTCCCTGTCCATCACCAATTCCTGGAGCTTGTTCAAACTCATGTCCATTGAGTAAGTGGTGCCATCCAACCATCTAATCTTCTGTTGCCCTCTTCTCAATCTTTCCAGCATCAGGGTCTTTTCCAATGAGTCAGCTGTTTACATCAGGTGGCCAGTGTATTGGAGCTTCGGCTTCATTATCAGTCCTTCCAGTGAATATTCAAGACTGATTTCCTTTAGGACTGACTGGATGGATCTCCTCGCAGTCCAAAGGACTCTCAGTGTCACTGAGTTATCTGTCAAACAACTGTATGTGCAAATCCAAATACAGTAAGTCCTCGAAATATAAACTTTAATTTGCAGACCTTCAAAGATGTGAACATGCCATCCATGATGAGAAAAAGAGAGCTACTACCCAGACATCACCAGATCATTTTTTCCAAAAGGTAGATAGATTTGAATCCAGCAAGGAATCAGAACCTGTGTCATTAATGTCAGAGGTGAATGAAATTGCAGCTTGCCCTCCATCTCCTTTTGCTGACAACCCCTCATGTCTACCTTCTCCTCACCTTCTCTCCCTCCTCCAGTCAGTAACTTCCTGCCTGTTCACTCAATGCCAGCCCTTGCTTACCAGCTGTTGCACTACACTACTGTGCTTAATTTTTTTGTATTTCATTTTTGTGTATTATTTGTGTGAAAAGTATTATAAACCTACTATTGTACAGTACTATATAGTCAACTGTGTTAGTTGGGTATCTAGGCTAACTTTGTTGGACTTACAAACAAAGGGGACTTAGAAATGTGCTCTTGGAATGGAACTTGTTTTTTGTAGGAGGCTTATTGTATGTCAAGTGATACGGGGAAAATTTTTTTTTTAATTTATTTATTTTCATTGGAGGCTAATTATTTTACAATATTATGGTAGTTTTTGCCATACATTGACATGAAATAAAGTACTGGTGTTTACTTAATTACCTTTGTTCTTGAGCACAGTTTATTTCCTTCAGCCTGGACTATTCATTCATGAGGTCAGAGTCTGGTCATCACTGTATTCTTAAGTGCTTACAATAGCCTGGCATTTCACAGATGCTCAGTGAATCCTTGTTGATAAATGTATATGTGTGAAGTGAAAGTAGTGTCACAGGTGATAGGTGTAATAATCATCAATTTAACTGAATATTTTCCTTATTTTCTGCATAGTTTACTTCTAACAAGAATGTAAGAAATTAAATACAGAAGTTATAGGATGATTAACTGTGCTAATATGAATTAGGCTGTTGATATTGCTTAAAGTGCTTAAAAATTGGCTTCTTTATCCCCTAATAAGGATTTGTTAAAAAAGAGAAACAGGCAAAAAGTTGAGAACCATAATCAGTTCAGTTCAATTGCTCAGTCGTGTCTGACTCTTTGCAACCCCGTGAATTGCAGCACGCCAGGCCTCCCTGTCCATCACCAACTCCTGGAGTTCACTCAGACTCACGGCCACTGAGTCCGTGATGCCATCTAGCCATCTCATCCTCGGTCGTCCCCTTCTCCTCCTGCCCCGAATCCCTCCCAGCATCAGAGTCTTTTCCAATGAGTCAACTCTTCGCATGAGGTGGCAAAAGTACTGGAGTTTCAGCTTTAGCATCATTCCTTCCAAAGAAATCCCAGGGTTGATCTCCTTCAGAATGGACTGGTTGGATCTCCTTGCAGTCCAAGGGACTCTCAAGGGTCTTCTCCAACACCACAGTTCAAAAGCATCAATTCTTCGGTACTTAGCCTTCTTCACAGTCCAACTCTCACATCCATACATGACCACAGGAAAAACCAGAGCCTTGAATAGATGGACCTTAGTCAGCAAAGTAATGTCTCTGCTTTTGAATCATAATAAATACACATAAAAGGTACTAGCCTTTTTTTGGACTCAAGGCTCCTTGTTCTTCACATAAAATGCATTCCACATTGTGTCTACATTTGTCCTTGTTTAGAGCATCTGCAGATACATTCAGTTAAAGCAGATGGAAACATAGTATCATCATCAAGAGAACACAACTTTTCTTGCTAATTTTATGGTTGTGCATAACTTGTAAATTCAAAGGTTCTCTTCTGTCATTATTATGGTTTTAAAATGAAACATTGTAGAAATAAGTATCACAGAAAATTATGCCAATTTATGATTTTGACTTTTAAATAATCTAATAAAGTATTCTTCAAAGGTACTCACACGTAGTAAACAGCTGCCGTCTATGGAGTTGCACTGAGTCAGACACGACTGAAGCAACTTAGCAGCAGCAGCAGCAGGCGATATACTGTTTTCTCTGGATTATTAAGTCAAGCATTTTACCTATAAGTCTACTTTCATAAATGGAGGATGTAGGCATGTAAAAATAAAATTTTACTATATTTTATCAGATAGTGATTTAAGTTATTTGGATGAAAGCTACTATGAGAAAAGTTTAACCTTAAACTATATTAAGATAAGAAAATATAAATAATTTTAAGTAGATTGTAATTCATAACATGTGAAGTCAAGTAGGCAGATTATACCACTCTAACGGCAGAAAGTGAAGAGGAACTAAAGAGTCTTTTAATGAGGGTGAAGGAGGAGAGTGAATGAGCCAGCTTAAGACTAAATATTAAAAAATACTAAGATCATAGCATCCGGCCCAATTCAGTTCAGTTCAGTTGCTCTGTCGTGTCCAACTCTTTGCGACACCATGAATTGCAGCACGCCAGGCCTCCCTGTCCATCACCAACTCCCGGAGTTCACCCAAACTCATGTCCATCGAGTTGATGATGCCATCCAGCCATCTCATCCTCTGTGGTCCCCTTCTCCTCCTGCCCCAAATCCCTCCCAGCATCACAGTCTTTTCCAGTGAGTCAACTCTTCGCATGAGATGGCCAAAGTATTGGAGTTTCAGCTTTAGCATCAGTCCTTCCAATGAATACTTAGGACTGGTCTCCTTTAGAATGGACTGGTTGGATCTCCTTGCAGTCCAAGGGACTCTCAAGAGTCTTCTCCAACACCACAGTTCATAAGCATCAATTCTTTGGTGCTCAGCTTTCTTCACAGTCCAACTCTCACATCCATACATGACCACTGGAAAAACTACAGCCTTGACCAGATGGACCTTTGTTGGCAAAGTAATGTCTCTGCTTTTGAATATGCTATCTAGGCTGGTGATAACTTTCCTTCCAAGGAGTAAATGCTTTTAATTTCATGGCTGCAATCGCCATCTGCAGTGATCTGGGAGCCCCAAAAAATAAAGTCTGACACTGTTTCCACGTTTCTCCATCTATTTCCCATGAAGTGATGGGACCAGATGCCATGATCTTCGTTTTCTGAATGTTGAGCTTTAAGCCAACTTTTTCACTCTCCTCTTTCCCTTTCATCAAGAGGCTTTTTAGTTCCTCTCCACTTTCTGCCATAAAGGAGGTGTCATCTGCATAACTGAAGTTATTACTATTTCTCTCAGCAATCTCGATTCCAGCTTGTGCTTCTTCCAGCCCAGCGTTTCTCATGATGTACTCTGCATAGAAGTTAAATAAGCAGGGTGACAATATACAGCCTTGATGTACTCCTTTTCCTATTTGGAACCAGTCTGGTGTTCCATGTCCAGTTCTAACTGTTGCTTCTTGACCTGCATATAGATTTCTCAAGAGGCAGGTCAGGTGGTCTGGTATTCCCATCTCTTGAAGAATTTTCCACAGTTTCTTGTGATCCACACAGTCAAAGGCTTTGGCATAGTCAATAAAGCAGAAATAGATGTTTTTCTGGAACTCTCTTGCTTTTTTGATGATCCAGCAGATGTTGGCAATTTGATCTCTGCTTCCTCTGCCTTTTCTAAAACCAGCTTGAACATCTGGAAGTTCTGCATGGCAAATAGAAGGAGAAAATGTGGAACTAGTGACCAATTTCCTCTTCTTGGGCTCCAAAATCACTGAGGATGATGACTGCAGCCATGAAATCAGAAGACGATTGCTTCTTGGCAGGAAAGTGATGACAAACCTAGGCAGTGTGTTGAAAAGCAGAGACATGCCTCTGCCAACAAAGATCCCTATAGTTAAGGCTATGGTCTTCCCAGTGATCATGTACAGCTGTGACAGCTGGACTGTAAAGAAGGCAGAAGGTCAAATAATCTATGCTTTTGAAATGTAGTGCTGGATAAGACTCCTGAAAGTCCTTTGGACAGCAAGGAGATCAAACCAGTTAATCTTAAGGGAATTCAACCCTGAATATTCACAGGAAGGATTGATGCTGAAGCTGAAGCTCCAGTATTTTGGTCACCTGATATGAACAGACGACTCACTGAAAAAGTCCCTGATACTGGGTAAGACTGAGTGCAGGAGGAGAAGAGGGTGTCAGAGTATGAGATGGCTGGATGGCATCACTGATGTGATGAACATGAACTTGGGCAAACTTTGGGAGATGGTGAGGGAGATGGAGGCCTTGTGTGTTGCAGTCTATGGGTCGCAAAGAGTTGGACACAAAACAACTACAAAGAAACAATCCATAACAATTTTCTAAGTTGAGTGATTGTGATTGATTGAAGTCGCTCAGTCGTGTCCGACTCTTTGTGACCCCATGGACTGTAGCCTACAAGGCTCCTCTAATAAAGAGTGAAAAAGTTGGCTTAAAGCTCAACATTTAGAAAACTAAGATCAAGGCATCTGGTCCCATCACTTCATGGGAAATAGATGGGGAAACAGTGAAAACAGTGTCAGACTTTATTTTTTGGGGCTCCAAAATCACTGCAGATGGTTATTGCAGCCATGAAATTAAAAGACATTTACTACTTGGAAGGAAAGTTTTGACCAACCTAGATAGCATATTCAAAAGCAGAGACATTACTTTGCCAACAAAGGTCCGTCTGGTCAAGGCTGTGGTTTTTCCCATGGTCATGTATGGATGTGAGAGTTGGACTGTGAAGAAAGCTGAGGGTCAAAGAATTGATGCTTTTGAACTGTGGTGTTGGAGAAGA